>NC_051863.1:119424683-119755309 GCF_015732765.1 Culex quinquefasciatus | reverse complement strand
AAGTACGTCACGTTCTGAGGGAAGTGGGGGGTTTTGAGAAAGCGTGAAATTGCGTGTTAAAAGCATAGGAAATCGTGACAAGGGGGTGGAGTAAATTTTGGCTGATTTTAATGTGACGTACTTAATGGATGACACCTTATCTACATCCACGTAGACACTTTTTTGAAAATTCTAGACCCACCCACCTCCCTTGCTGACAATTGTTCATGCAAAAAATGTTTTTATGGAGCATAGACAATCGCTAAGGGAGCGTTATTTTATTACGTAACGCAAAAAATCGAATTTTTAGACCCCCCCCCCTCGTAACAAAATTTTCATATAAATTTTAAAAAAATTATATGGAGCGTAACACGGCCTCCAACCCCCCTCCCCCCACCGCGTTACGTAATAAAATAACGCTCCTAATACCTTCCCCCTTAAAGTATCCATGTGGACAATGCATTACGGGATCCACTCAGCTATCAAAATAGCTGGCACAAAAAAATAAAGCCAGCTTTGATCGAGCAATGTATACATACATCATTGGGCAGGAAAAGTAGTGATTTTTTATTGCTATTTTTACGGCCAAATGATGTTTGTGGTTTAAAATCGTAGAGAATAGGAAAAAACAAGAAATTTTGTAGGGGCCACATTTTTATTGTACTTTTTAACAGTTTTTACAGAGCAGACCTCAAAATAGTCATTTTAAATTGAAAAAATGAACAAAAACAGAAAATCGTGTCTACAGCAAAATCACCTCAATGGCGTATACATCATATCGCCGTAAAACGGCAGTGGAGTGGGGATGATTTTAGATACATCAATCTCACGTCTCTCGATCGACTGATTGGGAAACGTTCGTTCATCCAACCAGCGTGCAGCAAAAAGAGGGGAAATTTGCCGAGAGGGGAATTCGTCACGTAACGTTTTCGCTTCGCGAAAATTTTGGATTGACACCACGTATAGAAACCTTAGGACAAAGTTCTTTGTCAAAAAAATCTCTTATTTTTTCGAGTGATTTTATAGCCTTGCTTCAGTAAGGTGAAGAAGGCAAAAAACGGGCTTTTTTGTAAACATTTTTAAAAGGTCCATCGTCATATTTCATTTAGGGGTGTATTCACACTTTCCCATCAATATACTCAAAATTGCATTTTTGCCAACGTTCCACGCTACTTAAAAGTTTTCAAACCAATATTTTCAGGTTTCTGGTTTTCTTTGTAATTATTCTAAACGAAAAGCTGAATGATTTTTAAGCAATATAGAAAAAAACTTTTTATGGCACAACTTCGATTTCAATTCCAGTCACTGTTGGAGTTAAGTTCTTTAACTCACTGCTGTATAACAAAGCTTACAGCAGCCTTCTTATTGACGATTAGGCCAGCTTATTATGAAGCCCCGTGGAGTGATGCAGAAGTGCGCCTGGACTTGCCGTGGAGATAATAACAAGTTGTCGAAGTCGTCGGATCGAATGTTGGGAAAGAGGAAGTTCATCAAATAAGGAAAATCTATAAGATCACAATCCCGAGCATGGGTAAATAACAAGGGAAATGCGTAATAATACCTTTCTCTGGTATCAATACCAAATTTTGGTATTCCTGGACCCTTTAAAATTTGTCTTGAGGATTATGCAAGAACAAAATGTGGTATCATACCAATTTAAGGTATTGTTTTGATATTGCAAAATTGTAGAATTTGTCAATGATCGAACACCACATTTTGGTATTCTATTACAGTATTTTATCAAATTCCTCTGCAACTATGGAAAAATTTTGACCAATTTTGACAAAATAATTAATTTTGTGCTATAATGATGTCTCAAAGCGAATGCTTTCATTCAAAACCGGAAATTTCAAACTTGATTTTAAACATTTTTGATACACCCCCTATAGAAATGACTTGAAATTGTGGAAAATATTCTAAGTCAGGATGGCACATTTTGGTATTATTTTGGTATTAAAGTGTTTTATCAAATTCCTCTGAAACTATGGGAAAATTTTGACCAATTTTGACAAAATAATTAATTTTGCGCTAAAATGATGTCTCAAAGCGAATGCTTTCATTCAAAACCGGAAATTTCAAATTTGATTTTAAACATTTTTGATATACCGCCTAAAGAAATGACTTGAAATTGTGGAAAATGGAAATGTTCAGGATGCCACATTATGGTATTGAAGGGTTTCATCAAATTCTTCTGAAACTATGAGAATTTTTTATTAATTTTGACGAGATAATTAATTTTGCGCTAAAATGACTTGAAACCCAAGAATGTTAAAGATGATTTTAAAAATTAGTGTCATATACCCACTAATATTTTTTTCAAAAACATTGAAATATCTCTAAGTCGGGATATCCAAATACTTTGAAAAACGAGTCAATCGACAGATTAATGAATTTTGGTGAATTTCAATTCAGTTTCATTTTAATAATACTTATTTTTCAATCTTGTTATTTTTCAGAAGCTTCAAGAACTTCAAGCACAGGCCGTTCATCAATGACAAATGCATTCGGTGTGGTGAAGAATATCACTAAGAACAACATGGAATCATCAGGTGAGTAGATTTGGCTGTTGCATATGAATAATTTCCGTTTTTCACTAACTGCAACTGCTGCACTAAAATGGTATGAAAATACCAAATTTTGGTATTACCTGTTCAAATACCAGCGACCATAATGTGATCTTGGTTGCCCAGTAATAGATGGTAAAATACCATGAAATCATACCAAAATCATGTATGTGAAAGACCACAGAAATACCAAAATATGATTTTCCAAGGGCGCGGGAATACCTAAAAATAAAACCATGGCAATACCAAGTTTTGGTATTCAAACAATGTTCAAAAATCCAGAAGACCTCAACTTGGTAATGAAATGGTTTTATTTTGAGGTATTATTTTACCCTTAGAATAACATGGTTTGGTATTGTTGTGCCCTTACACATACAAGATTTTGGTATGATTTCATGGTATTTTACCATCTATTACTGGGCAACCAAGGGCACATTTTGGTCGTTGTTATTTGCCCAAGTAATATCAAAATTTGGTATTCCCGTATTATTTACCCCTGCTCGGAATGTTATCCTCACAAATGAAGAGAGATTAACAATATTCACAGATAGAGAGCGCTATGATTTGATTTTCTTTCAATTTCAAATTATTTTAGAATTAATCGGGCGGAAACAAGCATTCCAAAACAAACAGAGTTTTTATTCATATTGGTTTCGTCGAAATTCTAATAAGGATTGTTTGTTTACATGTAGGTTAGTCAATAAATAGACCGCTGTTTTTTTTTATCTAACTTTCCTTTTCTGTGTGCAGTTTGATATGACAGCATAGCCGTAAACCACGCCCCCTAATTTACGTTGTATCTTTTGTCAACTACATTTGTTCAACTTACTCTGATGACTTGCAACTTTTGCTGGCAAGTTGTACAACAGAAAAAGTGCGCTTTTTCCAAAGTACAGGAGTTGTAGAACAAGTTGTGGTAACGAGGCCGATCGGTTATACAACCAGTTAGGAAATACGTTTGTCTAGCTTGGGGACCGAATAGAAATTGGAGCATTTCAAAATTAATCAAAAACTTACTAAAAACCCCATGAGAATTTAGAAAGAAATCCTCTTGTTCGATTAAAATATCAGCTTTTATTAAATTTTTGGAGAAATAAAAGCAATTTAGTGAAATTATTTTTTAAGTTTTATCGAAAAAAGATTAACTATGGTTGGTTACAAAATTGTAACAATGTTTTTCTCCATCTTTCTCCTTGGCAGGTTCGGTCGCCGCTCGGGCTGCTCGACGTCGTCCCGCAAGTCCAACGGCCGCCGCTGGTCGTTCGTGTTCGATCCGGCGGGCCGGCTCTGCTACTACTGGTCGATGGTGGTATCGATGGCGTTCCTGTACAACTTCTGGGTGATCATCTACCGGTTCGCGTTCCAGGAGATCAACGGCGAATCGATCGTGCTGTGGTTCTGCTTGGACTACTTTTCCGACTTTCTCTACCTGGTCGACATACTGTTCCACTTCCGGACCGGGTACCTCGAGGACGGCGTGCTCCAGACGGACTCGACCAAGCTGCGGCAGCACTACATGAACTCGACGACGTTCTACATAGACTGCCTTTGTTTATTGCCGTTAGATTTTTTATACTTATCGATAGGATTCAACTCGATACTGCGATCGTTTAGGCTAGTCAAGATTTATCGATTCTGGGCCTTCATGGATCGCACCGAGCGGCACACAAACTACCCGAACCTGTTCCGTTCGACCTCACTGATACACTATCTGTTAGTTATATTTCACTGGAACGGTTGTTTATATCACATTATCTATAAGAATAACGGTTTCGGCTCCAAGAACTGGGTCTTCCACGACTCGGAATCGGCGGACGTGGTGAAGCAGTACCTGCAGAGCTACTACTGGTGCACGCTGGCACTGACCACGATCGGTGACCTGCCGCGGCCACGCTCAAGGCCGAGTACGTGTTTGTGATAGCGCAGCTGCTGTTCGGTTTGATGCTGTTTGCGACGGTCCTCGGCCACGTGGCCAACATCGTCACCTCGGTCAGTGCTGCCCGCAAGGAATTTCAAGGTAGGTGTCCTTTATCCCTCACACTCACTCCCTTGATGCTGGTCGGTCCCACGTGGTGGTGGATGGTGTTCAAATGTATGAAAAATCGAAATCGTTTGTGGAAATGCCACCAATAACGAAGAAGATGATGATGACACGCATTGTGGGCTTCCAACAGAGCAGTCAGTGGTTGTGGGGGCCATAAAATCCAATGACGGCGCCGCCGCCGTTAGCACAAGCGTTGATACGACTCGGAATGAGTTTGTTATAGGTGGCATGGTGTCAATACAGCTTGAAATCACTAGTCGTAACTTTCGTTTTTTTGCCATTTGCAAAAACTATAAACTAAGAGATTGTTACACTGTAGCCACCCTGTAAGCTAGCTGGGATAGACGTTTAGCTTTACGGCGCAAATCTAGGACGAATCGCTGCTATGTGCTGTAAATATCGAAAGATCGAACACCGAAATAAATCTCCAATTTCCCTTGCCTCATATTCCCGGAGAAGGCGGCGTCAGCTACTGGCCCTCAACAAACCGAGGGTGGCATAAATTTGAATAAAACAATAAAATAAAACTTTATACATACATCGGAAAGTCATCGGCGAGCAAGGCGTGTTACGAAACGGACGCCAGAACCTTGACCGGAACTGCGGACATGATAGCGCTATCCTCCTTTCCGTTTCCCTAACTGACCCCTACAACACAGTCTCGGGTTGCCACGTGGCTCCTCCCGTCCGGAAAAGGGATGGTTTTCCTAAATTTTACTGCCCCTTCAACGGCAGAACCAGCAGTGACGAAGCCTTTTCCACGGAAGGGGAAGTTTACACACGATACAGGAAGTTGTTCAACTTTTATGGCTTTGATGCGGAAGGGGAGGGGGAGTGTCTTTATGGAAAGGAAATTTCCCGGGAAAAGTTCAAGATTAGAGCCGTGTAAATACGCCATGTAGTGACGTGATGCAGAAAAAAAACTATCGATATGGTACCGGAACCATATACGTAAGGCCGTATGTGGGCATTACCATGTCGCCAGACTTCGGTTTGGGACTGCTAAATGACGCGGAAAGTGGATGAGTGTGTTATCCGAGCATTCGTTGGTGAAGGTTGTCTGAATCAACATGACTCGTCGCGTCCCGGCGCAAAACGCCGGCAATATTGCCCTACCTGCGGCTCAAGCAGGCAAAAAAGTGGGAATTTCCAAAAGGAAGGTTGAGGCCTCAACTGATGGCCAAAAACCGGGGATTTCCAAAAGGAAGGTGCTTTTGGAAGTGACATCGAACAGCAAAAAGACGAAAAAGAGCGACGGTACTGTACCGATGGATGAGGAGGAGGAGAACTCTTCGTCGCACGAGGAGCAGCTATTGAAGAACAACAAGTTTGCTGGACTGCCTGACGAGGACCAGGTAGCGGAAGCAAAGGAGAATGAAGTGAAACAGCGAAAGGAGAAACTGCCTCCTTTTATGTGAGGCAATCAGCAGCAACGATCGACTTTCGAGCGGGGCTGGTTGAACTCATCAAGTCTGGGAAAGTCCAAGGCAACATTCGTCTGTGTCAGGACGGATTTAAGGTGCTGGTGCAATCCAGGCAGCACTATCAACTGGTCAAGGATTACTTGACCGAAAACGAGGCGGAGTACTTTACCCATGATGTCGTCATGGATAAGCCGTACAAAATCGTCGTCAGAGGTCTGTACGACATGCCAGTGGAGGAATTAGCTGCCGAGCTAAAAGTTTTGAAACTGGATGTGTTGGCCGTGCACAAAATGAGCCGACGCAACAAAGACATCAAGTACCGTGACCAGCTCTACCTGCTGCATTTGGCTAAGGGATCGACGACGCTTCCTGAGCTGAAGGCAATTCGAGCGGTTTTCAACATTATCGTGTCGTGGGAGCGATACCGACCAGTGCATCGTGACGTCACACAATGCTTCAACTGCCTGGGTTTCGGGCACGGAGGTAAGAACTGCCACCTGAAGCGTCGTTGCGCCAAATGTGGTACCGATGCGCACATCACATCCCAGTGCATCCAAGATTCGCTGGTGAAGTGCCTCAACTGCAACGGTGAGCACTCGTCAACCGACCGAAAGTGCCCCAAGAGAGCTGAGTTCGTGAAAATTCGGCAGCAAGCATCGACGAAGAATCAGCCTCAGCGTCGTAGAACTCCTCCAGCCCTGGTGGAGCAAAATTTTCCACCTCTTCAACCGCGACGCCAGGTCCCGAACTTGGCACCGTTGCCGTTGGATCCCAGGAAGAGAGCTGAGATGAATCATCCACGGCCGGGTTCCAGCCAGGAGCCGAGACCGCCACCACCGGGCTTCAGCCAGGAGCCAAGACCAACCCAAGAACCAGCAGTTGAGGAAAATGGTAATGATCTTTACACCTCAACCGAACTCCTCAATATTTTCAAACAGATGTCCGCTGCACTGCGTGGATGCAAAACCAAGACCCAGCAGATTGAAGTGCTGACCTCGTTCGTCATCCAGTATGGATCGTAGGTCCCTCAAGCTGCTGAATTGGAACGCTTGCTCCATTAGGAGGAAGAATTTAGAGCTGGTGGATTTTCTTCGCGAGAAGGAGATCGACGTAGCTGCCATCACGGAAACTCATCTGAAGCCCGGTGAAAAAGTTTATCTGCAAAACTACAAGATCGCGACGCAGCTCGATAGGACCACCTCTGGAGGAGGAGGTGTGCTTGTCGCTGTTCATCGTGATCTCAAGCCACGCCGGCTGCCACACTTCAAGCTGGACATCATCGAGGCCGTTGGGGTGGAAATTCCCACTTCTGTTGGCCCAGTACTCTTCATTGCTGCATACTGCCCACGTCAGGTGAATTCCAGAGATGGTTCAGCAGCAAAACTGAAGAGCGATATCCAGAAGCTGACACGGCGGAGCGCAAAGTACATCATCGCTGGTGACCTCAACGCGAAGCATGAAGTTTGGGGCAACAGCAGGAGGAATCGGAACGGAGTGATTCTGCACAACGATCTGCAAAACGGATACTACAACGTTGTGAGTCCGGATCGTCCAACGAGGGTGGCTCGGTCTGGGAATCACTCAATCATCGACTTCTTCATTACCAATATGGCTGAGAACGTGGCTCATCCTGAGGTGTTTGAAGAGTTGAGTTCTGATCACTATCCGGTGGTTGTGGAGGTTGGAGCTTCCGTTACTCCGCAGCGGCAACCAACCCGGAAAGATTACCACAACGTTGACTGGCAGCAGTTTCAGCAAGTGGTAGACAGCAACATCGACTATGATCAACACCCGGAAACTTCTGCTGATATTGATCGTTCGCTGGAGGTGATCCAGCAGGCTATCAACCAAGCAGAGGCTGCCAACGTTCGGGAGGTTCCTGTTAATTTTAAGGTAACTGATATTGACGTAGATACTAAACACTTGATTAGACTTAGGAATGTTTATAGGAGACAATATCAACGGACTGGGGACTATGACAAAAAGATTTCAGTGAACAATTTGAACAAAATCATACAAGACCGACTTGACAATATCAGAAATCAAGAATTTTCAAAACATGTAAGCCAGCTTGGGAATTATTCAAAACCATTTTGGAAACTTTCAAAAGTTCTTAAAAACAAACCAAAGCCTATTCCTCCTCTTATTGTTGAGGATTCTCCTTTGATTACATCCGAGGAAAAGGCAAATGCACTTGGGCTTCATTTTGTTAGTTCACATAATCTTGGCGCTTCCATGACCAGCCGTAAAGAAACATCAGTTGCCAATAGTATTTCAACAATCAATGACTCTACCTTTGAATTTCCTGCAGATTCCCATGTTTCTGGTGAGGAAGTCAAAGTTGCAGTTAAACAAATGAAAAATATGAAAGCTCCAGGCTTTGATAACATTTTAATCTAGTGTTGAAAAAACAGAGTGATCAGTTCTTTCAACATCTAGCCAATATTTTCAATAAATGTTTGCAACTTGGTTACTTCCCCACCAATTGGAAACTGGGCAAAGTCATACCAATTTTGAAGCCTCAAAAGATCCAACATCGCCAACAAGTTATCGTCCCATTAGTCTTTTGAGTAGTCTGTCCAAACTCTTTGAGAAGGTCATCTATTCAAGGCTTTTGGATTTTACCAACGATAATAATATAATTTTGAATGAGCAGTTTGGCTTCCGAAAGGGACATAATACTGCTCATCAGCTTACGAGAGTAACTAAAATCATCAAGCAGAACAAGCTTGAGTCTAAATCAACTGCTATGGCTTTGTTGGATGTTGAGAAGGCTTTTGACAATGTTTGGCATGATGGTTTGATACATAAACTGTATTTATACGGTTTTCCAATGTATCTTATCAAAATTATCCAGCACTATCTTTCGGAGAGATCGTTCAAGGTTTTTCTGAATGGGATTGCTTCTGGATTATTCAACATTGATGCTGGGGTTCCCCAAGGAAGTATTCTTGGCCCACTTCTGTACAATATTTTTACATCTGATTTGCCTACTCTTCCTGGTAATGGTGTGTTGTCACTTTTTGCTGATGACACTGCCGTTATTTATAAGGGTAAAATAACCAGATATTTAGTTGGCCGTCTTCAGAAGGGTCTTGACGTTCTTTCCGAATACTTTGGCGACTGGAAAATTCGCATAAATGCAGCCAAAACTCAAACCATCATTTTTCCACTTTCCAAATCGGCCGATTTGTCCCAAAGGATGATGTTTTGATTAAAATGAATGATGTTTCAATACCCTGGTCAAAGGAAGTTGTCTATTTAGGTCTCATACTTGACTCGAAACTATTGTTTCGGCAGCATGTAGATAAAATATTGAACAAGTGCAGCATTCTCATCAGGTGTTTGTATCCTTTAATTAACAGAAAATCAAAGCTATCTTTGAAAAATAAGTTAGCAGTTTACAAACAAATAATTTACCCCGTTATTGAGTATGCAGTACCTGTTTGGGAGTGTTGCGCTAGAACTCATAAATTGAAGCTCCAGCGTGTCCAAAACAAGGTACTCAAAATGGTTTTGAATGTTCCTGGCTGGACAAGATCAAGTGAGGTTCATGAATTAGCAGAAGTAAAAATGTTGGATCAGAAGATTCAAGAAAAATGTTTGAAATTCAGGGAAAAATGTGCTATATCTGAATACCCCTTGATTCAAGGATTGGTTTAGTTTATGGTAAGTTTAAATTAGTTTTAGGTTAGGTTATGTTTTCTTAACATTTTTTTTCCTCATTGTACCTAGTGTTACAAAAATGATAAATCATATACTTTTTAAGTTATGAAAATGAACAGTGTTTAAATCACGAAAAGCAAACCAAAGCTGAAGAGCCACAGCTGACCACTTATTATGTAAACCAAATGTAATTATTATAAGAAAGATTCAATAAAGTATATTTAATTCAAAAAAAAAAAAAAAGACGCGGAAAGTGGATGAGTGGTTATCATTTCTCGTTGTAAAATGGGCTAGGTGACAAGCAAAAAGGAGCATTGAAATAGGACATTTTGCACTCAAAACAGCAAATACACTAAGGTGTTATCCATAGTGGGGTCATCCATCAAGCAAATGGTCTTTAAAATGCGATTTTTATGTTTTCTATTACCGTGGTCTTAATAAAATGCTTTGTTGGTAATTCACCGTCAACTCACACGAAATAGGGATAAAAATGCCCCGACCCCTCTTCGATTTTCGTGAAACATTGCTCTAATGGGTAATTGTGGTCCCTGATCACGAAATTTTTATAACTCGTGACGGAGGGGTGATACGATCCCTTTTTCAGGATTTTTAATAAGACACGTTTTCAGTGATTTGTAACTAAAAACGCGAAGAGATAGAAATTTGGTGTCAAAGGGACTTTTGTGTAATATGCCCGATTTGATGGTGTACTCAAAATAAAAAGAAAACCTATTTTTCATCCAAAAAAGTAAAAAAAAAGTTTTTAAATCTGTGCCATTTCCCGTTACTCAACTGTCATAAAGCGTGAGAGATGTCATTTTTAGAAAAATTGATCAGTTTTACTATTTTTGACCAGTTCTTTTAATTGTTAACCCCTAAAAATCAATTGTGTGCTTTTGAAAGTATTTGTTTTCATGCTCCGCAAATTTTGCATAAGAATGACCCTTTGAACGATTGTTGTGACTCATGTACTGCTTGTATGTGGGGATTTTTCTTCAAACCGGCACGTCACAACAATCGTCCAAAGGGTCATTCTTATGCAGAATTTGCGGAACATTAAAAAAAATGCTTTCAAAGGCACACGTTTGAATATTGAGGTTGAAAAACTGGTCAAAAATGGTAAAAATCATCATTTAAAAAAAACTCTAGTAATTTAGAAATCTTTTTCAAAAAACGTTGTTGTAAAATTCTG
The DNA here is from genome assembly GCF_015732765.1 of Culex quinquefasciatus. NCBI lineage: Eukaryota > Metazoa > Arthropoda > Insecta > Diptera > Culicidae > Culex > Culex quinquefasciatus. Next base: position 119,744,440 of record NC_051863.1, on the reverse strand, counting down.
ATAGCTCTTGAAGAATACATACAAATCCATTATGTTAACATATCAATTGTCTAGATCAGCGATTCTCAACGGGGGTACCGGGCCTACTTGATTAACATGGCAGGGGGTACCGGCCTAGAAGAAGGTTGAGAATCGCTGGTCTAGATAATGTCTGCTCTACAATAAAAATTGGTCAAGTTAATCACTTTTTCAAAAAAAACTTTTTGTAAAATTCTGATGGTTCGTAAAGTAAGTCAAGGACCAAAAACATTTTTTTGAAATATTTTCAAATACGAGCTTTTTGGTCCCGATATCTTCAAATCAGTAAATGCTTCATACGACCTTTTTAAATATTCAACTTGTTTTTTTTCTAATATCAACATATTTTGCCTAAAAAACTTAAATTATAACCATTCTTTTTTAAACTTGGCCCTTCAAAATTGGTTAAGCCGTTACGGAGATTTTAAATTATACTTTTCGTGAAAATCGACAAAAAATGCCATTTTTCTAACTCCCCTAATTCGCTAGGACCACCTTAATCGCCAAACAAAAAAAAAAAATAATAATACGGGTTTCATTATATTATCCCATGAGCAACTCTCTACGAAATCGGCCGATTTCGACCATATTTATTTTTTTGTATTTTTTGATTTGGCTCAAACTTTGTGGGGGTCTTCCCTATGACCAAAGAAGCTTTTTTTGTGTCATTGGTTCACCCATACAAGTCTCCATACAATTTTGGCTGCTGTCCTTACAAAATGGTACGTAAATATTCAAACAGCTGTAACTTTCGAGTGAATTTTCTGATCAAAATTGCAGGTTTTGTTTAGGACTATTGAGAAAAAATAGGTACACGAATAAAAATTGCTAAATTTTTAATCAATTTTTTTTTCACAAAAACTCAATTTCCCAAAATACGTATTTTTTTTGATTTTCGAGATTTTTTTATATAGTTTAGGAGACAAAAATACGCAACATTTGAGCTATAGAGAAACATGGCCAAAAATGTGCCGCCAAGTTATGATTTTTTGAAAAACTACTGGTTTTTGTAGAAAATTGAAATTTCATGCAAAAACAAATTTGACGTAATTTTTTAATGTAAAATTTTGCTTTAAAATTGTCTAAGAGACATTAAAGATTGGATCTTGGGTTGCTGAGATACAACCGCTTAAAGAAAAAGAAACACGAAAATTGAAGATTTCTATGTCTCACCAAAACAACCCACCATTTTCTAATGTCGATATTAAAAAAAACTAACTTAATCCACCTATGTGGTTGATGCCTTCCTCACTTTTTACCAACAATGGGTAATATGAGTGGTTTTATACACATATTTCAGCTATTTTTTTTAGGTCCAGAAAAATAAGTACACAGATATAACTTAAGTGGTCAGAACACGAGACAGAGTTGTCAGATCATCAATTTTGTGGACTCGTTAGAAAGGATTTTCGATTACCTATCCAACAATGGGTTGGATGATGGATCCGGACATCGTTTACATGCATTTAAGTGAGACCCGCCTTCTTAAAAGTACATAAATATCACTTAAGTGGTCATAACTCGAGACAGGGTTGCCAGATCTTCAATGTTGTGGACTCGTTGAAAAGGTCTCTCGATTACCTAACCAATGATTGGTCGGATGATGGATTCGGACATCGTTTACATGCATTTAAGTGAGACCCGGCTTCAAAAAAGTACATAAATATCACTTAAGTGGTCATAACTCGAGACAGGGTTGCCAGATCTTCAATGATGTGGACTCGTTAGAAAGGTCTCTCGATAACCTAACCAACGATGGGTCGGATGATGGATCCGGATATCGTTTACATGCATTTAAGTGAGATCCGGCTTCAAAAAAGTACATAAATATCACTTAAGTGGTCATAACTCGAGACAGGGTTGCCAGATCTTCACTGATGTGGACTCGTTGGAAAGGTCTCTCGATTACCTAACCAATGATTGGTCGGATGATGGATCCGGACATCGTTTACATGCATTTAGGTGAGATCCGGCTTCAAAAAAGTACATAAATATCACTTAAGTGGTCATAACTCGAGACAGGGTTGCCAGATCTTCAATGATGTGGACTCGTTAGAAAGGTCTCTCGATAACCTAACCAACCATGGATCCAGACATCGTTTACATGCATTTAAGTGAGATCCGGCTTCAAAAAAGTACATAAATATCACTTAAGTGGTTATAACTCGAGACAGGGTTGCCAAATCTTCAATGATGTGGACTCATTAGAAAGGTCTCTCGATTACCTAACCAACGATGGGTCGGATGATGGATCCGGACATCGTTTACATGCATTTAAGTGAGACCCGGCTTCAAAAAAGTACATAAATATCACTTAAGTGGTCATAACTCGAGACAGGGTTACCAGATCTTCAATGATGTGGACTCGTTAGAAAGGTCTCTCGATTACCTAACCAATGATTGGTCGGATGATGGATCCGGACATCGTTTACATGCATTTAAGTGAGACCCGGCTTCAAAAAAGTACATAAATATCACTTAAGTGGTCATAACTCGAGACAGGGTTGCCAGATCTTCAATGATGTGGACTCGTTAGAAAGGTCTCTCGATAACCTAACCAACGATGGGTCGGATGATGGATCCGGACACCGTTTACATGCATTTAAGTGAGATCCAGCTTCAAAAAAGTACATAAATATCACTTAAGTGGTCATAACTTGAGACAGGGTTGCCAGATCTTCAATGTTTTAGAATAATTGGAAAGGTCTCTCGATTACCTAACCAACGATGGGTTGGATGATGGATCTGGACATAGTTTAATTGCATTTAAGTGAGATCCGGCATCAAAATTCCAGCACCCGATTTGCAACTTTGACACTTTTTATACGTAACTTTTGAACTACTTATCGGATCTTCAAACAATTCAATAGTGCAGTATGGGGCACCAAACCGGACCGAATGCAACTTGTTTGACTCAAATCGGATCAGCCAGTGCCGAGAAAACTTGGCAAGAATTTTGAGCACCAAGGGGAATACGCACACACATACACACACACACACACAGACATTTGTTCAGTTTTCGATTCTGAGTCGATAGGTATACATGAATATAGGTCTACGAGCTGTTTTTCAAAAGTTACTTTTTCGAGCAGGATTATAGCCTTACCTCAGTGAGGAAGGCAAAACAAATTATTCGCTCTACAGCATTGCCTAGGCGTTCTCGATTGCGAGATTCCTACTCGAAACTGTAATGAAATAAAAACAATACCAAATTTCTAAATTCTACGAATTTTGCCTCCTTTTCTTATTAAGTAATCCAAAAAACCCGATTACTAAATAAGGAAAGGAATTTAGGAATTTGGTACTTTTTTTTTATTTCAGTGTAGGTGTCCGTAGGCTTGATTGTTGAGGCAATTGCAAACCTCTTTTTACACCTTAGCTTCCATCCACCCTGGGATTCGAACTGACGACCTTTGGATTGTGAGTCCAACTGCCTACCAGCGACTCCACCGAGACAGGTCCCAGTGAGCCGACTCCTACACCTGGATTGAGCTATCGACCTAACCCTTTAGTTAGACCGGGGCCAACATTTACTTCCCCATCCGACGGAAGGCGTGGTCAGACAAATCTCGTCTCGAAAAATGACACCGGGACCGTCTGGGATCGAACCCAAGCCGACTGGGTGAGAGGCAACCACGCTTACCCCTCCACCACGGTCCCGGATGCCGATATCTCATATCTATTTTGGGAAATTGAGTTTTTGTGAAAAAAAAAAAAAAAATGATTCAAAAGTCTACCATTTTTTCCATGTACTTATTTTTTCTCAATAGTCCTCAATAAGACCTACAACTTTGAAGAAGACACCAAATTGATCAGAAAATTCACTCAAAAGTTACAGCTGTTTGAATATTTACGTACCATTTTGTATGGACAGCAGCCAACATTGTAAGGAGACTTGTATGGGTGAACCAATGGCACAAAAGCTTCTTTGGTCATAGGGAAGGCCCCACAAAGTTTGAGACAATTAAAAAATACAAATAAAATCCATTTCCGGTTTTGGTAGAGAATTGCTCCCATGTCAAATTTGAGCCAAATCGGAGCACTTTGATTTGGAGACTTCCAGTTAGACGTGAAGGCGCTATACAGGCCAGACTCGACTATCGGAAGAACTCGGAAAGTTTTTTTTTTTGATAATCTAAACTTCGGATAATTTAACCAAGATTTTTTTTTACGTTGAGCATAAGTATGATCCCTACACAACGCTAAAGTGATTTAGAATGCTTAATTCCAAGGTGGCGGTGACGAAATATTGCCAATTCTACAGCTAGCGCGTGAACGGGAACAAGGCGGACTGGGGCTACAGCTACCAGCGCTGAAGTGCAAGGTATTATTGATGAACCGACACCTGACAGAGCTAGCGTCCATCCCATTTTATCGATCCTACATTGAGCAAAACAATCCCATCCCGATTATCCCTCCCACTGAATTTCCCTGCCTCAAGCAAATATTTCTAACAAAAACGTTACTTAATCCACCCTTAGGTGGTTGGCGCCTTCCTCACATTTAAAGGGTGCTATCCAAAATGCAAAAAGTGCGTTAATATCACTTAAGTGCTTATAACTTTTGATAGGTTTGTCAGATCTCCAAAGTTTTTGGACGCGTTAGAAAGGTCTTTTGAATACCTATCCAACGATAGGTCGCATGAGAGGTCCAGACAGCATTTTCATCTAAATATCTGAGATCCAGCCTCGAAAAAGTAAGTAAATAACACTTAAGTGCTTGTAACTTTTGATAAGGTTGTCAGATCTTCAATGTTTTGAACGCATTGGAAAGCTCTTTTGAATACCTATCCAACGATAGGTTGCACGAGAGATCCGGACAACATGTTCATCAACATATCTGAGATCCGGCCTCCAAAAAGCGTATAAATAACACTTAAGTGCTTATAACTTTTGATAGATTTGTCAGATCTTCAATGTCTTGAACGCGTTGTAAAGGTCTTTTAAATACCTTTCTGAAAATGCATAGCATGACGGGTTTTCTTACAAAAACCACCCTTTTTACAATCTTCCGGACTTTTGTTAAAATCGTTTTTTAGCATAACTTTTGAAGTACTTAACTAAACTGCATAATTTTTAATAGCGACTTATGGGACCCCAAGACGGATCGAATGACACCAAAACGGACGAAATCGGTTCAGCCAATGTCGAGATAATCGAGTGACAATTTTTTGATCAACATCCCACCACACACACAGACATTTGCTCAGAATTTGATTCTGAGTCGATAGGTATACATGAAGGTGGGTCTAGGAGGTCTTATTGAAAAGTTCATTTTTCGAGTGATTTTATAGCCTTTCCTCAGTAATGTGAGGAAGGCAAAACCCAGTATTCCTCCCGACATCCTGCAAAATCCAACTACCGTTTGACTACATCAGTACTATGTTGAGCAGCAAACCGAACAGCCGAAGGTTCAGCAAGCTAACCCAGCGGTCAACTGGCGGAGAATTTGGAAAAAAAACATCGCTTTGAGAGGGCTCACTTCTGCACAACAGAATCAACTGTACATGTTCGTGAACGAAAAAACAGAACATCGTAAGTTGCTTCACACGATACAGAGGGTGAACAGTGAGAGTTGCCTTCACTGTGGAGCTGCTGTGGAAACGCTGCAGCATAAATTTAGTGAATGTTCACGGGTGGCAGACATGTGGCTGATGTTTCAAAACAAGGTCACTGTGATCTTGCGAGAAAGGCGCTCTATCTCATTCGAGAACCTGCTGAGACCTGCCCTAGAGGGAGCCGGAAGAAGACAAAGACTTCAAATACTAAAACTTCTCTGCGAATACTTAGGCTATTGTGATAGTTCTGACAATAGGTTAGAAGTGCAGGCATTAGAATTTCGCCTCTCGTGTGTACTGTAATGTTAAGGTTATTAGTACAATTAACAAATGAATAAACAATTTTTTACATTAAAAATATTGAAAAAGAACCATTTTATTATTTAATATGCAATCAACTATTCAAATTAGACTTAAATGGGGTCGCAGAGCTCAAAATTGATGTTAAAAACAAGAAAAAGAAAAAAAGCGACAAACCTTCGGATTATCGAAACTACGGATAATCAATTATCATTTAGAGATTTTATGAAACTAAGAAAATACACTATTTCTGCAGTGTCTAGAATTTCCGAATAATTCGCGTAAATCTCGAGAATCTGATTTTCATTTTGGACAGGAAATTTATTTGAGTTGGTCGTTTCTACATAAAGTTTAATTATTCAAGTTTATTTGTAACCTCTGTAAGGAGGAAGATTGGGCCAAATTTTATGTGATTAGTGTTCGAGATGGAGTTCAAAATCCAGATAATCGAAGGACAGGTTTAAATCTAGAGTAATTAAAAAACATATTGGTCATGGGTTTCCTATGCAGATAGGACCTTTCAAAAATTTAATCTACACACAAAAAAATATTTTTGAATGTTGTTTATGATGTAACACTTTTGCACCTCATTAAAAATTTAAATTTAAATGCAATTTGACGAAAATTTGCAACAAATTATTCGCAAAAACATGATATTACCAAGGGAATGGTGGAAAAAGAGAAATCATAAATCCGTATAAATAATTTCAAGATTTTTCAGGTGTAAACCGAAAACGCGATCAAAAATTAAAGTGGAAGAATAGGGCTTTTAACTGCTTATTTAATTGTCGGTGTACTGGACTGGACCGCACTGTTTAATCATTTTCTGACGTCCATTCAATTTTGCAGTCCAAACCCAGACATTGAATTGGGAAAATAAAATCTTTTTCAAATTTTTTTTTGTTGATTTGTGTGCACCTACGTCGAAGACCAAGGTTGTTTACTTTTTGCTCTTTGGTCTGACAGTCTTGGTCTGACAGATTTGGTCTGTCAGCTTTATCATGGATTTTTGTCTGGTGTAGGCGAGGGATAGGACACAGCACCTTCCTGGATTTTACGTGTGATTCAACTGTTTACGTCGAATCTCAAGTTTACATAAACTTTTCCATATCGAGTAAATTCACATTTTTTTGTGTGGAAATATCATGTTTTTCGGCAGAGTTTGAATTGTTTCTTCTATAACTTTCTTTCAAACGTCAACTTACGTGAATAATTTGATCCTAGCCATTCTGATTAAATCTTCTTCCCTCTCCAATGCGTACAAATAACCCAGACTCAACAAACACTAAACAAAAACACACTCAAAGTTCAAGCGATGATTTGTCATGAATAATTCACCAACTTCTTTTTCCTCCGGACTGACTGAAAGTATGTTAACCCCCTTTCTGCAACTCGAATTAGTCGAAGGGCCATTCCGAAAGGTGGCTCCCGGAAGGCTTCAGGGATTGCAGCATAAACCGGTTTAAATAAATTACACCCGCGCACCCGTACAGACCTGCTCAACTTTGAACGTGAGTGTGTCACGTAAGTGTGTTTGTGTGCAAAAAAAGGAGAGGGTGGTGTTGTAGTCGTTAGAACGAATCGTTGAAGAACAAGACTTTGGAGGAAAGAAGTGGTTTATGAAGACGGAGTCGTAAACGGAAACGTGTGTATGAGTGTGTGTGTGTGTGACTCGGGAACCACGTGAGCCGTAACGATGTGATCGTGCCGAGGGTATCAAATTGACATCAGGACATAAATATTTTTCGGCGCAAAAGCTAAGCCATGTTGTGTGTCACGCCCCTTGGAGGAACTTTTGAACATTTTTTTTTCGCGGAGAAAAAGGGCAGGACGTAAAATGGAAACGACAATGAACGCAAGTCGGGTGTGTGATTCACTACTTTAACAGGATTTGAGCCCGGGAGTCGATAAATCATTATGCGTCTAATGGAGATTATAAACATTTTACGAACTCGCGAAGATTTATGCCGTTCTTGGTAATGTGGAGTAATATTTTTAAACCCTATGCATTAACAATTGAAATCTTGAGCAGATAAAGAAAAGTATGTGTTAACGGTCATTGCAGTGACCTATCAGGGATTTTACCGGGAGCTTGTTCAGATACCTTGGTCACTATCGGCATCCATTATCTATTTTTAAATGACATTAAAATGAAATAATAAAAAAAAATACTTTCTAATACTCGAAAAAAAACCTCCGAAGATTAGTATTTTTATACTTGTCTTATTTATAAATTTGAGTTGGGCTATAAACTCACAAGAATATCAGTGCAGTACATTCAGCAAAATCCCAAACAAAAGGAAAATCTACAGACTAGCAGTAAACATGCCACGCTGATAAATCAACAATGTTAAATAAGATAAATTTGCCTTCGTTCTAATGCAAACGACTTCATCCGACTACTGAATTCATTGAACTAACGAAAACCTCCCACCATCGTCCCTCTCCCATCCAACAATTGATTGATTTTGTTGAAAGAGAATTTTCCGGGAAAAAGTATCATCATCACCGAGCCTTACCAGGCACCATACCAACTATACTGACTTGACTGACGGCACACGCTGGGCCGTATAGTAGTGGGTGGGCTGTTCCCCAGGAAGGAAGTGCAGTGTTGTTTCCGTAGAATTATTTAAATAAATAATTTCCGCTCCCGTTCCCTCGTGAACAATTTTCTGAAAATCGACAGCATCCTTCGGTGCTAGTTCGTTGCTGACGTGCTCTGGTGACGAAACTCTTCACATTAAAATAAAAAAAAGAAGTCGTTCTTGCTCAGAGCGTAGTTTTGTGACAGGTCGTATTCTCGAAACTTCTAATCGACAATTGCGACACGAGCGAATCACGCCAACGAGCTGTTCGAGCCTGGCAGACTGCTCTATCGAGTGGAATTGGAAATATCGGTTCTTCTTGGTGCTGAACAAGCCCCTCGAAGCCGAGGTCGCTTTTGGTTCGGGAGCTCATGTATCATGGCGCTGCTCCATGTTTTGGCTGTTTGTCAAATTCTACATGCACAATGCACGGTCTACTGTGTCAGAAATAGAGAGATCCGGAGAAGTGCATCCACACTACGCACAGTTGATGATGTTTTTGGAGAAGCGCTTTGTCAACACAGTCAGTGTTTGTCCCGGGAAATGTTCAGCTGTGCACGTCTCTCTTCCTATCTATAGCTGTGCGAACATTTTCAATCGGTTTTATGGGGTCGATGAAGTTTATTTTGATTTGGGGAAATTTATTGGCTCAATGCATCTTCATTCACCCCGGCGGCTTCGAGGCTGAAACTTGGACAGAACCTGATAAAATTGCATATTTTATGTTTACGTTCGGTTTTGCTTGTTAACTTATCTGCAAATTGGGCCACAGAAGCGTTGTAAATTATGCAATGCCATTAATCATGGAGTAGTGTAACAAATAACATTTTAAAAAATCTACACCCACAGCAAACGTACGGAGAGGAATAGGCGGGGAGCTTTCAATTTTTTTCAAAAAAAAAATCGATATCGAGAATTGAACCCAATCCACACAAAAAAAAAATCATGGTAATATTACATCTGGAAAAGGGTACCGTAAAACGGGGTGACTTTGATAGCCGGGGTGACATTGATAGCCGGGGTGACTTTGATAGGTTTGCAATTTTTCCGCAAAATGAAGAGTACAATTAAAATACGTACGGAATGGTTTAGAATCATACTGACCGTGGTAGAAAATGTTCAAAGTACCTCAAAAAGAACTTTTCATAAAATTTTGAAAAGTTTAAAAAGTTAGTTTACTATAGTTAAGAAAATGTTGATGAAAGTCATTATTTTAAACTTCTCAAAGTGTTATAATTTTCTCAATGAACATGATTTTGAATCGGAAAGCGGAATGCATTTTCGGATTCTTTGGAAAATTTTCCACTAGGAGAAGGTTAAATAAGTTTGTAAATAACAAATATATGTGTTTTGAAAAACAATTTAAAAGTCTTCAGATTTATAGGCATTTTCAGTAGAACAAATTTTATACAAAATGTGAAAACTTGTGATTCGTGCTTTGAATTCAGTATAAAATGCAATATAAATTGATAATATTATAAACAAAACTAATTTTAACAAATTTCAGACAAAATTCCGACTTTTTAAGAATTTTACCTAAAATTTATGTGTATTTTGTTAAAAAGCTTATAAACTTAGTTAACTAATTATAAACATTGATTTTTTTTTCTTAAAAACTATATCAGCTACTTTAGTGATGGTACATTTAACTTACAAATAAAGTTTGAACATCTTAAATATGATTTTAACAAGAAAAACTATGACTATCAAAGTCACCCCGGAATTTAAACTAACTAATTTTTAACTTAAATCTTTTTCTAAACACTATTGAAACAACTTTTTTTTCCAAAATAGTGCATGGACTTTGTGTGGCCTACCCCAGTACATGTTTTAAAAATAATAATCTTGATAAAAACCTTACCTGTTGGAAAATATTCAAAAAACAAATTGAAATCCTATCAAAGTCACCCCGGTTTACGGTACATCTTTTATGTCACAAAAATGTGTAATTTTACCACTTTTCTGTTGTAATGTCACTTTTTCAGTAAAATTACATCATAAAAGAGGTAATATTCATCCTTCCAAATTTACAAAAAAAATACTCTGAATAGGACATATCGAATCTGTGCCTTTTAAAATTTCAATAGAATTTCAGAATATTATTGAACGAGGATTTCCATCAGATGACGTTTTTAATACGGATCTGAATGAAATAAATTCTAATATCAAAAAATATATATATGAAAGCCCCTGGTGATGAAGGCTTTTTTACCTGAAGCAACTTGAGTAGCTTGGTCAAAATTTTTAACAAATTTTTGATTTGGCATAATTTCCCAGTTGTTGGAAAAATGCCAAAGTAATTCCGATTTTGAAACCGAACAAAAATCCTGCTGAAGCTTCGAGCTATTGGCCCATTAATTTGCTTTCATCTATTAATAAATTATTCGAAAGGATATTTCTTAACATTCCAACGCCCAAGACACATTCCGCCGTGACGTTGCAACGCTTTGACTTTTCTTTTTTCAGTATTTCGGCTGTAACTCAAAAAATACATTGAAAAGGTACAGATGTTATTACAGATTTGGAAAGAACATTAAATTTCCTATAAGAAACAATATTGAAACATTATTTTAAGCGAATATTCTATTTTTGAGAGGGGAATATGTAGCGTGTCGTTGTAACGCGTGACTATTTCTCAATCCGGACCCAATTCATGTTTCGCCACTAACTCTGCTTTATTAAACGGCAAATTTGGAGTTCTTCTTCCATTTTTAGTGTAAAATTGGCCAACAAATCGAATGCAATCATTAGTTTTTCGAAAAAATTAAACCTCGATTTTTGAAGACCGCTTACATTTTGTGACGTTGCAACGCTCTGTTTTTGAAAACAGGGTTTTCGTTGCGTTGCAACGTCACGAAATTTTAGTTTCAAAATAAATCATAGTTTTTGTTACTTTGAACAACTGGAGGTTAAGATTTTATTATAAGACATTAATAGACAGTACAAGGACATGTGAATTGCTTGGCCCGCCCATGTTAGACCCCCTCCCCTATACCGCTTTCACAGTAGCAGTACGATTTACGAAGTTTTCCAAAGCGTTTTCATTTTTTGTATTATTCCATTATCACGAAGGACACACCACCCCCCTCTCCCCTCCTTTATCTATGTAATGGGACGTCCATGCATTACGTAATCGCGTAATATCAAGGGGGGGGGGGGAGGGTCGAGGATTTATATAAAAAAAATGTATCGGAAATATATTACCAGGGGCTGGAGGGGGCCTAAAAATATAAACGTATTGTTACGTAATGCAAGAACGCTCCCTTAACATTTTAATGGTTTTGGGCAATTAATAAAACACGTGGAAGTTTCAGAAGGGAGGTAAGGAGCTTCAAGTTGTCAGGAGGGCTGAAATTTATAAATAAAGGGCCCATAACGTTTGTTGATGGCCCATAAGGGGTGATCTGCAAAAACGTAACTTATTCTGTTGACTTTTGTGCTTTTTGATTTAAATTTGAGGAAATAATAAAACTGTTTACCTGCGCAACATAAAATTTTTAACTGCGAACAACTAAACGTTGCATACAACTTATTTAGGCAAGGGTTCGTCCAACAACAAAGTGACAAAAGTTTGTAAAAAAAACAAACAATCGAATCACGTGATTTTCATTGTTTAGTGAATTTCACTGTAATTTGGCCTACTTAAGGGTGTGGGATAAAAAAAATCGTTGCGTTGTATTAGAATGAACCCTCACGTAAATCAGTTAATCATAAAGGGGCCATTCAGTAACCACGTGATTACTTTTTTGAAAGTTTTAGATTTTTTCCCTCTTGTGAACATCGGTATATTTTGATTTATTCAACAAGTTTCATAAAATACTACTTTTTTCGAGTTGCATACAAACTTAAGTGACGGAATTTGTGAATGACCCATGTACAATTCTTTTGTAAATATGCTCGGAAACATTATATAAAAAATATATAATATTTAGTATCCTTTTATCTTAAACAACCAACTACGCATTCACCTTTTTTACCATGTGGCCAATATGATTTAAAATTTCGTGACGTTGCAACGCAAACTTAAACCTGTTGTAACTTTGGATCTAGACAACCAATTTAGTCGCTCTAGGTTGCATTTGAAAGCTCTTTCCAAGTACAAAGAGCATCCGAAATATCAAAATGATTGAATGTTTAGTTTTCTGTTGGTATAAACAACTGTCCCTTTTTCGTGACGTTGCAACGCAATATAATGGTAAACTTACCCAAGTAGCAAGAAAAACATCGCTTTTTATTTTTTGTTGAACAATTGCTGCACAAGCGTTTTTATACGTTAATTATTGAACTAGTGTCATAACAATTTGTAATTTGTTCAAATTTTGATCAAAAAACCATTGTTAAACATGGTTGTGTAACATAAATGCCAAATCTAGCAACGGATTACGAAAAGTTCATTTTGAAGTTTATTCTGACTTAAATGAAACATGCTTGTAGAACTCGGAGAGCAAAATGACATTTGTAGACATGATGTTACATTTCAGTTTGCTAAACATGATAGCATAGTAGATTTGACCTTTGGCTTCGGCTGGGATTTCTCGTAAACAAGTTGTTAATGTAAAGTTTGCCTTCGTGTTTTAAAAACCGAGAAAGAACATGTTGACGAAACAAGCACAGATAGTTCTAAAAATAGAAACAGCTTATGTTCAAGGGATGTTTTAGCAAACTGTTAGTGAACTTGGTAAAAGCTAGATGACCGCAGACTTCTAATTGACGTTTAGGCCTACTCATCCAACATAACCCCTCGTGGAAAGAAGCAGACGCGCGCCCGGACTTAACATTTGGAGTGATCGAGGGTTCGATACTTGCCGTGAGGATTCTTCATCAAAAAGGAAAACTGAAAATGCAGCCACCGGGGGAACCAGCAGCAGAGTATTATATAGCAGCAAACGATGTTGATTAGTACTTAAAAATTGAAAAAAATATCTCCATAAGCATAATAATGAAATTGAATGATTTTTTTTTTTGCTGATATTTTTATTATCCATCGTATCCCTATCAAAACTGACAAATCACAAAACTAGTAGTTAAAGTATTGTAAAGTGACATTACATACAAATAAAGTTTAAAATAAAGATACATATATTTAAAGCGAAAACTTGGGACGTATACTATGAAAAGCCTCTTTAAATTTCTTGTCTGCCACAATATGTTCTTGGACGGTTCTCAAAACGTTTTCCTAAATCACTTCTGAATCTAAAAGGCAGGATGTTGTTAAAAGGTTCTAACAACGTTCACCAAACCCAATTCAGAATCTTATAGTCAAGAGTTCTTATGACATGTTTAACAAACGTTCTCTATGCAATGATGCAAAACTAACTTAAACCACGCACATTTCTGACGGATGAAGAGATGTTCAACAACAGAAAAACGTGCGCTTTTTCCAGCGTTTAAGAGTCCTCAGGGACGTTGGGAAAACATAGTAAACGAGTTCAACAAGCAGTTCGGAAATCTCTTGGCGATTTAAGTGTGCTACTAGGGTACACTAGTTTGAAAAAATACTTTACTTAAGATAAACGGCAAATCCATGACATTTCCGTTTAGTACAACTAAAAACCTACAAAATGCAATCAAAAGAATAATTTTTGGATTTTATTTCGCTGAAAACCAGGAGTTTTTAGAAAAATGTTTTAAAACGCTGATTTTATCACAAATTGTTGCATAACTTAATCAACTTGTACATAATGATATTCAAAAGTTCAATTAATGAAAACCATGATTTTTGAAGCTTCAAGTAGTCTAGAATCGAGGAAAAATATCCAAATAGCTCATACACGCTTTTCAAAATTTCATCCTAAGGTGTACATTGCCGGAGAATGTGTCATGTAATTTAAATTTTCTCATTCGCAAAGTATTTTGAATCCCCCCGAAAAATGACAGAAAAGAGCCATTGTTTGCCATAGAAAACAAACAAATTTTCGCCTGAGCCCCAATTCCGTAATTCCCGTTTAATTTTCTCGCTTACAAACTCAAATGAAGCCCAATTCAATTTGCTCGCGGCCCAATAGCAAAAGTCGTTCATCATACATGCAAATACATGCATGTGCCGTCGTTTTACCATAATTGCAGTTTATCCCAGGGAAAATTCCATGCATATTCTCCGGTAATGCGCTGCCAAACGAGATTACCCACTTTCAACCTGACTCACACGTGCCTCATGCCATATGCTGGAGAAAAGTTCCAACTCATTGTCTGTTCTGAGAGGTTGTGGCGAGGAAGGGAGTTGCGCAGTCAGGAATCGAATTAATTACAAAGTTAATGCTTCCATTACACTTGGGGCAAGTGCATTAACCAGGAGAAAAAAAAACGCGCTTCACGCAAGCCCCACTTTCCATCTGGGAAAACTTAATTAACCAAAATGACTATTGAAATTTCGACTCGATGAAATGAAACTATTTTCCGCGGGGTTGGAGGACAACTTTTTCACTCAAGAAAAGTGGAACGACACAGAGTGAATGGGGGTGCAACTTGCATAAAATTGCATTCCTCACTAATTGCACCGGCAGCTGCTGGCTTCTTGTTGGTTTGTGGGTTGCAGGGAGCAGTGTCGGGGTGGTGGGAAATTGAAAACTTTCATTCCAAGACATCTTCGTCGTCGTTGTCGTCAGTTTGGGTGAGCTCCTCCGGAGAACCGCGTCGTGTTCTGCAACCGAACTATATATTTTTATTTATGTCCTCTCCACTTGGCAGCCAGAAATTGGTTGATGCTATCAACGCAACGGAATTGGCGTTGCAATTTTGAGGTGATTGATAAATTGTATTGCAATTTGGGCTGTGTGGTTGCTTTGCCCTTTCATGGTGGTTCTTGATCTGGAGAAAAGTTTCTTGGTTAAGGAGATTTTGGTATCAAATTGATGTAAACTGTTTGGTTATCAATCAGCTTGACAAACATGATCCAAACTTTGAATCATTTTATGTATTGGAAGGGAATTCACTAAAATTCAATTATGTCATACCTTGGCAAAATTGAAACGTTTACAGCCTTCAACATAAAAAATGTCGAGTTGTGTTTTCAACGGCACACAACTAAACACATTTAAATGTGACATTTAAACCACGAGACCACACCACCAATGATGTAACCATAATGTATTTATTTGCTCATTGTGTGACACCTAATTTCAGGAGAAAAAAAGGTGACGGCTGGTGCCTGCGGTAAACCGTCGATTTTTCTCCGCAATCAATACCCACATCACACACACGAAAAACGAAACTATTGGCACTACGCCCCCCGGGGCATGGCCTTCCTCTAACGTGGGATTTCTGCTCCAGCGCCTCTGACGAGACAGGAGAAACCGGGACCGACGTTTTACTTCACCATCCGATAGAAGCTCAGTGGATAAGGCGGGAATCGAACCCGCGTCTCATAGCATCATCGGGATCGGCAGCCGAAGCCGCTACCCCTGCGCCACGAGACCCACATCACACACACACTCACATCGATTTCGTCAACCACCAAGCCACAATCTACGTTCAAGCTCCGACTAGCTAGCTGTGTGGAAGCCGCTCAGTAAGCAAATTTGTTTCCCTGATTCAATAAACTCAAATCTAATCAAAATCAAACAGTCACATTGGCATCTCGTTGGTGGTGCTGGCTTCATCGTCGCCGTTGGTGATGCTGGGTGAGAATTTTTCCTGCAAAATATCCCGTGACATGTCGGAAAAGCGATCAAACACACGACCATTGCGGAGAGGAAAACGAAAGCGAAAAAGCGAGAATGAGATTTACATATTGGCAATGCGACACACATTATGTTTGATAGTCGTCACCAAGCGCACACACCAGTGCCGCCAGGGTGCTCAATTCGCTCAATTTTTCGATCACAGCCAGCAAGAAACTTCCCACTTTTTGGTGTTCCTTTTTCTTCAGGGTGGAAAACATGAAGAAGCAGTTTAAGGAGCTTTTGATCAGGCCACGTGGTGCAGCCAATATTTAAAAGGAATATAAATTGTCGCTTACTTTTTCAAAAGGTCCTATGTACATAGGAAATTGGTTTTTTTGAAAAATTAATCAAGAATTTTAAAAGAGAATTGTTGTTTTGAGGACAGGGTTGCCAATTATGTAACAATTGGACGATGCCCGAGGTATGCACGTATGTATACATTAGACTGGCTCGTCGTTATTTGATTTTTTAAAAAGATCAAATCAAACCAGAACAAAGTTTTTTGTATGCCTTTCAGACCCCTAAACAACTCCCCAAAATTTGGGAGCGAATTATTGCGTCCACAGCTAGCGAATTGAATTTCAAACTTGAATGGGATTTACACGGGGAAAAATCAATCAATGCGAGAACCAAGAAGGAAAATATTCACGTTTATAGTGCAAATGCACCATACTCATGAATAAATTCCTTCGTGGTTCTCACATTCATGAACTTAAATCACGATTACGAGAATTGATTTTTTTCTGTGTAGTAAATAAATAGTATGGGAAAAGTTTCTTTTTACAGTTTAATTTGAATCATTTTTTTATTTTCCTAACCAACACAATGGTGTAAAAATCTGAACATTCCCCAAGAAAGTATTGTGCTATCTTGCTCCTTTCAAGCGATACAGCGTGCTCAAAACTGGTCTAAAACGTGATTTCCGAGCAAAAACACGTTTTAGACCAGTTTTGAGCACGCTGTATATTATGACAGGAGCAAGATAGCACAATACATTCTTCCGAAAAGTTTTAGAACATTTTCTCAGTGTGTTGGTGTTGGTTTGAAAAAATTAGTGGAAAATAAAACTGATAAAAATCAAAATATAAAACTGAAGGTTTTTCCATACTAATTCCCATGCAAAATTGTGACGCAATCGCTCCCAATTTTTGGGGAGTTGTTTCGGGGCCTAAAAGGCATACAAATCTATGTTTTGGTTTGATTTGATCAATCTTAAAATTGTCCATATAACGACAAGTTAGTCTATTATGCTATTATCCATTATTATGCTTTTTATCCATTTTTCGAATAACACCAGATTAAACTAAAATGACTCTAATTTTGGTTGTTTTTGATTCATTTATCAGAAAATTCTAATGCTGATTTAAAATAATATTTCAATTTGAAAGGTTACGTATGTGAAATCAAAAATAGCCATGGCCATTTCAAATTGAAACCTGTCCTGGAGTTGTCATAGAGATTTATTAAGATAAATACAAATTAAACACAAAGCTGGGCATGTTTCTATTTAAGATCCTTCAAAATGTGTGTCGAAATGAATCCCTAAAAGGTGTTCAAATAATTCCACGAAATATGTCCCATATTACCCCCATAAAATTGTTAGTAGGTTGGCTTGCTTTTTTAGGCAAAAATAATCAACTGTGCAAATTTTGAGCCAAATTGGCTAAGGATGATCGTTCAATCATTGGAAAATTTCGCATAAATGTATGAGGGAAATCAGTGCTTTAGAATATAGCCAGCAGGTGGCGCCAGTCTCGCTCAAAATTTTCCAAGAGTGAGTTTTTTGTAGGAAATTCAGTTCCCTACAACTTTTTCGAAGGGTGCAAGAAGATCTTTTTTTTATGCAAAGCTTAAGCAATGTGTTTAAAAGTTGCTTTGCCTTTAGTCAAAATTTGGTTACAAAGTTAAACAAAACAAAATAGATACAAATAAAATAAATAACAAAGATTTCAACATTTCAACGAAAAAAAGCGACGTAAAATGCATCATACAACATTCGTTCGCGCTAATTTGCACGTCTATTTTAATTTTAATTTAAAAGTTTTTGAAGATAATGTTTATGCCTCTTGAGTCTGTTTTGTCTCCGAAAAAAAGGCTAAACTTTGCAAGAATATAAATATAGAAATCAAACATAGACAAAAATATTTAAAAATATGCTCACAAAAGTATATGCATTGCTTACCGACTTATCAAAAATATTAAGTTAATAAATCGACAAACTGCTATGGCGACAATGGGAGAGTGCACTGTATGTTCAAATAATTCACCAATGGAAAAAAATGATTCGAAAATCATAGAAATTCCCACAAAGAAAACTACTTAAAAATAAACAAAGTCGTTATGAAGACATATTACTGTCTATCAACTCACACAAAATTTGAAAAGCTTTGTCCGATCCCTCTTCGATTTTCGTTTAAAAAAATTGATTTAAGGTTAATCCTCTACTGCCCAAATTTTTTTTTTCGAAATTTTTAATTTATGCCGTGTTCAGGAGGTCATTTTGAGCAAGCTTTGTTTTACGAAAAACATGACTTCTCTAGTTTTATGTTTAAATTGTTTTATTTTTATTATTTTAATTTGCATTTATCTTGTTAAGTTTGTATTTGTTTTTGGTAGTATTTGGCATATTCTACCACCTCCTATCATTACATTTTGTCTATCTAATTTTTTCATGTATTTAAAGTCACTTTTTTGCTTTTTTTACATTTTCTGCTAAAAATTGGCAACATTATCATCTAAAAAATTCGTAGAGGCATAGTCTAAAAAACACAACCAAAGCTGACCTTTTGAAAAAAATGTCACATACAACAAGTAAAACTTCCAACCCATATTTTTTCTTAAATTTTAAGAAATGCTTTTAAATTTTGCAATGCTTTTTAAAAATCAAAAATTGGTTGTAAAATGGATTTCTGGCGATTTTTCAAATCGAAACACGTCTAAAGGCGGCATACACGCATAGCATAGCAAAGCATTGGTGTCTACCTGTAGATGCTACTTCGTTATTGACCAGGACCCCCCAAAATTGCTCCGTGGACGATCAACGATGATTAAAGAAGGACTTATGAAAAATAAAATGGGTAATTCTCTACCAACTCACACGAAATCGGGAAAAGTTGCCCCGACCCCTCTTCGATTTGCGTGAAACTTTGTCCAAAGGGGTAACTTTTGTCCCTGATCACGAATCCGAGGTCCGTTTTTTGATATCTCGTGACGGAGGGGCGGTACGACCCCTTCCATTTTTGAACATGCGAAAAAAGAGGTGTTTTTCAATAATTTGCAGCCTGAAACGGTGATGAGATAGAAATTTGGTGTCAAAGGGACTTTTATGTAAAATTAGACGCTCGATTTGATGGCGTACTCAGAACTCCGAAAAAAACGTATTTTTCATCGAAAAAACACTAAAAAAGTTTTAAAACTTCTCCCATTTTCCGTTACTCGACTGTAAAAATTTTTGGAACATTCCATTTTATGGGAAATTTAATGTACTTTTCGAATCTATATTGTCCCAGAAGGGTCATTTTTTCATTTAGAACAATTTTTTTTTCATTTTGAAATTTCGTATTTTTTCTAACTTTGCAGGGTTATTTTTTAGAGTATAACAATGTTCTACAAAGTTGTAGAACAGATAATTACAAAAAATTTGATATATAGACATAAGGAGTTTGCTTATAATCATCACGAGTTATCGCGATTTTACGAAAAAAAAGTTTATGAAAAAATGAGTTTTTTGGATTTATCAACTCAGGCTTGTATTGTAGCGAGTTGGTGTCTTCTAGACATTTGTAGAGCTTATCAAAACACACATTTATCTTCCAAGAGAGCGAAAATCGGACATTTTAAACGAAAGTTATAGCCAAAATACGACGAAAAAGACGCCATTTTGAAATCTGAATAACTCGAAAAGGTGGTGGTGTTTGATCTTGCTCTTAGAAGCATCTGAAAGTACACATTATAGAGTACATTTGCTGAAAATATCTCGGAGGTATTTTTTGTTTAACTTATTTAATCTCAATTTGAAAATGAGCATTTTTAAATCGTTTTTTGCCCATTACTTTTGATAGAATTGACCAAAATTCATTTTTCAAGAATAAAAATTTTCATTTTGACAAGCTCTACAGTTGTCTAGAAGGGCCCAAAAATTTACAAAATGATCTAGTGGTTGTAAAAGAAGTTGCAAGGCTGAAATATTTCAGGAATAAATTTAATTAATTTCTGGAGTTTTTTTTTGAAAAGGTTCAATGAACCAAATTTCCAGATTTTTATTTTTGAGTGTTTTTGAAACCGCCTTGAGTCAGGGGTATTGAAAAACACCCAAATAGCAAAAACTGAAAATTTGGTTTATTGAACCTTTTCAAAAAAAACTCCAGATTTGTTGATTGATTTAAGCTCTACAAATGTCTAGAAGACACCAACTCGCTACGACACAAGCCTGAGTTGATAAGTTAAAAAAACTCATTTTTTCATCAACACTTCAACCTAAATTACAAAAATGGCTCTAGAAACTTCCCGTTTGAAGATAGAGCTTTGTGCTCTTCAGCAAAGTTTCTCAGAATGGTGTTTCCTACAACATTTCTGGAGACACCAAAGCGCTATCTCGTCATCCTGCCAAAATAAAAATTCTGAACCACTCTAAAATTTGGACCACCCTAATGTCCACCATACCAAAAGATGCCCCAATTGACCCTGATCATTTGTCCGCAAGACACCAAAGCTCTAAATCTTAACGTGTGGCCGCTATCAATTTTGTCACGCTAGATTTCGGTTTAGGACCACTGTGCACTGGATGTAACTGAAATTGGCAGAGGTACAATTATTTAATTACTTTCTTAAATGAAAATCCCGTTTTTCCTGAAAATAAGTACGATATCAAATCTGGTTTGCAAATTTTACATCATACTCTATTGACACCAACAGTTTTGATTTGCGCACAGATAACGATATGCATTTGCGTCGGGCTTCGGACGTTCGGAACATTTTAGTAGAACCTTATCTTCAACCTTCCATGCTGTCCCCAAATTCGAATGAGGTTCAAATTGCCTCATTTGATTCTCCCTTCTTGTTTTAAGTATATTTCTGCATAAAAAATGTGTCTTTTATTCAAAGATTAAATAAAAAAATCAGCTTCAAAATAAATCATTCCCATGAATAAATTTGTCGGCAAATAATCATTATGAAAACGCTCCTCAAACAAAAATCCTCACATTAGCGAAGCTCGAGGAAGGCAAATTGTAGAAGCACATCTCCACGAGAACATTTTATTACTTTTTCAACATTGCGCCACCTCCGCACCCCGGTAATGCGCAAACATGCCTTACGGGGCCGTGTAAGAATCCGCCGATGGTTTGTGTCCTGATATCCTGGACGTGCAAACTTGGCGTTTCTCCTACTCCACATCCCTCCGGAAATTGTTGATGATAAATGATCGGTTCTTATTAGCAGTGTACACCGCCGTGAGCACGCTCGCGACTGGAAGCAACTTTTTTTATGGGCCACAAACTAAATTGGTATAAGGGTCATTCTCTGCCAATTCACACAGCAGCTGTCCCGATCCCCCTTTCGATTTGCGTGAAACTTTGTGCTAAGGGGTAACGTTTGTCCCTGGTCTTGAATCCGAGATATCAAAAAGCGGACCTTGGATTTGTGGTCAGGGACAAATCGAAGAGGGGTTGGGGCAACTTTTCCCGATTTTGTGTGAGTTGGTAGAGAATTACCCATAAAAATGGGGACTGGTGAGAAAAACCTGCTCTGAGTAGGAAATAACAATGATGTCAACCTCATTTGGACGCGATTTTATGGCAGCCGAGTAGAGGAGAGTTGTGCTTTTGGAGATTTTCGGAAACAATGCTTCAAAGGTTTAAGGAATTACATTGTATTTTGGTAACTTCAGAAAAAGAAGATTTCCTTCGGGTGTCTTTGCAAACAGCTTAATTAAAAAAATGAGGTCTTAAATTGTACATTTAAAATTGTCATTAAATCGACTGAAACCTACAAAAAATCATAATCACCCTAATCCCAAACCCCCCTCTAAAAACCAGCACCTTCCGTTGTTTTAAGCTCCAAACCCCGGAGCCAAACGCCATCAACTGGTTAATAGTTCCCATAGATCACGTGTAACGACCCCGTCGTCATCGGTGCCGCCACGTGGGTTAGGGCAAGTGCCAGCCTGGTATGGCCCCTCGTTTATCATCGTTTCCAGCGTTGGGCTCATCCCGGAGGGAACTTTTGGGCAATCTATTATGTAGTGAAAAACTTAAATCTGTTTAGCTTTCCCTTTTTCCGCTAGGCAGAACTTGGGACGGAATGAGGGCAAAGATTTTGGGGGTGGAGATTAACCTAGTCACCACATCGTTACTGTTCATTTTTTGTGAGCAGTGTGTGCTGCTGGTATGTGTGAGAGTATGTTGTTAATTTAAGTGCAGAGAAATGATTCAGCTCAAAAATGCTCACTATAAAAAGTTTGCAAATTTTTCTTGACATTTTATTTAAAATTTATTGCAAAAAAAATGTTTTTTTTTTTCAATCAGTTTTTCCGTGTGTATAAAATAATAACAGAAATTTGTTCAGGGAGAAAAACGATAAAATTAAGTTCTGTAATCTTACTGTGACAAAAGCCAACACACACAAACACACTTACCCAGTTTAATAAACCGGAAGTGATGGAGGGGGAAATGGGGTCGTCGTGTGGTCTGGACACAGCGAAAATGAGAGAATCGTTCCACTCACACGCACAACACATGTACCACTTAAGCGAGGAAAAACTTCAAAAAAGTAGCTTTCTCACTTCCTGCCCCTACTTCCAAGGAAAAAAAACTCACTCACACACACACACGTAAAATCTTTCGGGAAGTGTGTGTGCATGTGCGTATGGTGTGGGGAGAGGAGTAGGGGACTTACACAAAATCACACACACACACGCGAGAGTACGGTTCGATGAGTTGAGGTAGAGTGTACTAACGGCAAAAAACGGCAAATCATCCAACTTTACGGTTTGCTTTTATCTTTATGTCGACTACTTTTGCGACACAAGTTTGTCGTGACTGGAGCATGTGTGAGTGGTGTGTGGGTGCGAACGATTTAAGCTGTCTTTCAAAAGAAATAGCCACCTGGGGTCTAAATGGGGGAAAATGTTCACGTTGGGCTGCATGCTGTAATATTTTAAAAGTATAAATTTGAAGTTATGTTGAAACATGAATTATTTTAATTCAATATCTGATAAAAATATTGATTTAGGTTTGGTGTGAAATTTATTTCAATTCTTTGACGTTTCGAAAGGCAGTTCAAAAGTATTAGTTAGTGCATAAAAATGCTTGTTTATATAAATCCGGATATGTGTTAAGATATGTGTTCAGAAATCAACTGAAACGGCATCATGTTAAACAGATAATCGAAATATCTTCTCAAAGAATACAAAATTAGGAAGATCTGGCAACCTTATATCTGGTTCTGACCACTTAAATGATGATTATATTCTTTTTGCCTCTCTCACTGAGGTAAAGCTTTAACCCTGCTCTAAAAGAAACTTTTTTATTGAAAACTCTGAGACTCAATCGACCCATCGTTGGTTAGGTCTCATGTTATGACCGCTCAAGTTATATTTATGTTCATTTTTGAAGCCAGATATCAATTTTTCTATATATTTTTTCAGGATGGAAAAATAGCAAGTTTCACGGGGCCATTATTATTCAATTCAATTAGTTTTTATTACTAAATAATCAATTCACAATTTCGTAATTCTTATAACCTAACAGAGTTTTAAAGTACCTTTCAACTATGAGTTGTACTATAGTTCATTTTGATGTAATTGAATATCGTTACAATGGATTTGCCAAGAGATGGAAAAATTATTTAAAAAAAAAAACTTCAAAAATTGCTAAGGAAAAGGATAGAAATAGAAAAGCTTAAAACTAGATCACAGGGCCGTTATTATAAAGTACCAAATTTCAAGGGAATAAAAAGGGTTAAAATATCGTAGAACTATCATGTTAAAAGTACAGATTGTATTTTCTGCACATTATTTGTTACTATTCGTTGATCGAATTTTATGTATCTTCTCCAATTCGGTTCGTGATTTTTTTTTATTTGGACACGTAAAAAAATGGTAATACAATCAATCCTGATTGTGAAAATAATAAAATAATAAAAATATGGCCATTATTATGTTCATAATTTTTAATGTTGAAAAGTTATAATCAATACTATTTTGCATTTTGAAGTTAATTTAATTTGGAAAATAAGAGCTAACACTCAACTCTAATTGCGAAATGCAACTTAAAACCTGTTGACCTAACTTTTTCAAAAGGTCCTATGTACATAGGAAAACCATGGCTCATTGGTTGTTTAAAAAAAGTAATCTAGAGTTGAAAAAAATAACCATTATCAACATCATAGCACTCTTCTTGACATCCTCAACCGTTTGTAAATTGATTTAAATATTTTTAGCAATTCTATTTTTGACAGTCCAATTTCAACAGTTCTTGAGAGCTTATTTTTTATTGGTACAGATTTGAAAAATTAAATATGTGATGGAAAAATGTAACATAGATTCATATTTTCATTTTTTGACATTTTCCTGCATCTTTATTTCGCAAATATGGATTACAATTAGAAATTACTTTTACTTTATTTGTGTTTTCTGATTTAAATGAACAAAATATCTCAAAATGTGATGGTTACAGAAAAATCCAAATTTCACTGTTCTATATCGTAATGTTTCGAATTTCACGGATGCTCTTTTAAATTTATATTTTAAAATGAAACTGTTTGGCACTACCTTAACAAAGTTTAAAATTGTCCAACTAGGTGAAATTCCAGTATGTTTGGCAAGTTAAACGCTCGCTCCAAGCTCCATCCAATCTGCTGATTTTCACTATATAAACAAATATTTTAGCAAAACTTTTGATGGCAACTTGCTTGCTCGCTTCCTTTTGAGCTGATAATCACTCGATTTCAGTTGAAAACGCTTTTTATGAGCTGTAATTTAATGTCAAAGTGCTGATATGGCAACATTAGAGGCACGCTGGTATTCGATGCTGTTCCCCTATATGTTTTTTCCATGTAGCTTTGACCACTGAATGTGCCCTCAATTGAGCGTAGGTTTCAAAATTCAAAATAAGTTGAAAAATCATATTGTTGGACAATTTTTAATTTTCGTGTGGGTGGTGGAATAAGTCATTTTCAATTGATAATATCACGAGTTTGACCTTCAAATGCAACCTGACGAATAAAGTTTGGCTTGCGTTTTTTCTGAAATATTTGAATTTTACTTGAATCTTTTTAAACTGACTGGCTTTTATTTTTGACCCTTGTGTTTGAAATTGATTTTCAAAAACTGAAATGTTTGCTTTTTAAGCTTGATATGTGCTCAAAACATGATTATCATGAATCGCTAAGCTTTGTTAGCACAGAGGACGAAAAAAGAAACAAATATTAAAAAGCATATGTTGTCAATTTAGACTGTTTCAAATATTTTTCAGTCCCTTGCCTCCGGGCAGATTCGAAAAGTAGGGGGGGATGATTAAAAAATAAAAATTTGAATTACTTTACTTGGCAATCTTTTATTTGACGAAAAAAAACTTCGGTACTGTACATCAAAATTTCATACTTCAACATATTTGTGAACTGTTTTGATCATGATGAAAGTGATTATCAACGCAGGAAAATAAATTAAAAATTGAAATTCTCTGCCATTTAAAGTTTTTTTTTAAATTTGTGTTGCCTAGGTTGAGGTGCCTTAGGTGAGGTAAAATAAACAGAAAATGAAAATATTGGAGCGATACGACAATTTTACGAAGCAGTGAACACTCAAATTTGATAGTTTGGCAGTTTTATGATATTATAGAAGAGCAATTCTCTACGAAATCGGTCTTTTTTTAGAATTTTAATTTTTGTATTTTTAAATCCGAATGAAACTTTTTTGGTGCCTTCGGTATGCCCGAAGAAGCCATTTTACATCATTAGTCCATATAATTTTCCATACAAATTTGGCAGCTGTCTATACAAAAACGATGTTTGAAAATTAAAAAATCTTTTGAAGGAATTTTTTATCGATTTGGTGTCTCCGGCAAAGTTGCAGGTATGGATAAGGACTACACTGAAAAAATGATACACGGTTAAAAAAAATGGTGATTTTTTATTTAACTTTTTGTCACTAAAACTTGATTTGCAGAAAACACTGTTTTTATTTTTTTATTTTTTGATATGTTTTAGAGGACATCTAAAACTTTTCAGAAATTTTCAGGTTGTGCAAAAAATCTTTGACCGCATTATAAATTTTTTAATCAATATTATTTTTTTCAAAAAATCGAAATATTGGTCGTAAAAATTTATCAACATCTTTTTTCGATGTGAAATCAAATTTGCAATCAAAAAGTACTTCCGTGAAATTTTGATAAAGTGTACCGTTTTCAAGTTAAATCCATTTTAGGTCACTTTTTTGGAAATAGTCGCAGTTTTTTTTAATTAGTGCGCATGTTTGCCCACTTTTGAAAAAAAAAATTTTTTTTTTAAACTGTGAAAGTTTTCTATATTTTACTTTTTTGAACTTTGTAAATACGACCCTTAGTTGCTGAGATATTGCCATGCAAGAAGGGTGCCCAGAAAATGGGACTTTTCTCAAAACCTCGCTCCACACGCTGATTATTGTTTCTTAAGCTATTTTAGGACTCTGGGCCAAATATGAGCAAAATCGGTCATCGGACCATTGATACTCGGAGGTGAAGTTTGTATGGGAGAAATCGAAAAAATGTATGGAAAACCCAAGTTTCTTACGGTTTGGGCAGCACGGTGCGCTTTTTCCATTTAAATATTCCCAAAAGTGACATTCTTATTTCAAATTTAATGCTTTACAACTTTGTAGAACATACCAAAATTGTAAAACTCGATCCTGAAAAGTTATTGGCGATTTAAAAAAGTCATTTTTGTATGAAAAACATTTTTTTCACCAACTTTAGGCTCGGGTATCAATGGGTTTATCTCATCCACTGTCGCTCAAAATTTACACAGATGCTTTTCTGCTGTGGAGCAGGGGGTCATTTTTTCTGGGCACCCTACCATGCAAGTGTAAAAAAACAGGAAAATTGTTGTTTTCTAAGTCTCACCCAAACAACCCACAATTTTCTAACGTCGATATCTCAGCAACTTATGGTCTGATTTTCAATGTTAAAATATGACACATTCGTGAAATTTTCCGATCTTTTCGAAAAAAATATTTTCGAAATTTTTAAAACAAGACAAACAATAAAAAAGGGCGTAATATTGAATGTTTGGCCCTTTCGAATTGTTAGTCTTGATTTGAAAATTTTGAAAATATTGTTTTCGAAAAGATCGGAAAAATTCACGAATGTTTCATATTTTAACATTGTAAATCGGACCATTTGTTGCTGAGATATCGACATTAAAAAATGGTGGGTTGTTTGGGTGAGACTAAGAAAACTTCAATTTTCTTGTTTCTTACACTTACATGGCAATATATCAGCAACTATAGGTCGTATCAATTAATCAATTATTTTGAAGACGGTGCACTTTATCAAAATTTCACTAAAGTACTTTTTGATTGCAAATTTGACTTCACATCGTAAAATGATGTTGAAAAATTGTTGCGACCAATATTTGATTTTTTTCAAATCAGTATTGATTAAACAATTTATAACTCGGTCAAAGATTTTTTGCACAACCTGAATATTTCTGAAAAGATATCAAAAAATAAAAAAAAAATGAAAAAAGTGTTTTTTTGCAAATCAAGTTTTAGTGACAAAAAGTTAAATTAAAAATCACCAATTTTTTATAACTTGTATCATTTGTTTCAGTGTAGTCCATATCCATACCTACAACTTTGCCGAAGATACCAAATCGATCAAAAAATTCCTTCAAAAGATACAGATTTTTGAAATTTCATACATCATTTTTGTATGGACAGCTGCCAAATTTGTATGGAAAATTATATGGTAGGATGTAACAAAATCACACTTTTTTGTGGGCATTTCAGGGGATGATCCCCTAGGTGTACTGAGTCAGAATCCCAAATATGAGCACGATTGGTTGCGACAGGACCTGGCGCTCCGGCTTTAAAGTTTAAATGGGATTTAACCCGTAAAATCGGTGCGTTTTGGTTATTGCCATTTTTGAGTCCTTCAACGATTTTTGGATTTTTCAAAAACCTCATGAGCTTATAGTTTGAGTTTCAGGGCACAACTTTGCCGAAGACTGTGAAGAGATTTGATAATTAGTACTGCTTGTATAATGATTTGAAAATAAAAAACTTTTTGCCATTAATTTGTTTGATTTGTATTGGCAACACTTTCATTGAACGCACGCATCCTGAGCCAGGCGTCGTTACTATAGCAGCGAGAAAACATCCAGCGTACAACGGTCAAAGTTTGACACATGGAAAGAAAATGCTTTATTTGGATGTTGTGCTTATGTCGATGGTGCCGGAGGATTTGATCACCGGTCGGTGCTGCTCTTTTAATCTGTCGTAGATTCCGGTATTCTATTTGGCAGTGAATCGCAGGATTTAGTTCTAAGCCCACCTGGTTCTGTCTTTAACCCGTGTGGATCTTTTTCTTCGCGACCAATTGTGGTGCTGGGGGAAATGTTAGCGAACCTATGCTCGAACATAGTGCAATTGGTGTCTAATGAATTCGCAAAATATCTAGCCAGAGAAGTCTGCTGTATGAAAATAGTGTTTACTAATGTTGTCAATGCAATACATTAATTTGTTTATGATCGATTTTATTGCCAAATTGCCATAACTCTTTGATTGATTACAAAGCGAGTGAAAACTCTCACTAAAATGCGTGTCTCTCGAAATATCTTCGGGAATACGGAATATTCAAAATGCACACAACATCCGTGCGTAATAAAGCGCTTTCAAGACAGCCGCGTTAGTTGGCACTTGAGCAAGGTTTAGAATCGGTTCTGCCTGGGCATCCAACTGAACCCTAAGAGTCAACCGGAGAGCTTCTTGCAATTCCAAAGAACTTTCGTTCTCAACAATCACAACAACAAAAACAACAACACGACGCTGGACAAATACATGCCGACGCATCGCGACGCACCGTAGCATGCGTTGCATAGTTTGCCGAAAGCACGCCTCAAAAGCGAGTGTTGCCAGAACATGTTTTACGTTATCAGAAAAACAAGAGAAAAGATTTTGTAAATTCTGTACCATTTTTCAGAGCGGTCAAATCTCTTCGCAGTTTTCGGCAAAGTTGTACCCTGAAACACAAACTATAAGCTCGTGAGGTTTTTGAAAAATCCAAAAATCGTTGAAGGACTTAAAAATGGCAAAAACCAAAACGCACCGATTTTACGGGTTAAATCCCATTTAAACTTTAAAGCCGGAGCGCCAGGTCCTGTCGCAACCAATTGGGGTCATATTTGGGATTCTGACTCAGTACACCTAGGGGATCATCTCCTGAAATGCCCGCAAAAAAGTGTCATTTTGTTACATCCTATTATATGGACAAACAAATGATGCAAAATGGCTTCTTTGGGCGTACCGAAGGCAGCAAAAAAAGTTTCAGTCGAATTTAAAAATAAAAAAAATAAAATTCTAAAAAAAAAGACCGATTTCGTAGATCGACCGATTGCTCAGTTAAGTAACGGGAAATGGCAGCGATTTTAAAACAATTTTTTAACTTTTTTTGATGAAAAATACGTTTTTTCGTAATTTTGAGTACGCCATCAGGAGTCTAATTTTACACAAAAGTCCCTTTGACACCAAATTTCTATCTCTTCACGGTTGCGAGCTATAAATCACTAAAAAACGTGTCAAATTAAAAAACCCGAAAAATGTAAGGGGTCGTACCACCCTACCGTCATGAAAAATCGAAAAATGGACCTTGGATTCGTGATCAGGGACCAAAATTACTCCTTAGAGCAAAGTTTCACGAAAATCGAAGTGGGGTCGGGGCAACTTTTTCCGATTTCGTGTGAGTTGGTGGAGAATTACCGCTATTTTTTTTCCATAGTATCATAAAACTGCCAAAAATTTAATTCAACCGGTCATACCTTTGTAAAATTGTCTCAATTTTTCGATTAAATTATGTATTTTTAACATGCCTTGTTTTTGAAAACGAGCTAAGGCCGTTGCAAATATTTTTCAAAGTTTAATTCTTAATTTGCAACAGAAGTAATGTATTCAGAATTCTTGGACATGCAATGTGATGAATAATTTTTACTTGAACTCGGTGTGCCTGTTCAATCAGCAAACATACAGCAGAAACACATCAAACTGTTTGATCTCCCAGAAAGTGTCGTAATTTCGTGTGTCAACATTCAAATTCACTGCTTTCGACAAATAACTACGCTGTTAAATTTGATTATCATCAATAATTCAAGGTGAGGAAATCCGTGCCGTGAGCGGTGGTTATCGACGACGTCATCAACATAAAATCATCATAAGACGTTGGTGCGTGATGCCACGTGGAGGTCCTTGCGTCACGCACATACACAAACAAACACACGTGGATGGAAACCCCCTTTCACCCGCACCATTCGAGATGGCCCATTAATGTTTATTTATTGGTTAACTGGCAAGCGATCCAATCATGGAAATTGAAAACGGTTATAATTATTGATCCCCCAGCCTGTACTGGCTGTGTAACACACCAACAAACGAGCACACATACACACGCTTACAGCAGGTTGTTGGTGTGCTGTCACTGTAAAGAGAGAAGGGTGGGGGATTTAAGTGAAATTTAATATTTTAAAGAAAGGAACAATACGGCTCAGCTGGAGGGTGTGAGGTTACGGTCTGATAGAGAATAAGCATTAGTCGACGTTCCAGCTGGCGATTAGTGGCGGTTTGGTTGGCACGTGGAGCAGAAGATGTTGGCATTGGTCGTTGCGAAAGTTTTTTTTCCGAAATGAAACTTTATGAAAATTGGTCTGGGTGGCGTTTTGTGATGTTGGAAATCATGTTTTACACATGTTTGATTATTTTTTATGGTTTTTGTTTTCATTGTATGGCTATAGTGATGTATCATAAGACAGAAAACTATTTGAAATGAATTGACTTGGGAACTTTTTATAAGTTTAAGTTTTGGAGTGCTGATGTCTTGAAACTAAGTGTTTTAAACTTAAGGAAAAAAAACATTGAAATTAGGAAGTTCTCCTCATGACAAATTTATCTAAATAATCAAGAAATGAAGCAAATTTTGCCTTCCATTACGACACTTTCCAAGATGATAAATGATAAACGACTGCGGGAGTGACAAATTGCAAATTATTACTCAAATCTAAATTACGGAAAACGCGCGAGATAGAGAGACGAAAAAAATCCTGCCCCAAATTCACTTCGCTCTCGTCACTTTCTGCTCATAATCCAATTATTTTCCGCTCAAAAAGCTTATGCGATGACCTTTTGGGGCCGCCAGTGATGTACATTTCCAGGGAGTGACCTATCCCCCTATATTGGAATGGTGAAAAGGGGGTGGTGGTAAAATTAAACATGACAAATTTCACACAGCATACGCCGCCAACAATTACTGTCCCGGCTAACGGTAACAATTTGTCCGTTCTTCAAGCTCTCAAGACACTCCCCACCCACACTATTGTGATGGTAGTCTGGTGCAAAATAGTGTGACAACAGCCGGGAGTAGCCGGCCGCACAGGCAGAAATAGAATCCTTGGCACGAAAGCAAGAGATGGAAAAGCAACACCGTTCAGGCGGGAATTATTACACAAAGGAAATAAGTCAAGCACAGTTGAAGCTTAAATCAGAGGAAAGCGGAAAGGCACCCACTGCCGCCACCCTGTGGCTCTTCTGGACTGGCCTCTCGGGCAGGGCTGCTGTCTCCCGTTTTGCCTCTGTGGGGAGTTTGATTCAGTGGTCCACCTATAAAAAGTAATGTTTTTCAACTGTTGCTTTTACATAACAGAAAAAAACTGAAAAAATAAAATAAATTCTTCTGTTGTATATTATTTTTTCAACCGTAGAATTTTAATTTGCATTTTTGTTGAGGCATAATTTAAATAAAATTCAAATCATAATGAATAGCGAATGCTTCTGAGCAATTCTCTGTGATTTTGGTAGTTCGATTTTTGTTGTTTTTTTTTTTAAACCGACTAAAACTTTGTTAGTGCCTTCGGTATGCCCAAAGAAGCCATTTTTCATCATTAGTTTGTCCATATAATTTTTCATACAAATTTGGTAGTTGTCCATACAAATATGATGTATGAAAATTTAAAAATCGGTATCTTTGAATAATTGATCGATTTGGTGTTTTTTGCAAAGTTGTAGGTATGGATAAGAACTACATTGAAGGCAAGAGATACACCGTATTTTTTAGTGATTTTTAATTTAATTTTTTGTCGCTAAAACCTGATTTGCAAAAAAAAACCCTTTTTATTTTTTTATTTTCTGATATGTTTTAGAAATCATCAAATGACATCTTTTCAGAAATTTCCAGAACGGGCAAAAAATCTTTGACCGATTTATGATTTTTTGAATTAATACTGTTTAAAAAAACGAAATATTGGTCGCGAAAAAAATTGAACTTCTTTTTTATATGTTAAATTGAATTTGCAATCAAAGAGTACTTTAGTGATTTTTTTTATAAGGTAAACCGTTATCAAGTTATAGCCATTTCAGGTAACTTTATTGAAAAAAGTCGCAGTTATTCATTTTTTAAAATTAGTGCCCATGTTTGCCCACTTTAAAAAAGATATTTTTGAAAAGCGTAGAAAATTCTCTATAATTTGCTTTGTTGATACAACCTTCAGTTGCTGAGATATTGCAAAGCAAAGATTTTAAAACTGGAAAATTGATGTTATCTAAGTCTCATCCAAACAACTCACCATTTTCTAAAGTCGATATCTTAGCAACTAATGGTCCGATTTTCAATATTAAAATATTAAACAATGGTGAAATTTTCCGATCTTCTAGAAAACAATATTTTCAAAATATTTAGATCAAGACTAACATTTCAAAAGGGCGTTATATTGAATGATTGGCCCTTTTGAAATGTCATGTTATGTAGTTGTTTGAAGCCGAATCTCAATTAAATGTACAAAAACAATGTCCGGATCCATTATTCAACGCATCGTTGGTTAGGCATTCGAAAGCCCTTTCCAAAACATTGATGATCTGGCAACCCTGTCTCGAGTTATGACCACTTAAGTCAGTGGTCCTCAGCCAACTTATTCTCGCGGGCCGTTTTAGCAATTTGCTCCAGATTTGCGGGCCGCATGTGAAAATATAAATTAAAATTCCTTAAAGTTCTAGTATTTGAGCTGTTTGAAAGTTCAAACTTGCAAAAAAAAAATATATATATATATATGAATATTGAAATAACATAGAAAAAGTTTTTTGAAATGTATTGTACTCGAGTTAAATTTTATTATAATCATTCGTTTTCAAAAAAATTCAGATTTGTCGAAAACAAAAATTTTAGAGAAAAAAAAGATTCTAAACGCAGGAGAATGCATTTAACATTGATTTCAGCTGATTGCACTTAAATTTCCATTGAAATTTTGAAGTTTTATGAAAAAATATATTTTCTGCTCCCTGATTTTTCGGGCCAACTTTGAAGGGGTGGGGGGGAGACATAAACTTTAAATAAAATTTATATCAGCTTTATAAGAACTAATATGTCAAGCGTCCTGTCACAAATGTTGTTGTTGTTGATTTTATTAGGGGAACTTTAACCCTATGTGTCATTAGCTCCCTGGTAAAATTAAATAAAATTTGTTTTTCTAGGCCATGTAACACATCCAAAATATTTCATAAGGAGATAATGAAAGGAAAGGAACCAAATGATTTTAAAGACCACTCCAGAGAAGCAAACAAATTTTCCACATCAGGGTCATTCCATCTCAACTGTGCACGAAAAAATGCAAATTTGAAAATTACCCTCTCCGATCCTGCTCAAATTTGGCAGAGCTGTTGATACTATCAAAACACGCAAGAATCCCAAATTTCATCCAAATCGGACCATCCCCCTCCATTTTTGTACCTCCCCAAAAAATCGACTTTTTGGCGATTTTTGACCAAACCTCCTAGTTTCAAACGGCGATAGCTCAGGAACCACAAATCTCAGAAGGCCGGTCTTAGACTCAATTTTGAAGGAAATTGGACGTAGAATCCATTTCCGTGATCAAAATTTTGATTAATTTATTTTTTCTACCTGTATTGCGCAATTGAAAACTTTAAACGGCCGTATCTCAAAACACCCCAACTTTTTTATTTATTTGACCTCACCATCGTGTTCCCCGGCCCGTTTTACATAAGAATCACTTATCGACAGAAATGAATATGTTTCGTTCCAGAGATATCGAATTTTAAAGTTTTGGGTTTTCGAGATTACCTACATCAGCTTCATTTGCCGCATCTGCTAGAAGCACACAGGCGGGCTGATCAATAACTGCTACCTTGTGCTGGGAGATGATTGATTTAATTTATTTTTTAAATTTTACGCAAATATTTATTCAAATGGCTCATAGGGGAAATTCTCGTATGTTTGGCAGCTTAAGTCCTCGCTCCTAGTTTCGTCCAATTTACTCATTTTCACTATTTAAACAACAAATTTTGCAAAACTCGATAGAAACTTGCTTGTTAACTTCTTATTGAGCTATTTATCACTCGATTTCAGTTTAAAACGCTTTTAATCAGCTGTAATTTAATGCCAAAGCGCTGATATGGCAACATTAGAGGAAAGCTGGAATTAGATGCTGTTCCCCTACCTTGATCAATCTATTTTTGTGAAAGGAATATTTATTGGGTTATTTTGAATGCACCGTTTTTTACGTGTTGCTAACCGTTTTAGAGTTTAGAGACTAGGGCCTTTATCATGGGCGGTAGCAAAAAAGTGTCACTCAGCAAAAACCCCAAATCCTGCTTTATTATTATTATAATTATAGTTAATTATTGACACTTTACCATAATTTGGCAAATCTGATTTATGGTTTAAAAGATTGACCATATTAGATCAATTTTTATATTGTGAGCCAGCTCCATTTGATTAAAAGTTGATTTTGGTCAAGTTACATTTAATAAAAAAAAACTTTTTGCAATTCCGTCGTGAAACTACTCACTTTTCCTGTCATTCTTGAACGACGAAATAGCCTACTTTTCTGTACCAAAAATAACAGAATCAAATAGCAACACTTTTCAAAATAAATGCTGAAAAGTTCTACTTTTCAGCACTCAAATGGGTGCTGAAAAGTTGAACTTTTCAGCACTTGTTTTGAAAAGTAACACTTTTCAACATTTTTTTGATTTAAACGATTTATTGACAAAATATATGAAAATTTGACTCACTGACTGTGTGTTTTTTGGAATTGCAAAAAATGTTGTATGGAACTCGTTGCAAAACTTGATTTTTTCAGCACTCTTCGTTTTAATCCAACTCGGTGAACCTCGTTGGATAAATGTCGTGCTGAAAAAATCTTCTTTTTGCAACTCATTGCATAAACTACTATTATACGTGAGGACAGCAGTTGTATTGTGTTCGGAGGGTGTCGAAATCATCGCTTCTTAATTTGGGGAATTAGCCGCTTTGCAGCAGATCAAACTTTGTGATTTTCTTACATTTTTCAGTTTTATACTTTCCAGAAATCCTTTTTCTACTCCTTGTGATCGTCCTTCATTAGAGTACAACGTATCAACAAATTTTATTAATTTTAATTCATATTTTTTGTTCAATAAAGTATCGTGCACTTATTGTTCAGTGTTACTAACAAGATTAATTGCATTTTCCTGCTCGCTCCGTCGAAATCCAATTCTGCCCATTACTGTGTGTCGTTATTGCGCTGTCCTATGGGTTAGCACAGAAATTCACTTCATTTTTTTTTTTTTTTGAGCAGATACACATTCGCAATTAAACTTCAGTTTCCTACAGTGTTATACAGTTAATTTTTGCCCAATTTGGTAAAAATTATTTATGATGAAATATCATTTCAATAAATGGCCAGGTAGTAGTTATTGATCAGCCCACCTGTGTGCTTCTAGCAGATGCAGCGAATGAAGCTCATGTAGGCAATCTCGAAAACACACAACTTTGAAATTCGATATCTCTGGAACGAAACATATTCATTTCTGTCGATAAGTGATTCTTATGTAAAATTGGCCAGGGAACACGATGGTGAGGTCAAATAAAAAAAATAAGTTGGGGTGTTTTGAGATACGGCCGTTTAAAGTTTTCAATTGCGCAATACAGGTAGAAAAAATAAATTAATCAAAATTTTGATCACGGAAATGGATTCTACGTCCAATTTCCTTCAAAATTGAGTCTAAGACCGGCCTTCTAAGATTTGTGGTTCCTGAGCTATCGCCGTTTGAAACTAGGAGGTTTGGTCAAAAATCGCCAAAAAGTCGATTTTTTGGGGAGGTACAAAAATGGAGAATCTATAAAAATTAAATTAAAGTTTTAGTTATTTTTCGTATATTAAATTTTTAGTAATTCAATCGTTTTATAAAGAAAACTTGTTCATTATTTTACTAGTAGACTTGACATGAAGACTAAAACCAGCTCGTGGGCCGCATTGAAGATCTCGGTGACCGCATGCGGCACGCGGGCCTCAGTTTGGTGATCACTGACTTAAGTGATATTTTTGTTCCTTTTTTTTTATTTTGGATTTAAAACAAATAGATGAAATTTGTGCCCAGATGCGTATGCCCGATTAGGGTGTAATATGGTTGTATGGAAAAAATTAAGTTGTCCAAATTTAGATAGCACAGCATTTTTTAAGTTCCTTTTGGGATCCTAAACAACTCCCCAATGTTTGGGAACGATTGGTTTTGTCCTCACTTTGCGCAATGTGATTCAATTTTCCATATAAATTTGTATGGGAAAAGCATGTTTTTGGAGATTGATAATTATGAAATCCACATTTCACGCTGTACTAAAACCGGATTCATATTTGGATGCTCTGAAAGGTGCTCTACAACTTTCCAGAAGAGTGTATGGTGCTAACTTGCTCCTGAAAAAAAGATACAGCGTGTTCAAAACTCGTCTAACACGTGTTTTTTGCTCTAAAATCAAGTTTTAGACGAGTTTTGAGGACGCTGTACATTATTTCAGGGACAAGCTAGCACCATACTCTCTTGGGAAAAGTTGTAGAGCACCTTCCAGAGCATCCGAATATGAATCCAGTTTAAGTACAGCGTAAAACGTGGATTTTATAAAAAATCAAAATCCAAAAAATGGGTTTACCCATAAAAATTTATATGGAAAATTGAATCGCTTTGCGCAAAGTGATGATTTAACCAATCGAACTTTCGGGAGTTGTTTAAGACCCCAAAAAGGAACTGAAAAATGCTGTGCTGGAAAATCGATTTTGATATTACACCCAAATGCCCCATCATGTCACCCACTGTTTGTAAAGAGCGAGGAAGGCATCAATCACATAGGTGGGTTAATAGGGTGTAATATCAAAATCGATTTTCCAGCACAGCAATTTTTCAGTTCCTTTTGGGGTCCTAAACAACTTCCCAAAGTTTGGGAACGATTGGTTTAGTCCTCACTTTGCGCAAAGCGATTCAATTTTCCATATAAATTTCTATGGGAAAAACCATTTTTTTGAGTTTTGATATTTATAAAATCCACGTTTCACGCTGTACTAAAACAGAATTCATATTCGGATGCTTGAATGTTTTACTTTCCGAAGAGAGTATGGTGCTAGCTTGTCCCTGAAAGAAGATACAGCGTCCTCAAAACTCGTCTAAAACGGGATTTTCGAGCAAAAAACACGTTTTAGACGAGTTTTGAACACGCTGTATCTTTTTATAAGAGCAAGTTAGCACCATACTCTCTTCGGGAAAGTTGTAGAGCACATTCCAGAGCATCCTAATATGAATCCGGTTTTAGTACAGCGTGGAACGTGGATTTTCTAAATATCAAAATCCAAAAAAAAATGGTTTTTCCCAAACAAATTTATATGGAAAATTGTATCGCTTTGCGCAAAGTGAGGACTAAACCAATCGTTCCCAAACTTTGGGATGTTGTTTAGGACCCAAAAAGGAACTGAAAAATGGTTGTGCTCGCTAAATTTGGACAACTTTATTTTTTTCCATACAACCATATTACACCCTAGTGGGTTAAGTTAGTTTTTCACTAGTTTATGGTCAGCTTTTTATTGGTGGTGGCCTAGGGGAACTATACCCTTTCTCAGCCTATTTCTATTATCGGCCTATCAGCACTTTGATCATGAATTACAGCTTTCATAAAGTGTTTTTGACTGTTCCAAAGTGATAAATAGCTCAAATAAAAGTGAGCAAACAGCTCTCCATTGTTGATACATCTGAAAATGTTGATTTAATAGTGGAAAACGGCAAAAGTGATGAGAATTGGTCGAACGGCTTAGAGTGATAAAAATGGCCATATTTCCCCTAATTTGTGATTTGGGCCATATTTAATAACTTTGCACTGTAAATTAAGTGTAAAATTTTGGCTGATCAATTGGGTGTATGTATTCGGTATAATTTTTATTATTCTAACAATCTATCTATTTTTTTATAAGTGCACATTGTCAGCCACCTCGGAAAACAAAAACATTCCTTCGGGGAAAGCGTAACACAAAACCCAGCACAAAACACACAAACACACACACACACACCGACGTAGGAAGCAATCTTGCAAGAAAAACGACAACGACAAAACCGTCCTACAGGAAAAAAGGGGCATGGAAATGTGGCGGAAAACCTCTTTCAACTTCAACGAAGGCGAAACTGAAACGATTGCTGTCGTCGTTTTCGCCGCCTCCGTCCTGGGTTGACATCTTCTTCTTGGTCTTGTTCTTTTTGTTGTCAGTTGGCTGTGCTGAGCCACGTGGGCGCAACAGTACGCGGAAATGGGTCACGGGGAAAAGGGATAGGGCACTTCAAGGTTGCGAAAATTGTCACCGTGTCGTCATCGCCGCATCGCAACCTCAACCAGGATGGGCGGACGGGAGGGGGTGATTAAGGAGAGGGGGAAAAGTGATGATGGGCGCACACCAATTCTTGACAGCGGAGTGACACGTGGCAGGGCGAGCAGTGACACACACACACAGACATGATGGGAAATGTTTAGCGCGGTGGACTCCAAAGCGGAAGTGGTGGTGATGGTGATGGGAAACGACATGAGAGAGGGGGACGTAAACCGGGAGGAAACCCGGTTCAGTATTATTCCCTTGATTACACTCGAACAAACCCCGCGTTAGCTCTCATTCAGCGGAAAGTTGAGATATGTCATATTCAAAAGGGGGAGCAGTGACGTAATGTTGATATTTTATTTTAAGGGATCGTGCATAAACCACGTCTCTTAACATTTTTTTTTATACTTTTTATACAGAGCGTGGTTTTTCACAAGACCCCAAACCAAGATCAAACCATCCACTTTAACGACCCTCAGGTTTGTTGTGGTCTCTATTGCAAGTTTGCACGGACCGAGGAGTCCAAAGGAATTACTTATCGGCCTACAAGTTTGTTATGCCAAAAGGAGTTATTACACTGACTAAATAAAAAAAAAAGAAAAAGTCTACTTGCGGAAATGGAAAGAACTTCTCTTCTTTAAAACACCAATAATCAAATGGTACATTTTTAAAGGGATAAATTAAGTTAGAGAATTATATTAGATGAAAGAAAATGTTATCTTTGAGTTTTGGTACAGAGTGATAAAATATTATGATTCATGCAAAATTATGGTCGAAAAATTTTATTTAAAAACAAATCGTAAATCTTCCCAACTAAATATTTGAATCTTAGTCAAAAAACTAACTTAATCCACCTATGTGGTTGGTGCCTTCCTCACTCTTTTCCAACAATGGGTGATATGTGATATGATGGGTTTGGACACAATTTTCGTCTGATTGCGTTAAGTTTCGGAATACAAAAAAACACACATATCACTCAAGGGCTTATAAGAGGCATCTTAAGTGGTCATAGCTTTAGACAGGGTTACCAGATCTTCAATATTTTAGACTCGTTGGGAAGGTCTTTCGATTACCTTATCAACGATGGGTCGAATGATGGATCCGGACATTGTTAACATACATTTAAGTGAGATCCGGCTAGAAAAAAGTAAATAAATGTCACTTGAGTGGTCATAGCTTTAGACAGGGTTACCAGATCTTCAATGTTTTAGACTCGTTAGAAAGGTCTTTCGATTACCTTACCAACGATGGGTCGGATGATGGATTTGGACGTTGTTTACATACACCCAACTGACAGTCGCATGATTGTGATGCATGGCGGCATGAAAGTATATCAGAATCTGCATGAAAACTGTCCTCATGCATTTTT
Organism: Culex quinquefasciatus; assembly: GCF_015732765.1. NCBI lineage: Eukaryota > Metazoa > Arthropoda > Insecta > Diptera > Culicidae > Culex > Culex quinquefasciatus. The sequence continues at coordinate 119,704,096 of NC_051863.1, read as the reverse complement.
TGCGATATAGGGGTATGACATTTTTGCCCGTTACCGACAATTATCGACATTACCGACGGCTTTTTGGTTGTATTTCACAAAAAAGAAACCCTTAACAGAACGAGGGTTGAACCACTAACTTCTTGGTTATTGATCCGACACACTACCACCGCGCCATGGACGCTTGATGAAAAGTAAGTGAAAGAGCACCAAGATATGCTTCTCTTTGGAGTGTTGCTCGGAGACGGGCTAGCGTTATATGTGTTGGTGAGAACTGCAGATCGCTGAAATGTTTACACGCGGGCAAAAATGATCTAGGGGCTTGCTGCAAAAAATGTTATAAAATATGACATTTTCTGCAACAAATCCACTGTTGCAGATTTTGAGATATATTTTTCCTTTGGGTGTACATTTACGTGAGATCCGGCTACAAAAAAAGTACATAAATATCACTTAAGTGGTCAGAACTCGATACAGGGTTGCCAGATCTTCAATATTTTAGACTCGTTGGAAAGGTCTTTCGATTACCTTGACAAGAATGGGTCGAATCATGGATCCGGACATTGTTTATATACATTTAAGTGAGATCCGGCTACAAAAAAGTACATTAAGGACACTTAAGTGGTCATAGCATAAGACAGGGTTACCAGATCTTCAATGTTTTAGACTCGTTGGAAAGGTCTTTTGATTACCTAACCAACGATGGGTCGGATGATGGATCCGGACATTGTTTACATACATTTAAGGGAGATCCGGCTACAAAAAAAGTACATAAATATCACTTAAGTGGTCAGAACTCGAGACAGGGTTGCCAGATCGTCAATGTTTTAGACTCGTTGGAAAGATCTTTCGATTACCTTACCAACGATGGGTCGAATGATGGATCCATACATTGTTTACATACATTTAAGTGAGATCCGGCTACAAAAAAGTAAATAAATGTCACTTAAGTGGTCATAGCTTGAGACAGGGTTACCAGATCTTCAATGTTTTAGACTCGTTAGAAAGGTCTTTCGATTACCTTACCAACGATGGGTCGAATAATGGATCCGGACATTGTTAACATACATTTAAGTGAGATCCGGCTACAAAAAAGTAAATAAATGCCACTTAAGTGGTCATAGCTTGAGACAGGGTTGCCAGATCTTCAATGTTTTAGACTCGTTGTAAACGTCTTTCGATTACCTTACCAACGATGGGTCGGATGATGGATTTGGACGTTGTTTACATACATTTACGTGAGATCCGGCTACAAAAAAAGTACATAAATATCACTTAAGTGGTCAGAACTCGATACAGGGTTGCCAGATCTTCAATATGTTAGACTCGTTGGAAAGGTGCAGCGACCTCAAATTTAAATCATTAAATTTGTCCATTTTTCGAACCTCACCACAGTTCTGACCATGCGCGCTTACGCAAGCATAAATAATTTTACCCGTCGACTCGCGTTGCGCGACAAATAATTAAGCTTATGTACAGGTGTGGATCATGAGTCATCCTCACCTGAAAAGCCCTTTATTAATTTTCGCCAATTATTAGGCAATCACAAAAATGGTTAAGCTTTCAATTATGAATGTGCGATGTTATTCCATAGGGGAAATTGAAGGTGTGGCTTAACCAAATTCATTGGCATGTTTGTTCAATGGAGAATTCGACCTTCTCATTATTGACTTACATTTTTGAGAATATTTGAGGAACATTATTTTGATATTCCAATAACATAATTTAAAGTTTCACGACAATGGTTCGAACCCATGACTTCCGATTTTGAGGTGAACTCACTACACCATACGGAAAGTCATGAAGAATTGCAGAGGTCTGCACAATTTAATTCATGAGGTTCATCGATGCTTCTCATCGGAACGGACAACTTTTAGTAGAACAAAATTTAGTAGAGTTTTCGGGGACTGACTATAAAAACCCCAAAATTCTTGAGGAGGGCAGTTAGTTCCAGAATTAGTTCCAGTCAGTTCCAGCCAGCTCCACTCCAGTCCAGTTCCAGTTCCAGAAGAAGCCTCAGACCAGCCGGACCCGCCAGCAGCCACCAGTAGCAGAGGCCCCAGTCCAGCCGGGACTTAGCCGCCGTGAAGAGTCCGCCGGGACTTAGCCGCCGTGAAGAGTCCGCCGGGACTTAGCCGCTGTGAAGAGTCCGCCGGGACTTAGCCGCTGTGAAGAGTCCGCCGGGACTTAGCCGCTGTGAAGAGTCCACCCGGGACTTAGGAGTTCGGGGTCTGGCATGGCTCGGCGAAGAGGTCTGGAGGACAAGTCTGGCTTCAACGTAGAGAATTGGCTCGACGAAAGTCTTAATGAAATTAGCAACAAAAAGTTGAGTGATGTGATCGTGCGCGTAGAAGTTGAAAGTGTTACCACAAAAATGTAATCTTTTAAAAATGTAATACACAGATAAGTGATGTTTACTGATCTGTTTTGACTCTACAAGTAAATATCACAAAATCCTGAAAGCCTAAACCGCTCGGGCCGTTCAGGTGGTGACTAGCGGAAAGCAACGCTGTGTGTGTTTGGAATCGCCATTATGATTGGACAGAACCGAGAGTTGAAAATGTGACTATGTGTGAAAGCTAATGAACAAAATGATTTCGCGAAGTAACAAACGGTTAAAATAGTGTAAAAACGTTAAATTGAAGAAAATGTTATGTGAGGAGTTCTAAGATGGAAGCAAATGTGCAGCAGTACGAGATGGAATCAAAACGGGCTCGACCAATGGCAGAAGCATCGAAAATTTCAAAACCGGCCAACGATGGACAACACTAGGGATTCAACAATGACGAGATCATCTGGATCAACTGGAGACGAAATTCAGCCGCATCGAACACCCAAGAAGACGATCATGGAAATCTGGCAGTTTAGGGTGAGTAAACAAAAGTTACACCGAAATTTGATGTAAATAGTTAAAAACACGCTTAAAAGGGTGTACAGCAATCAAGGAAGTTGTTGTCTTCTGGTGCCAAAATTGACAAACTTACGGACCCAATCCTGCACAAATCTGATTGTAAAAACAGGCAAATTTTGTTGTAAATCACTTAGTAGACAGTACTTAAGGGGATGAATGAAACATTATATCGATAGTTCCCGTAGTTTCGAAAATACTAAAATATTTGTAACAAAAAATCTTGGTGCAAAAGCTCTTGTTGATGTGCACCGTTAAAGATGGCGAATTTGGAGATGAAGGATTTAATCCAGCTTATTCCAGAATTTGATGGGTCATTAGACTCACTGGAGCAATTTTTAATGATATTAGATTATTATGCTGATCAAATTCCTGAAGGCGAAGATCAGAGTAAATTTTTAAATATTGTTTTTATGAAACTAAAATTTAAAGCAGCAGCACGTATTAACCGAATTTATGCAAGCACTTGGGAAGAAACCAAGGCAAACTTAATTAGAGAGTTTGGTATCAAAACTACTTTTGGTAGTATAATTGAACAAATTGAAACTCTGAAACAAGGACGGGATGAATCATTTAAATCATATGCAGGAAGAGTTCTTGACATAAAATACGAAATCATAAAAATTGATCAAAGTTACAACGAAAATTCATTTACAGCTTACTGCTTAAAAAGCCACTTTATAGTTGGAATTATAAATAATGAAATCAAAGCAATTGCCACTAATAACCGTCATATGAAGTTGGAAAATTTGCTAGAATTTTTAGAAAATGAACGAATTGACAGAGAGTCTTTAAGAACTCTCGAACAAAGGTTACTTGCTAGTACTGAAAATTCAAACCTTAATTTTGACAGAAAAACAGAAATTTCAGATACAATAAAAATACAAATTTTTATCAAAGAAATAATTATCAAGCTAACAAATTTTATGAATGTTATAAAACGAATACTGCAAAGAACACTTTTAAACGAACTTATACAAATAGTCGACGCAATAAAAATCAAATTCCAAATAATTTTAAAATGCAATTTAACGAATACATTCCACCACATGAAACATTAAAAATCAATTTCAATAATGATTCAATATTTTATGCAAATATTGCTACCTTGGCAAGGCCAACAAAATTTCACAAATTTATAATTGACTCCGCATCATGTAACAATTTTGTAAGATGGGATGTGGTTAGTAATATGCGTTTAACTAACATTGATTTCAACGATAGAATTTCCATTAGAGGAGTTCATGGAATAGCAGAAGATACAGTTGGATCTGTAAATATGATTTTAATTATAGGAAATTCAAAATACGAGGAAAAGTTCTACATTTTGAAGCATTTCGCTGATGATGCAATTCTTGGAGCACATTTTCTAAAGAAATACACCTTATATATTAGTCAAAGTTTCGACAACATAGTTTTACGAACGCCTGATACAAATAATATGCAATATAATAATCATGAAATGACCAATTTATATAGAATCAATGACATTGAAAATATAAACAAAGTAAATATGGCAGGTATTGAAGCAAATAGTTATGACAATTTTAATACAAATTACGATGAAAATAATGGAAATAATCATGATGATGACAATGGCTGCAATGGCAGAATCCAACCGTGCATTGAAGAGTATTATGACGATCAAATTGAAATTGATGATGATAACCAAGATTACCCAAAAGAGATGAATTTAGAAAATGATCGGGATTATGATGTGATTGAAAACATGAAGCATGAGAAACTTACAGGAAATGAAAGAATGAGAAAAATTTATGAATTGGTTAAAACAGACCACTTGAAATGTGATATCAATCAAGAAATTAATAATATTTTGAATGATTTTAATGAAATATTTTATTTAGAGGGTGACGAGTTGACTTATACCAATTTAACCATGCATGATATTGAGACAACAACTGAAATTCCAATTAACAAAAGACAATATAGATTTCCTGAAGCTACCAAGAAACACGTAGAAGAACAAGTGGAAGAAATGCTAAAATTGGGGATAATACGCCCAAGTAAAAGTCCGTGGAATGCACCGGTATTATGCATCCCAAAGAAAGACTTAGACGCCGAAGGCAACAAACGCTACAGAATTGTAGTGGATTTTCGAGACCTAAATACAATTACTAAACCATTTGTGTATCCTATACCGCTTATTAGCGAAATTTTGGACAGTATTGGAGAAGCTCGATATTTCTCAACCATTGACTTGAAATCAGGATTTTATCAAATCCCAATTAACCCGAAGGATGCTGCGAAAACCGCTTTTTCAACATTTCTAGGACATTATGAATTTTTAAGAATGCCAATGGGACTGAAAAATAGCCCATCAACATTTCAAAAATTTACATTCACACTTATTTACGAAATACAACCAGTTAATGCGTTTGTATACTTGGATGATATTATTGTATTCGGTAGAACTATCGAAGAACACAATGAAAATTTATATAAAGTTTTGAATGCATTGCATGAACATAATTTAAAAGTTGAACCATCAAAATGTAAAATTTTACACAAAGAAGTCAGATATTTGGGTCATATTATTAATGAAGAAGGTATTCGACCAACTAGTGAAAATATTGATACAATCAAAAACATGAAAAGGCCGCAGACGATTAAAAATGTGAGATCATTTTTGGGAACTGTTAATTTTTATGGAAAATTTATTCCAAACATTGCAGATAAACGTAAGCCACTTAATGCATTATTAAAGAAAAATGTGAAATTTATTTGGACAGAAGAATGCGAAAATGCTTTTGAAGAATTAAAAAACTATTTAATTTCAGAACCAGTTTTAGTTAGACCGAACTACAATGACAAATTTGTTTTGACAACTGATGCTAGCGATTATGCTATCGGAGCAGTTCTTACTAATGAGAAGTCAAATGATCACCCCATCGCTTACGCAAGTCGTGCGCTTATCGGGGCTGAAAGAAATTATTTTACTATTGAGAAGGAACTACTAGCTATTGTTTGGGCAGTAGACCACTTCAAACATTTTATTTATAACCAAGATTTTATCGTTTACACAGATCATAGACCATTGGTAGCTCTATGGCATTTGAAGGAAACTTCACCAACGTTGACAAAACTTCGTTTGAAAATCCAAGGCATTGGATGTGAAATTCGTTACAAGCAAGGAAAGGAAAATGTGGTTGCGGATTTTCTCTCACGTTTAAATAATGATGAAGATCATGCAGATGATAAACAAGCATCAAAATTAGTAGCAATTACAACTCGTCAACAAGCAAAACAAAATAGACAAAATATTTCAAATAATCAAAACTCAACAAATACTCCAAACAGACAGAATTCATCTAGAAACAATACTAATTGGAATAATAATATGAATGGACTTCAACAAATTGACATAAATTTAGATAATGACGATGATAGCAACGATAAAACATTTACCTACAAGGATTTCCAAGATACAGATATCGATTTTAACGTTTTAAAATTTTCTAAAAATATTATACCATTTGAACAAGCCGAAGCTACATTTATGATATTAAACAGTGTTACGGTACACAAAGAATTGAGTAAATACATTGACCTTCCACATGGTATTAAGGATTACACCAAAGAAAATATATTTGTATTCCCGCAAAAGAAAATTTGGGGTTTAATTTTGAATGGAACATATCGTTCAGCAGTTAAGAATGAAGAATTTTTCGATGGTTTATTTGAAAGCTTTAAAGATTATCCTGATTTTGCTAAAGATGCATCAGTTATACAAATTATTTCTCATAGAATATTTAAAACAGAGTTGGAACTAAACTTATTACGATTTTTGCAATGAAACTTTCAAAGTCATTTACACTATATGCAACAGAAAATGAACGAATTTATGTAAAGCCAGAAGACAGAGATCAAGTGCTTAACGATTTTCACGACGCACCGTTGGGTGGTCACGTCGGAGGTAAACGAATGATAAAAGAATGAGTCCTCTATTTACATGGGAAAATATGCGAAGAGATGTTTTGAATTATGTAAAGCAATGTGATTCTTGTCAAAAGAATAAAATATGGCCAGCAAATAAGATGCCAATGAAAATTACGACAACATCGTATGAACCCTTTGATAAAATTTATATGGATGTGGTTATGTTACCAATTTCTAATAATGGAAACAATTGTGGACTTGTGATACAAGATGATTTAACAAGATTTTTGATTGTAGCTCCCATGGAAAACCAAGAAAGTACTACAGTTGCTAGAACTTTTGTCGAAAACTTTGTTTGTAAATTTGGTGCTCCTAAAGAAGTTGTAACCGATCGAGGTACAAACTTTGTAAGCAAATTATTGCAACACACATGCAAAATATTACACATTAAAAAGATTGTTACAAGTGCATATCATCCTCAAGCTAATTTAGTAGAGAGATCAAATAGAGAGTTGAAAGTTTATTTACGAAATTTTATTGGCAAAGATCCACAATGTTGGGATGAATTAATACCATATTTTATGTTTGAATACAACACTACAGAAAATTCATCAACTGGATATTCTCCCTATGAACTTTTGTATGGAAGAAAAGCTACTATACCAAGCACAATTTATAAAATCAATGATTCAGATTTAAATTATGACGACTATATTTGTTCAATGAAAAATATATTCAAGGATGCTCATGAAACTGCTAGAAACAACTTAATATTGTCAAAAGAAAAAAGAAAGGAAATTTATGACAAAAAGACAAATGATTGGGTACCAATGTGGGAGATAGAGTTTTGGTACAAATGGTACAGACAGGAATTGGTCAAAAGTTACAAAATAAGTGGCGAGGCCCTTATGATATCGTTAAATTTAACAGCGATCAAACGACCACTATTAAAAATGGAAACAAATTTGAAGATGTACATAATAATAGACTAAGAAAATATAATGATTAACATAACACTAAATGATAGTTCAGAATATACCCGTATAAAAATACATTTAACATTTTTTTAACAATTTATATTGAAAATACCTTAAAATTAAATGCTCCAATACTAGATAAAATATTTTTAAATGACAATTACAGTACAATTAAATAAAATTAAATAATAAATTACGATGAATGAAATGAATGACTTAGTATCATTAAAAACGACTATTAACAAAATACTACAATGAACGAAAATATTTATTTTAAACACGGGATTATTTATGTATATTGAACAAAAAAATAATAATAATAATATAAAACTTATTGAATTGATATGATTGATGAATTAGAAAAAAACGATTGTTATCAAGAGAACTAAATGAATCAAACCAAATGTGTTACAAATACCGATTTTTTTTATATAGAAAAATAAACATGAAAAAAAAGAATATATGATTGATTTGATATGATAAATGAATTAATGTTGAGTTAAACAAAATATGAATGATTATTATCAGAAAAATGCGCAAACAAGAATGTTATGAATTGGGAATGAAAGATAATTTTTATATGATTGAATTGATGGGGTTTAAAAAAGAAACAGATTAAGAAAATACCAGTACTGAGTTTATACATTTTTTTTTTTTGAAAAACACGTGAAGCGATAATGATCAAATATAAACATAATAATGAAGCAGTGATGAAACACGTTAAAACAATTAAGAAGCTGTTGGGTTGCAATTTTGGGAACATACTTAATTGAGCTAAAATGGGTTAACAGGGTATTAGAAAAACAATGACGCAATTTTTAACTACAAATAAAAACAAATCAAACGGACTGAACAATAACGAAATTTCAACGACAAGCAAATGAAGATGGTGTGATTATTAAATGTTTCAAAACAACATGTATGCAAGTAAGAGTGTGTGTGAGAATAATTGGACAAGGGAAGGCCACCCAGAATGAATGTTGAATGTAAACTTGTGTTTTATAATTTACTTAACAATGGATTAAGAATATATTTTCAGATTTTTATACGCTAATACGAAGGATTTACAGGAAACCATTGGAAGACGATCAAGAAGACAACAATTTCAACAAGGACGAATATGAACTACAGCTCAAGGAAAGGTAAAATTTGTGAGTATATCGTGGGGAATCGGAAAGGACGGTAAAAGTTCCGATCTAGGGATACATAAACTGATAAAGCAACGCCAAAGGGATTAAAAAGTAGACAATTGTACTCTATGGGGAGAGTTTTTTTGTCGAATAAAGCTTCAAAACAGTTGTAATCCATGGGGGGATTCAATATGTTAAAAACATTTCAAAACATTTGCACTTTACGGGGATAGTCAAATGATTATTAAAGGAATGGATAAATAATGCTTCAAGGGAAAATCAAGGGATAAATAATGCTTCAAGGGATTTTCAAGGGATAAAAAAATGCTTCAAGGAAAAACACCTTTAAACTGATAAAATTCAGAGGGATAAAAAAAAATCATAATGATTCAGCATTTTATTGCGAATTGCTCAAATAAACAAATTGATTGAATGGATTTGACAAATTTGAAAACACAAAGTGACAGACAAGTTTCATAAAAAGTGATATAACAGAAAGGATATTCTAACATGCGCAGTATTGCAATGACAAGATGATAGGATGTATAGATCAATTAAAAACTTTATAGAGTAATTTTTTTATTCAAGTATAAAAATAATAGTCAATTAGAACTGATTTTTTTTAGTATTGAAAATAATAGAACTGATTTCATATAAAAATATCAACAAGATTTATAAAATTGTAAGTAAATTTTAAATTCAATTTTGCACATAAATTAAATGATATTCATGCGAAGAGAACAAGTAAGAAATTTGTGTGGGAGAAACAAAACTAAAAAACTGAAGTATGGCAGAGACACAAGGATGATCGACGCGTTCGTATGCGGAGAAGTTCTACGCGTTCGTATGCAGAAGTTTGTGATGGCAAGATGGGGAGTGGCAAAGTCATGCGGGAGGTTGGACAGGTAACGGTGTTGATGTTGTTGTAAAAGGTCATATCAATGAGGATCAAGTCGAATTAAAACGCAAGTTTAGTAACGAAACATTCACGTAAAACAAATTACTAAATCAAAATGTGGAATTAAGCGAAGTAAAGATGATTGAAATGCGAAACATCAATTATGGAAAAAAAAAATGCAAGTTGAGATCATACTGCACGTCTGAAACTATTGAAAAGGAGAAGATCATGATAAACAAATGATAACATCTTCCGATGTCATTAATTTACAAAAGCCAAAGTTGCAAATTACACGAAAAGACAATTTTGGACAAACAACATGTTCTAAACATTTGAAAAAAAAATTACATCAACCGATGTAAATTATTCGAGAAAGTCAAATGTGCAAATTAACTTGAAAAGTCCAATTTTGAAAAAAATATTGGATTTACGATCAATTCCACATTACTCAGCAAATGAGAAGTCAATGCACTCTCAAAACTGACCATAGTCAACTCACAGCTGGGTTATGAAGCATAATTCATGATGGAAACGACAATTGCATTAATCGACGAAATTCAACACCTTAGCCTCGAAAACTGATCAATTGACCAAGTCACTGTGGAATGAATAGCCTCACGATAAAGACGATTTTGATGGAAGACGACGACGATAACAACCAGCCGATCAACACAGCTCTACAACAACAACAAATTTTGCTTACAGTGGGAAAAATGCAATGATTTTTTTAGGATTGATAATGAAAATTAATTTCAAATGCAAGTTTATTTAAATCAGTTTCAACGAAAATATTTTTAATAGAGAAGTTCAAAACGGTAATTCAGGTAATTTAACAGGACAGAAGATCAAAAGAGTAATGAAAATAATTTTACAGTAGAAAAATTAAAAGAGCAATTATAATTCTAAAACAATTTACAAGAAAGCACAAGAAGAACAAATTGTAAACCGCGCGATCACTACACCCGACAACATTCTTTCCATAGATGATCATTTCTTTCAGACGATCATCTAGCTGATAAGTGTGGGGGAGATTAACCGAACCAATTTTTTTAATCAATTTTTATAGCCAGCCATTTAAATATTTTTATGATTTTTGCAAAGTAATTTTCACAATTTAAATTATTAACTTTGGGAATATTCTTCCAACCTACAAATAACTTTCGATAGATGTTTTTAATGCTTTTCAAGAATACAAACATCTAGCTGGTAAGTGTGGGGAATGCAGCGACCTCAAATTTAAATCATTAAATTTGTCCATTTTTCGAACCTCACCACAGTTCTGACCATGCGCGCTTACGCAAGCATAAATAATTTTACCCGTCGACTCGCGTTGCGCGACAAATAATTAAGCTTATGTACAGGTGTGGATCATGAGTCATCCTCACCTGAAAAGCCCTTTATTAATTTTCGCCAATTATTAGGCAATCACAAAAATGGTTAAGCTTTCAATTATGAATGTGCGATGTTATTCCATAGGGAAATTGAAGGTGTGGCTTAACCAAATTCATTGGCATGTTTGTTCAATGGAGAATTCGACCTTCTCATTATTGACTTACATTTTTGAGAATATTTGAGGAACATTATTTTGATATTCCAATAACATAATTTAAAGTTTCACGACAATGGTTCGAACCCATGACTTCCGATTTTGAGGTGAACTCACTACACCATACGGAAAGTCATGAAGAATTGCAGAGGTCTGCACAATTTAATTCATGAGGTTCATCGATGCTTCTCATCGGAACGGACAACTTTTAGTAGAACAAAATTTAGTAGAGTTTTCGGGGACTGACTATAAAAACCCCAAAATTCTTGAGGAGGGCAGTTAGTTCCAGAATTAGTTCCAGTCAGTTCCAGCCAGCTCCACTCCAGTCCAGTTCCAGTTCCAGAAGAAGCCTCAGACCAGCCGGACCCGCCAGCAGCCACCAGTAGCAGAGGCCCCAGTCCAGCCGGGACTTAGCCGCCGTGAAGAGTCCGCCGGGACTTAGCCGCCGTGAAGAGTCCGCCGGGACTTAGCCGCTGTGAAGAGTCCGCCGGGACTTAGCCGCTGTGAAGAGTCCGCCGGGACTTAGCCGCTGTGAAGAGTCCACCCGGGACTTAGGAGTTCGGGGTCTGGCATGGCTCGGCGAAGAGGTCTGGAGGACAAGTCTGGCTTCAACGTAGAGAATTGGCTCGACGAAAGTCTTAATGAAATTAGCAACAAAAAGTTGAGTGATGTGATCGTGCGCGTAGAAGTTGAAAGTGTTACCACAAAAATGTAATCTTTTAAAAAATGTAATACACAGATAAGTGATGTTTACTGATCTGTTTTGACTCTACAAGTAAATATCACAAAAATCCTGAAAGCCTAAACCGCTCGGGCCGTTCAAAGGTCTTTCGATTACCTTAACAAGAATGGGTCGGATGATGGATCCGGACATTATTTATATACATTTAAGTGAGATCCGGCTACAAAAAAGTACATTAAGGACACTTAAGTGGTCATAGCATAAGACAGGGTTACCAGATCTTCAATGTTTTAGACTCAGTTGACAGCAAGCCTTTGTGATCGACGGAAGTCTTTCCAATTCGCTGATTGAAAGCTACATAAAGCGAAAGTGCGATATAAACAAACATTGCCAAAGTGTATTTTGGCAATCATGGCGCGGTGCTACCGCAAGCACTCACTGGTGATTGATTTCACATCAATCCCAGAAAAAATTACTCTAGAACAAGTACGCTCCTTCGTCTTCGACAATTTGGAACTCAACATCTCACAAGTCAAAACCTACAACTGAGCATGACAAATGCCCGTGTCTTCCTGGAGATGGGAAGCACAGAACAAGCCGAAGCTCTAGTTCTAAAACACCACCTAAAACACGCCCTACAAGCTGATAGTCAGGACTATGCTATCCCGCTGTACATGGCTGATGGTTCCGTTGAGGTGAAGGTCTATGACCTCCCTCCGTATCTACCAAACGGAACAATCGCCAAACATTTGTCAGCTTTCGGAGAGGTGCTATCGATCAAAGATGATGTCTGGCAAAAGTTTTTCCCGGGAGTTCCCAATGGTACACGGACTGTGCGCATGAAGCTGAAGAAGTCGATTCCCTCGTACGTGAATATGGAAGACGAATGTGCGTACGTAAAATACCGCAATCAAATCGCCACCTGTCGCTACTGCGGGAGAAACCTACACATCGGATCCAAGTGCTCGGATGTCAAGAAGGCACTGTCCGGTAACAGCGCTAACGGCCTGACCCTTGCTCAGATTGTTGGTGGAATGAACCCGATTGTGCCGAACGACGAGGACAAGACGCCGGCGAAGGAAACATTCCCTCCGGCTCCAGCGAAGCCGATCATCGTTCCAGCGCAGCCAGCTACTCCTGCAGCTCCAGTGAAACCAAACGCCCCGCCAGTCTTTCCATCTGACCCAATGGACATCATCAGCCCCCAGGACCCTGGACAAGATCGCAGTCAGCCCTTCTCAACGATATATCGGATGATGACAATCTTCCGGCATTAGATGGGTCCCGCTCCGCTACTGAAGTTGAATCTCCGGAACAGTCAGATGTGGATACAGAATTCGGTAAAGGAGGACGTAAGAAACGTCCCGCGTCGCCGAAAAACAAAAAGAAGAAAAGATCATCAAGCCTAAACTCCAAAAAGTAAATCAAGTTTATTTCGTCATCATCACTTTTCCCACGGGTAAGCAAACACAAATGTATATGTACTGCCGAAGCACAAGATACTGCCGTCCTCAAGAAGTCTCAAATCCTCGCAGATTCATCCGATACCATACACTGCCAACACCGATTGCTATCAACCTGCGCCCGCACCAGCTTCCAAAGGTAACAGCTGCGGTATATGTCCTGCCGAAGTCGATACTGCCACCTTTTTCAATGAAAATTACGCGTCATTCAGATTCAATTATCATCAATGGAGATCACACAGAGAACTCACCGATACACAGCTACTCAACGTTGTTTTCCCACTCGCTGGACATCCTTCTTGTAAAGGTAAAAGGCTCCAGTCGCTCCGGTATATGTCTTGCCGAAGCGCTCAGTGATACTGCCACTCCTGTCAAAAAATTTCCAATCAATTCAGACAATCTGCACCGCTCACCACTTAGAACATCAATGGGAACTCACCTGCTGGGTTACAAGAGAGCCACGACGACGAGAAAACGCTTGAAGACAACGAAGAGCTGGATATCTGGAGAATATCAACTGTCTTCGCTAACACCGTCTGAGCAGGTGAGCGTATCGATATTGTTTATAAACAACACTGACACTCAAAGCAATCTGTCAGATGTCAAAAAACAAAAAGCAGAGACCGGGAACGGCAAAGTTTTCACTGTGTGTGTGAGATTGCTCGTTGGGTTCGCTCAGAACAGCGCCATCTGTGTTCTCGCGCCAATAGGCAAGAAAATCGTGACGTAGCAAATGAACTCAAAGAACTCAGTATTCATTTTGTGAGTGCCTTTTGAGTGGTTTGACAGGTGTCAAATCGGGACTTAGAATTTTTTGAATTTGCTTCCGATTGCGCGAAACGTCATAACCCATTTTTTTTTCGTATCAGTGTCCTTGTGCTTGTCCGTGTTCGTATACGTGTACCTGACCACGTAGGTACCTGTTCCTGGTCGTTCCCGTGGCCGTGCTCAAAGCCGTGTCCTTGTCCGGACTTCTGCCCGTATTCGTGCCCGTGCTTCCTGTCGTTTTCGTGTCCCTGGCCGTGTAGGTGCCTGTTTCTGGCCATTCCCGTGGCCGTGTCCTTGCCGTGTTCCTGGCCGTGTTTGTGTCCATGTGAAACGGAACAACCGGAGCAAAATTATAATTTTAAATGCTAAGTCCCGGAACTGACACCTGTCAAAAAAGTTCATTCGGTTGTTTACCTTTGAGGTTAAGTTCCGAGCTTTTCTCCTTTATATCTCCAGCCCCTCTTCGATAGTAACATTTAAAAAAAGCACTGGCTGAAAGTTTTAATTTGGTAACATTAAACATCAACAACATTTCGAACCAAACAAAGTTGGACGCACTTCAAAACTTCCTAAGGATAAACGAAATAGATATCGCTTTTCTGCAGGAGGTTGAAAATGATCAAATAATTATACCTGGATACACAATTTTGTTCATTATCGACCACCGGAAGAGGGGTGTGGCAGTAGCACTTGGAAACAGAGTAGAGCATGTAACAGCAGAAAACTCGCTGGATGGTAGACTAATCGTCATTCGCTTAAGAAACGGGACAACTCTCTGCAACATATACGCACCAAGCGGAAGCCAGAACAGAAATGCGCGCGAGGATTTCTTCAATTCTACCTGTGCACATTACCTTCGAAACGTTACCGGTCCAATCATTCTCGGAGGAGATTTTAACTCCGTTGTGAATGACAGAGACGCTACCGGTGGCACTCCTCGGAGTGAAATGACTTCCCGATTGATGCTGGCTCTAAATTTGATCGATGTTTGGCGTTGTATCAACCCACGTGACACTGATTTCACCTTCGTTCGCACTGGATGTGGCTCCCGTCTAGATCGTTTCCTCGTCTCAAAATCTACCCGTGATTCCCTGAGAACTGCACGACACGTGGTTACGTGTTTTAGCGATCATAAAGCGCTGATTATTCGTATGGTTTTACCAAGAACAGGAGAGGCGCGTGGAAGAGGTCTGTGGAGACTAAATGCTCACGTGTTGGACGATGAAGACACAATCAACGAATTTTCAAGAAAATGGCAATACTGGATAACACAACGCAGAAATTACACATCGTGGCTCACATGGTGGATGCAATTCACCAAGCCAAAAATAAAATCGTTTTTAAAATGGCGTTCGTCTCTTCAGTACCGTGACTTTCGTGACACATTTGAGCTTTTGAACGGAGAGTTAAGTAGAGCTTACAATCTGCACTTGAATGACAATAACCAGCTTGTGCGGATTAACAGGATTAAAGGGCTTATGCTGCAGAAACAAAGAGAACATTCCAACAGATGTCGTATGTTGAATGAAACGTATCTACAAGGAGAATCTACAAGTCTTTTCCACGTGGCGCAGAAAATGCAGAATCAACAGGGCAGGACGATAAGGGAACTGGATGTGGACGGAAATGTTATCAACAATGGAACCGAAATAGAGCAAAACATTGTGAATTACTTCGAAACCCTTTTCTCGGCTACTCCAAACCGGTCACCTGTGGCAGGGTTTGAGCCAGCAAGACGAATTCCTGACAACGTTGCAGCTAACGACGACCTCTTGCGACCCCCAGACGCAAACGAAATCTTCCTGTGCATCAAAAACAGTTGTCCCAGGAAATCTCCAGGAGACGACGGACTGCCTAGGAATTCTACTACAAAACATGGAACATTATCAGCCAAGAATTCACTTCCGTTATCAATGATGCTCTTCGTAACCCTGACACCGATTCAAATTTTATGAACGGCGTTGTGGTCCTCGTCAAAAAGAAGCAGAGCGGAAACACAGTGAAAGCGTACAGACCAATTACTCTATTAAATTTTGACTACAAAATTTTAACGAGAGTGATAAAAAACAGAATGATTCCGCTGGCTGAACACGTCTTGTCTCCACACCAAAAATGCTCGAACGGGAAACACAACATTTTTGAAGCCACAACACAAATTCTGGACAAGATTGCATCGCTGAAACATAGAAGGCAGTCAGCCACACTGGTGTCATTCGATATGGACCATGCGTTTGACCGGGTGAGGCATGACTTTCTCTACTACACCCTCACACAGATGAACTTCAACCCGCAGCTGATCGACCTTCTACGGAAAATCTATGCCAACTCCTTCTCAAATATTTTGATAAACGGTAAGCTGTCCAGATCGTTCCAAATGAGCAATTCTCTACGAAATCGGTCTTTTTTCTTCAATTTTAATTTTTGTATTTTTTAATCCGGCTGAAACTTTTTTGGTGCCTTCGGTATGCCCAAAGAAGCCATTTTGCATCATTAGTTTGTCCATATAATTTTCCATACAAATTCGGCAGCTGTCCATACAAAAATGATGTATGAAAATTCAAAAATCTGTATCTTTTGAAGGAATTTTTTGATCGATTTGGTGTCTTCGGCAAAGTTGTAGGTATGGATTCGGACTACACTGGAAAAAATAATACACGGTAAAAAAAATTTGGTGATTTTTTTATTTAACTTTTTATCACTAAAACTTGATTTACAAAAAAACACTATTTTTAATTTTTTTTTTTTTTTTTTGATATGTTTTAGAAGACATAAAATGCCAACTTTTCAGAAATTTCCAGGTTGTGCAAAAAATCATTGACCGAGTTATGAATTTTTTAATCAATACTGATTTTTCAAAAATCGAAATTTTGGTCGTAAAAATTTTCAACTTCATTTTTCGATGTAAAATCAAATTTGCAATCAAAAGTACTTTACTAAAATTTTGATAAAGTGCACCGTTTTCAAGTTATAGCCATATTTAAGTGACTTTTTTGAAAATAGTCGCAGTTTTTCATTTTTTTAAATTAGTGCACATGTTTGCCCAGTTTTGAAAAAAATATTTTTGAAAAGCTGAGAAAATTCTCTATATTTTGCTTCTTCGGACTATGTTGATACGACCTTTAGTTGCTGAGATATTGCAATGCAAAGGTTTAAAAACAGGAAAATTGATGTTTTCTAAGTTTCACCCAAACAACCCACCATTTTCTATCGTCAATATCTCAGCAACTAATGGTCCGATTTTCAATGTTAATATATGAAACAATTGTGAAATTTTCCGATCTTTTCGAAAAAATATTTTGGAATTTTCAAATCAAGACAAACATTTTAAAAGGGCGTAATATTGAATGTTTGGCCTTTGTGAAATGTTAGTCTTGATTTGAAAATTCCAAAATATTTTTTCGAAGAGATCGGAAAATTTCACAAATGTTTCATATATTAACATTGAAAATCGAACCATTAGTTGCTGAGATATTGACGATAGAAAATGGTGGGTTGTTTGGTGAAACTTAGAAAACATCAATTTTCCTGTTTTTAAACCTTTGCATTGCAATATCTCAGCAACTAAAGGTCGTATCAACAAAGTCCAAATAAGCAAAATATAGAGAATTTTCTCAGCTTTTCAAAAATATTTTTTCAAAACTGGGCAAACATGTGCACTAATTTAAAAATGAAAACTGCGACTATTTTCAAAAAGTCACTTAAATATGGCTATAACTTGAAAACGGTGCACTTTATCAAAATTTTAGTAAAGTACTTTTGATTGCAAATTTGATTTTACATCGAAAAATGAAGTTGAAAATTTTACGACCAAAATTTCGATTTTTGAAAAATCAGTATTGATTAAAAATTCATAACTCGGTCAGTGATTTTGCACAACCTGAAATTTCTGAAAGTTGGCATTTTATGCCTTCTAAAACATATCAAAAATAAAAAAATTAAAAATAGTGTTTTTTGTAAATCAAGTTTTAGTGATAAAAGTTAAATAAAAATCACCAAATTTTTTACCGTGTATTATTTTTTCCAGTGTAGTCCGTATCCATACCTACAACTTTGCCGAAGACACCAAATCGATCAAAAATTCCTTCAAAAGATACAGATTTTTGAATTTTCATACATCATTTTTGTATGGACAGCTGCCGAATTTGTATGGAAAATTATATGGACAAACTAATGATGCAAAATGGCTTCTTTGGGCATACCGAAGGCACCAAAAAAGTTTCAGTCGGATTAAAAAATACAAAAAAAATCGAATGACCGAAATCCTAGAGAACTGCTCAAATCAGAAAATCAGTCAGGCAAGGTGACCCACTGAGCATGCTGCTATTCGTGCTGTACTTTCAACCACTGGTCGACAAGCTGGCAACAATTGGAGCTGCAGGGAGTCTTCTGAACGTGTATGCAGACGATATCAGCATGGTGGACGCGGATATCAACAACTTGGCTGAAGCTGTTATTAGAATACGAGAGTTCGAAGAGGTATCCGGTGCTGTCCTGAATCTGACGAAAACAACGGCAATGAAAATTGGGAATCCACGTACAGAAGGCGTACTTACCTGGATCAACTTCCAAGATTCACTGACAATTCTTGGTTTAACGTTCACCGACTCCGTCAAACAATCCATTGAGTTAACGTGGCAGAAAACTCTAAAAAACTTAAAATGGAGACTCTGGATGTGCAAATCCAGATCACTGAATTTGCTGCAGAAAGTAATTCATTTTAATACCTTTGTATCATCCAAAATTTGGTACGCTGCCTCAACGTTTCCGTTGCCGAAAAAGTACGAGAAAGCTATCCTCAAGGAATACCGAAACTTTCTGTGGATAGGACACAAACAACCCATTCGTTTGGAAACTTTGTTCCTGCCTAAGGAACGAGGAGGACTAAACCTACACTCGCCAGGATTGAAGTCTACTGCATTATTAACTAATAGAATGTTGGCTAATCAAACTCTGCTTCCATTTTTTAGTGACTTGTTGGGCAGCACACCTGTTCTGCAAATTCCCCCGCCTTTCCGCAAATTAAGATTCCAGCGTTAGAAATTTCAACACTTCCAACGCAGATCATCCGGCATCACAGTTCAAGCGGAATCTATAAGGAGCTAATCGATGGAGAGAGTGATCCACCGATACTTGAAACTCGAAGGCAGTGAAACGGATCTTCAAAAATCTAGCTGATCAACGAGTGGCTTCAACCCTGCGTGCCAACTGGTACATAATTGTGCACGAGAAGATTCAGCATAATGTTTTGTTATACAGACAACAACGTCGAGATAACCCGGACTGCAACGAATGCCCAGGCGTAGCGGAAACACTAGAGCATAAATTGTTTAGATGCATAACAGTTCGCACAGTATGGAATTATGTTCGTTCTTTGTTAGGGAATCTAGATCCACGTTTACAGTGTAAGCAAAACGAATACTTTATGTTTCCGTCATTACAAGGACTATCAGCGCCAGTAGCCCAAAGAACCAAACATATTGTAGCTAAATATCTGCATTTTGTTGTAAGTAATCCTATTTCTAACGTAAGTGTAGATAATTTCAAACTTGAATTGTAGAATAGCTTTTAAAAATTGTACCAAATAAACACTGACCAGTTTAAAAAAAAAAAAAAGTGGTCATAGCTTGAGACAGGGTTGCCAGATCTTCAATGTTTTAGACTCGTTGTAAAGGTCTTTCGATTACCTTACCAACGATGGGTCGGATGATGGATTTGGACGTTGTTTACATACATTTACGTGAGATCCGGCTACAAAAAAAGTACATAAATATCACTTAAGTGGTCAGAACTCGATACAGGGTTGCCAGATCTTCAATATTTTAGACTCGTTGGAAAGGTCTTTCGATTACCTTAACAAGAATGGGTCGGATGATGGATCCGGACATTATTTATATACATTTAAGTGAGATCCGGCTACAAAAAAGTACATTAAGGACACTTAAGTGGTCATAGCATAAGACAGGGTTACCAGATCTTCAATGTTTTAGACTCGTTGGAAAGGTCTTTTGATTACCTAACCAACGATGGGTCGGATGATGGATCCGGACATTGTTTACATTCATTTAAGTGAGATACGACTACAAAAAAGTACATAATTATCACTTAAATGGTTAAACTCGAGACGGGGTTGCCAGATTATCAATGTTTTAGACTCGTTGGAAAGATTTTTAAATGACCTAACTAACGATGTATAACATGATGAAGTTTGGTTTAGTTTACTGCCATTTATTCAACTTTCGAAAATATGCGAAAACACATTTTTATACATAACTTTTGAACTACTTATCGAAACTTCAAACAATTCAATAGCACCGTATGGGACCCTAAATCAAGTCGAATGCAACTGGTTTGGTCAAAATCGGTTCAGCCAGTGCTGAGAAAACTGCGTGACATTATTGGTCACATACACCCCTAGTAACATTTTAGGTTTTAAGTAGGCCATAAAAGCCTATTTAGGCCGTATGCGGGTTTTCAGAACCATGATAAAACCTGTAAGTTTAAAAATGTTACTAGGGACACACACATACACACACACATACACATACACATACACACACACATCCACACACACATACACACAGACATTTGTTCAGTTTTCGATTCTGAGTCGATATGTATATATCAAGGTGGGTTTTCGAGCTTTAAATTAAAATTTCAATTTTAGAGCAGGATTATAGCCTTACCTCAGTGAGGAAGGCAAAATTAAAAAGGTTTAGCTTACACCTAATATTACATTTCAAGCAATTCCAGCAATCTGCAATTTTTCTTACACACTCGATTATTCGAAGCCTCGATTATCCAAAGCCTCGATTATCCAAAGTTTCGATTATCCGTAGGTCTGTATGGGACTTTGGATAATCGAATCACGAACCAATTTTTTTTTGTTTTTCTTGTTTTAAACATTAAATTCGAGTTGTGCGACCCCAGTTTAGTCAAATTTGAATAGTTGATTGCTTATTAAATAATAAAAGGCATTTTTTCAATATTTCGTCACCGCCATATTGGCCGCCATCTTGGATTAAAAAAATGTAAATCACTTTAGCGTAGTTTAGGGGTCATACTTAAAACTCGACAGAAAAAAGACAGCGAAAAAAAAAATGTGAAGTTCGTCCAAAATTTGCAATTTTGACAACTTTTTTGTATTTTTTTAGGGGAGACATACCATCATGCATTTTTCGTGAGTCTTTTTGTAACATCTTAGGCTATTTCCTCAAAAAAAATGAAAGGAAAAAATCGTGACATCACCTTAAAATTTAACTTTTATTCTTAAAAATCAAAAAAATCACATAGAAAAGGCGTGTTTTTTCTTTCAGTGTATTTTTTTCAAAAAGCCCGTCCAATTTCTTAAGAGTTTGTCTATGTCCACTTTATGACACGATGCAACGGCTTCGAAATACAGCAATAGTTAAATAACGAATAACAAAAATATCTAAAACATTGACGTCCTTCTTAAATGTAATTTTCGAATCAAAAATGGTTTATATAAGTCTAGGACGAAATGTCAACAATGTTTCATTGATATCGAAAGGGTCCTATGCAAAAGCATAAGAAAAATTCCAGATTTGAGCTGGAATTGCTCTTTTATAAAAAAGTTTTGACCTAAACTCAATGTAAGCTATCATTTCCGTCTAATTTGGTCGGTGCTCTCTGTTATATTGTGTAATTTATAATTGCCGATTAGAAAGCGATGGAGAGCATAATACAGGGGTGGGTGCAGAGTTTTATATTAAGGCATGGTACAAATTTATATTTCATTTAAAGTTTTAGTACGCCTCCCTCTTTATAGTCATCCCGAAAAATCTAGGGACAGAAAAAATATTTTTTCAAAAAAGATTTTATTTGCAAGCGTTTAGAATTATTTGCAGCATGTTTGGATTGATTAAAAATCATTTAAATTTTACTTCCTTTTCGATGTACAAACTATTTGTTTTATTTTTCAAAAAAATATCTGGCTATAATAGCTGTTCAGGTGTATAATGCATTTTACATGTTTTTTTTTTTTCATTGACATGCTGAAATTTTGGCTTTTGATTTCAATTATATTTTTTTTAATTTTTTTACCCCCTCCCCTTGACCTCGGCCAGAGTCGAGGGACAAACACTTTGAAAAAAAGGTTGCATCGGCCTAATAAAATTTTCAGTCATGGATGTTAATTTGCTAAACAT
This sequence comes from Culex quinquefasciatus, assembly GCF_015732765.1. Lineage (NCBI taxonomy): Eukaryota > Metazoa > Arthropoda > Insecta > Diptera > Culicidae > Culex > Culex quinquefasciatus. The sequence continues at coordinate 119,681,683 of NC_051863.1, read as the reverse complement.
ATACATTTAAAAAAAATAGCTTCTTAGTTAGTTGAAATACAAACGAAATCAACTGATTGATTCATCTTTTCGAAAAGTTCAAGCAAATCATGCAACCCAAACTTCTAGTTCGAGCATCCCTTGATGAGATGAGGATCTTTGTATCGTCTGAATTATTCAATATCATGCTAATTTCCCCTGAATTATCACCCCCAAGTCGGAGCTCGTCTGCTCCAGGAAAAGTCGACGCCTGTGCTTCGGAAAGCTCCACCACCACACCCACTTCCTTCCCTAGACACACCCTACCGCCCAACCGCCGATTCCCGCTCCCAGACACGCTCAACGGCAGCCCTTAAAGCCCAACCTCTGGTCTATTTTTAGCCCTCGGAAGGCAGTTTATCGACCGTTCTGATGCGACAGTGCCAGAGTTTATTTTTAGCAACTTTTGCGGGACACGCCGCCGCTGCCACTGCGTTATGCTCGGTGTTCCGGTCTGTCCCTCTGTATGTGTGTGCGCGTGTGTATGTGTGAACTTGTGTGCCGGAATGTATGCTCACCGAGGAAAAGGGGTTTCAACGGAGGGAGGGTCGAGAAGGGGAAACTAGGTTATGCTATGTATTCACGCGTCGTTGTCGCCAGCATACAACGAGACTGTATGTGTGCATGTGTGTATGTGGGTATGGCGCGTAAAGTATGCATGATACTCGCATATCTTCGCAAATACAACTGCAAAAATAAGAAATGTTAGTGTCGTGGTTGTGCCCACTTGATGCGAAGCATAGATTCACATAACTAGCGCACTTGGCAACGAAATCACGCTGTGCGTGTTACACTCTGTAGCAATTTCATTTGTAATGTTTTCCTTCTCTGGCATTATTTTAAGCTAGTTGATCATTGAACTTTAATGGTTCATAAAGTACCAAGTACACACGCAAAGTAAAATATTGAAATGAAATACAGCCATAACAATTTATGTTTTCTTTTCCATTGTAAAAATCTACACTTTAACTTAAACTGGAACATTATTTTTTAAGTGTGTGTGATGGAAAATCAGGTGTCACATGATTTTTTGTATTTTTGTGTAAAATTAGATGCCCGAATTGAAAGCGTACCTACTCAAAATTCCGAGAAAACATATTCTTCATCGAAAAAAAATTAAAATAAGAGTTTAAAAACTTAGCCATTTTCCGTTGCTTAACTGTAAATTTGTTTAAGAGAGTAACAGTGTTTTAGAAAGTTTTAGAACAGACAATTACAAGAAAGGCTATGATCATCTACGATAAACTTTTTCAAACCTTGTTTTCCGTAAAATCGCGATACCTCGTGATGGTTGTAAGCCAACCACTTATATTTATATCAAATTTTATGTTATTATCTGCTCTACAACTTTGTACAACATTGTTACATCAAACACAACACAAAATAAATAAATAAAAATCTTTTGTGCGAAAACCAATAACGTACTTTACGAAAAGTAGCTGAGGCTTCATCCATAAAGTACGTCATACTAAAATCAGCCAAAATTTACCCCCCCCCCCTTTGTCACGCTTTTCCTATACTTATAACACGCAATGTCACACTTCTTCAGACCCCCCCTCCCCCCCTAGAGCGTGACATACTTTATGGATGACGCCTGAGCAATTCTCTACGAAATCGGTCTTTTTTTCTTAATTTTATTTTTTGTAAATAGTCTCAGTTATGGGTCATTCCATCTCAACTGTGCACGAAAAAGTGCAAATTTGAAAATTACCCTCTCCGATCCTGCTCAAATTTGGCAGAGCTGTTGATACTATCAAAACATGCAAGAATCCCGAATTTCATCCAAATCGGACCACCCCCTCCAATTTTGTACCTCCCCAAAAAAACGACTTTTTGGCGATTTTTGACCAAACCTCCTAGTTTCAAACGACGATAACTCAGGAACCACAAATCTTAGAGGGTCGGTTTTAGACTCAATTTTGAAGGAAATTGGACGTAAAATCCATTTCCGTTATCAAAATTTTGATTAATTTATGTTTTCTACCTGTATTGCGCAATTGAAAACTTTAAACGGCCGTATCTCAAAACACCCCAACTTATTTTTGCCTTCCTCACTGAGGTAAGGCTATAATCCTGCTCTGAAAATGAACTTTTTATTAAAAGCTCCTAGACCCACCTTCATGTATACATATCGACTCAGAATCGAAAACTGAACAAATGTCTGTGTGTGTGTATGTGTGTGTGTATGTGTGTGTGTATGTGTGTGTGTATGTGTGTGTATGTATGTATGTGACAAAAATTCTCACTGAGTTTTCTCAGCACTGGCTGAACCGATTTTGATCGAACCAGTTGCGTTCGACTTGGTTTAAGGTCCCATACATCGCTATTGAATTGTTTGAAGTTTCGATAAGTAGTTCAAAAGTTATGTATAAAAACGTGTTTTCGCAAATATCCGGATCTCAATTATATGCACGTAAACGATGTCCGGATCCATCATCCGGCCCATCGTTGGTTAGGTAATTGAAAGGCCTTTCCAATGAGTCCAAAACATTGAAGATCTGGCAACCCTGTCTCGAGTTATGATCACTTAAGTGATATTTATGTACTTTTTTGAAGCCGGATCTCATTTAAATGTATGTAAACTATGTTCGGATCCATCATCCGACCCATCGTTGGTTAGGTAATTGAAAGAACTTTCCAATGAGTCCAAAACATTGAAGATCTGGCAACCCTGTCTCGAGTTATTACCACATGAGTTATATATGTGTTTTTTCTGGAACTAAAAAAAGCTGAAATGTGTGTCCAAACCACTCATATTACCCATTTTTGGTAAAAAGTGAGGAAGGCATTATCCACATAGGTGGTTTAAGTTAGTTTTTTTATTTGACCTCACCATCGTGTTCCCCGGCCAATTTTACATAAGAATCACTTATCGACAGAAATGAATATGTTTCGTTCCAGAGATATCGAATTTTAAACTTTTGTGTTTTCGAGAAAACCTACATCAGCTTCATTCGCCACATCTGCTAGAATCACACAGGCGGGCTGATCAATAACTGCTACCTGGTGTTATGGGAGATGATTAATTTAATTTATATTTCTATAATTTTACGCAAATATTTATTCAAATGGCTAATAGGGGAAATTCTCGTATGTTTGGCAGGTTAAGTCCTCGCTCTTAGTTTTGTCCAATTTGCTCATTTTCACTATTTAAACAACAATTTTTGCAAAACTTTTGATTTCAGTTGAAAACGCTTTTAATCAGCTGTAATTGAATGCCAAAGCGCTGATATGGCAACATTAGAGGAACGCTGGAATTAGATGCTGTTCCCTTACCTTGATCAATCTTTTTTTGTGAAAGGAATATTTATTGGGTTATTTTACGTGTTGCTAACGTACCTCCGAGGCCATGACTAGGGCCTTCATCATGGGCGGTAGCAAAATAGTGCCATTTGGCAAATCCGATTTATGGTTTAAAAGATTGATCATATCAAATCAATTTTTATATTGTGAGCCAGCTCCATTTGATTAAAAGAATCCAAGAATGATGTAAGAAAAAAATACTGTTGTTCGGACGGTGTCGCAATCATCGCAACTAAATTTGGGGAATCAGCTGCTTTGTAGCAGATCAATCTTTGTGATTTTCTTACATTTTTCAATTTTATACTTTCCAGAAATCCTTTTCTTACTCCTTGTGATCGTCCTTCACTAGAGTACAACGTATCAACAAATTTTATTAATTTTAGTTCATATTTTTTACTCAGTAATGTATCGTGCACTTATTGTTCAGTGATACTAACAAGATTAATTGCATTTTCCTGCTCGCTCCGTCGGAATCCAATTCTGCCCTTTACTGTGTGTCGTTATTGCTCTGTCCTGTGGGTTAGCACAGAAATTCACTTCATTCATTTTTTTGAGCAGATAAACATTCGTTATTTAACTCCAGTTTCCTACAGTGTTATACAGTCAATTTTTTCCCAATTTGATAAAGATTATTTATGATGAAATATTATTTCAATAAATGGCCAGGTAGCAGTTATTGATCAGCCCGCCTGTGTGCTTCTAGCAGATGCGGCGAATGAAGCTGATTTAGGTAATCTCGAAAACACAAAATTTTAAAATTCGATATCTCTGGAATGAAACATATTCATTTCTGTCGATAAGTGATTTTTATGTAAAATTGTCCGGGGAACACGTTGGTGAGGTCAAATAAAAAAAATAAGTTTGGGTGTTTTGAGATACGGCCGTTTAAAGTTTTCAATTGCGCAATACAGGTAGAAAACATAAATTAATCAAAATTTTGATCACGGAAATGGATTCTACGTCCAATTTCCTTCAAAATTGAGTCTAAAACCGACCCTCTAAGATTTGTGGTTCCTGAGTTGTTGTCGATTGAAACTAGGAGGTTTGGTCAAAAATCGCCAAAAAGTCGATTTTTTGGGGAGGTACAAAAATGGAGGGGATGGTCCGATTTGGATGAAATTCAGGATTCTTGCATGTTTTGATAGTATCAACAGCTCTGCCAAATTTGAGCAGGATCGGAGAGGGTCGTTGTGGGTCTCGTGGCGCAGGGGTAGCGGCTTCGGCTGCCGATCCCGATGATGCTATGAGACCGCGGGTTCGATTCCCACCTTATCCACTGAGCTTCTATCGGATGGTGAAGTAAAACGTCGGTCCCGGTTTCTCCTGTCTCGTCAGAGGCGCTGGAGCAGAAATCCCACGTTAGAGGAAGGCCATGCCCCGGGGGGCGTAGTGCCAATAGTTTCGTTTTTCGGAGAGGGTAATTTTCAAATGCTGTTCCGCTTCAGATGGAATGACCCTTATTCATTTTTTATAATTTGTGAACATGTTTGCCCACTTTTGGAAAAAATATTTTTGAAAAGTTGAGAAGATTCTCTTTATTTTGTTTTGTTGAACTTGGTTGATACAACCCTTAGTAAAGGTTGAAAAACAGGAAAATTGATGTTTTCGAAGTCTCACCCAAACAACCCACCATTTTCTAATGTCGATATCTCTGCAATTAATGGTCCGATTTTCAATGTTAAAATATGAAACATTCGTGAATATTTTCATAAATTTTAACTAAGACTTATATTTCAAAACGGCCAAACATTCAATATTACGACCTTTTAAAATGTTAGCCTTGATTTAAAAAAATTAAAAATATTGTTTTTGAAAAGATTGGAAAATTTCACGAATGTTTTATATTTTAACATTTTAAATCGGACCATTAATTGCTGAAATAATGACATTAGAAAATGGTGCCTTGTTTGGGTGAGACTTAGAAAACATCCATTTTCCTGTTTTTAAACCTTTGCATGGCAATATCTCAGCAACTAAGGGTCGTATCAACAAAGTTGAAAATAACAAAATATAGAGAATTTTCTAAGCTTTTCAAAACTATTTTTTTCAAAAGTGGGAAAACATGGGAACCAAATTAAAAAAAATAATAACTGCAACTATTTACAAAAAAGTTTCCTAGAAATGTCTCTAACTTGGAAACGGTACACTTTATCCATATTTCACTTAAGTACTTTTTGATTGCAAATTGATTTTACATCAAAAAATGAAGTTGAAATATTTTTGCGACCAGTATTTCGATTTTTTGAAAAAATCACTATTGATTAAAAAATTCATTACTCGGTCAAAGATTTTTTGCCCATTCTGGAAAAATCGGGAAATGAATATAGTGTTTTTTTGCAGTTTTAGTGACAAAAATAAAAAATAAAAAATCACCAATGTTTTTTACCGTTTTACATTTTTTCCAGTGTTGCCCTTATCCCTACCTATAACATTGCCGAAGACACCAAATCAATATATACCTTCAAAAGATAAAGATATTTGAATTTTCATATATCATGTATGGGCAGTAGGATTTGTAAGAAGCGACCGCGTGGTCCCGTTTGGTTGGTTGCACACACACACACACATCATATATGTATGGGCAGTAGGGTGTAATATCAAAATCGATTTTCCAGCACAGCACTTTTTCAGTTCCTTTTGGGGTCCTAAATAACTCCTCAAAGTTTGGGAACGATTGGTTAAGTCCTCACTTTGCGCAAAGCGATTCAATTTTCTTTGTGAATTTGAATGGGAAAATCATTTTTTTGAATTTTAATATTTAAAAAATCCAGGTTTCACGCTGTACTAAAACCGGATTCATATTCGGATGCTCTGGAAGATTTTCTACAACTTTCCCGAAGAGAGTATGGTGCTAGCTTGTCCCTGAAAGAAGATACAGCGTCCTCAAAACTCGTCTAAAACGTGATTTTCGAGCAAAACACACGTTTTAGACGAGTTTTGAACACGCTGTATCTTTTTTTAAGAGCAAGTTAGCACCATACTCTCTTCGGGAATGTTGTAGAGCACTTTCTAGAGCATCCGAATATGAATCTGGTTTGAGTACAGCGTGAAACGTGGATTTTATAAATATCAAAATAAAAAAAAATGGTTTTTCCCATACAAATTTATATGGAAAATTGAATCGCTTTGCGCAAAGCGAGGATTAATCCAATCGTTCCCAAACTTTGAGGAGTGGTTAAGGACCCTAAAAGGAACTGAATAATTGCTGTGCTCGCTAAATTTGGACAATTTTATTTTTTTCCATATAACCATATTACACCCTAATGGGCAGCTGCCAAATTTGTATAGAAAAGTATATGGACAAACCAATGCACAGTGGTGCGAAACCGAAATCTAGCGTGACAAAATTGATAGCGGCCACACGTTAAGATTTTGAGCTTTGGTGTCTTGGGGACAAATGATCAGGGTCAATTGGGGCATCTTTTGGTATGGTGGACATGAGGGTGGTCCAAATTTTAGGGTGGATCAGAATTTTTATTTTGGCGGGATGACGAGATAGCGCTTTGGTGTCTTCAGAAAAATTGTAGGGAACACCATTCTGAGCAACTTTGCTGAAGGGCACAAAGCTCTATCTTCAAACGGGAAGTTTCTAGAGCTATTTTTGTAATTTAGGTTTAGGTGTTTATGAAAAAATGAGTTTTTTTAATTTATCAACTCAGGCTTATGTCGTAGCGAGTTGATGTCTTCTAGACATTTAAAGAGCTTATCAAAAAACACATTTATCTTCCAAGAGAGCGAAAATCGGACCTTTTAAACGAAAGTTATAGCCAAAATACGACGAAAAGACGCCATTTTGAAATGTGAATAACTCGAAAGGTGGTGGAGTTTGACCTCGCTCTTAGAAGCATCTGAAAGTACACATTCTAGAGTACATTTGCTGAAAATATCTCGAAGGTCTTTTTTGTTTAACTCATTTAATCTTAATTTGAAAATGAGCATTTTTAAATCGTTTTTTGCCCATAACTTTTGATAGAATTGGCCAAAATTTGTTTTTCAAGAACGAAAATGTTCATTTTGACAAGCTCTACAATTGTCTAGAAAGGCTCAAAAATGTACAAAATGATCTAGTGGTTGCAAAAGAAGAATCAAGTTTTTACTGAAATATTTCAGGAATCAACAAAATAATTAAATTTATTCCTGAAATATTTCATTAAAAACTTGTTTCTTCTTTTACAACCACTAGATCATTTTGTACATTTTTTAGCCTTTCTAGACAATTGTAGAGCTTGTCAAAATGAACATTTTCGATCTTGAAAAACGAATTTTGGCCAATTCTATCAAAAGTTATGGGCAAAAAACGATTTAAAAATGCTCATTTTCAAATTAAGATTAAATGAGTTAAACAAAAAAGACCTTCGAGATATTTTCAGCATATTTACTCTAGAATGTGTACTTTCAGATGCTTCTAAGAGCGAGGTCAAACTCCACCACCTTTTCGAGTTATTCACATTTCAAAATGGCGTCTTTTTCGTCGTATTTTGGCTATAACTTTCGTTTAAAAGGTCCGATTTTCGCTCTCTTGGAAGATAAATGGGTTTTTAGATAAGCTCTTTAAATGTCTAGAAGACATCAACTCGCTACGACATAAGCCTGAGTTGATAAATTCAAAAAACTCATTTTTTCATAAACACCTAAACCTTAATTACAAAAATGGCTCTAGAAACATCCCGTTTGAAGATAGAGCTTTGTGCCCTTCAGCAAAGTTGCTCAGAATGGTGTTCCCTACAATTTTTCTGAAGACACCAAAGCGCTATCTCGTCATCCCGCCAAAATAAAAATTCTGATCCATTCTAAAATTTGGACCACCCTAATGTCCACCATACCAAAAGATGCCCCTATTGACCCTGATCATTTGTCCCCAAGACACCAAAGCTCAAAATCTTAACGTGTGGCCGCTATCAATTTTGTCACGCTAGATTTCGGTTTCGCACCACTGTGCAATGATGCAAAATGGCTTTTTGGGCATACCGAAGGCACCAAAAAAGTTTCAGCCGGATTAAATAATACGAAAAATATCGAATAACTGAAATCTCAGATAATTGCTCAGCTAACCCTGTCCCTGTCTGCCACGTTGCCTAACTCACTTCCGAATCTTAAAGGCAGAATGTTGTTTAACGGTTCTAACAACGTTGTCCTATCCCCATTTAGAATCTTTCTAGAGTTCCTATGACGTGTTTTACAAACATTCTCTATTGAAATTTGACTCGACTTGGTAAAACTAACTTAAACCACGCCCATTTCTAATGAATTTAGATGTGTTCAACAACAGCAAAACGTGCGCTGTTTCCAGCATTTAGCACTTCTCAGGGATGTTTGGAAAACATGATAAATAAGTTCAATAATCAGTTCGGAATTCTCTTGGCGAACAAAGTGTGCTGCTTGGGTAATAACTTCAGAAAAGAAAAGCATGTTTTAAATCTAATAAAACTTAGATTTATTAGTTTAAATTCAACTTCAAGTTGCTTTATCTCGAAAACGGTGCATTTTGTCAAAAATTCTATACAGTACTATTCGATTGCAAATTTAATTTTACAATAAAACTGAAGTCAATAAAAATTTATTAAGAATTCTATAAGTTTCAAAATTGTTTAGTTCAGCGGGATTTTGCTTAAAGTGAACTATTTTTACCCTTAAATATCAAACAATTTAAAAATATTAATTTTGGGAAATTGTTTTTTTTTTTGTAAAGAAAGTCAATTCATAAATAGATGTTTTTTCGTGCACTTATTCTTTTTTGAATAGTCCTCATCAACTTTACCGCAGACACCAAATCGATCAGAAAATTCCTTCAAAAGTTACAGATTTTCGAATATTTACGTACCATTTTTGTATCTGTCAAAATTGTATGGAGTCTAGAATGGGTGAACCACTTACACAAAATGGCTTCTTTGGTCATACGGAAGGCCCCTTCAAAGTTTGAGCCAAATAAAAAACTATTAATAATATCAATTTCCGGTTCAGGTGAAGAATTGCTCAAGTGACTTATCAATAATTCATTAGAGTAAAAAAATAACTTGTCATGTGAAGCATAAACCCAAACTATTTTAACAAACACATTTCACTCCAAAAGTGCACCATCACCAGTTTTCACATTTGTGGATCCGCTATGAGTGCAAGTATTAACGATTTCAAAACCAGCAGAGCGGGTGTCACACATCATAAAAACGAACAACGTTTAAAAATCAATCATCCAGAAATGTACTCAACATGTACACTACACTCTTGGCTACACTCCACCGGACAAGTTCTGCAACAGAGATTGAAAATCTGAAAACTTTCCAAATTCAATTCACATCGGGAATAATTCCTACTCCCCGTTCCCTACTGCTTGCCCTCTGGACCGACGCTGTTCACTTTATTATCGAATCGTGCCCTTTTTACGAGCAAAATTCAACTATAGTTACAGTCACCCACGTGCACATACTCACACACCCGTACACAATGATGGTGCTCAAGTACGCTGGTACTCAATCGATCCTCGTGTGTTCCCATTACAACCCACTACTCTTGGAAAAAGGGGATACAAGGGGGGAATGTGTACTTTTTGAGAGTAACCCTTGCCCCGAACCCCACTTCCTCCCTATAACTTAAGTGCCACGTTTATTGCACTTATCTTTTATGATTCACCTCTTTCGATGTATGCTGTTGCACTGGACTATCGAAAATATTTTCCTTTTGTTAAAAGTTTTTTTCAGAAAATACTCTGTACCAACTTCAACAGCACTTTCCCAGGGTCCCCCCTTTCTTGTTTGACATTCGAGTACATAAATTGGAGCTCGTTCGAAGCAATCACTCCCTGTGATTCCGCCTCTTGCAACTGACAAACAATTTGCGACCATGACGGTACACAACTGTTTGGACATTGTCTGATTGGAGTTGGTTCTGGGAAAGCCTGTTGCGCCCCCCTTCCCGGATTCCACTCAGAAGATAATTTTCCGACTTGCCTACCGGGGGCCTCCGGAGGTTGGAACCTGTCCAAACTATGTGGGGCTAACCGATGACACCCTCCCCCAAGAACTGGAATTCAATTTAACACATATACTACAGCGGGCACCCAAATCAACTTGGGAACCGCAAGCTTTCACTCGAGCACGTGGCAGGGTGGCTACTCAATTTAGGGTGCCCAAAATAAATAACAAGCGAAAAAAATGGTTTTTTGGGTTATTTCAAGCAGCTATGTCAATTTTGAGCGAAATTAGTAGAGATTAATCCATTGATATTCGGGCCTGAAATTGGTGAAATGTTTTTCATCATTTGGTATATTCAACAAAGTTGTAAAGCATTAAATTTCCAATAAGAATCTCACTTTTGGAAATATTTGGATGAAACTTGAAGACCGCTCAATCAAATCCGTAGGAAATTTGGGATTTTCATATTAAATTGATTTTTTCCATACAAACTTTTCCATATTTATTAGAAACGAAAAAAATCAATGCTGAATTTGACCTTCTGGTTTAAAAACTGTCTAGACTTTTTCAACATTCCAACGTCCAATGCTCCAAAAAAGTTGGAACGGTAACTTCTCGGGCATAACTCAACCAATCAAGATGATTCTTCTTTCCAGTGATTTGTTAGGATGTCCAGATGATTCTAGAACTTTGCAGAACTTAATTTGATCAAATCTGTCTGAGAACCAGCCAGTTGAAGTTACCGGTCCACCTTTTTTGGGAGGCTTGGGCGTCCGTGTAAGTTGGACTTGCGTTGGGCGTTCCAGTGTTCTATAAAATTGAATACCAAAATAGGAACTTTGGGTTTTTATTTTAATTATAAAAATCTCGCAAACAATGCACAGTGGTCCAAAACTTAAATCTAGCGTGACAAAATTGATATCGGCCTCACGTTAAGATTTAGAGCTTTGGTGTCTTGAGGACAGATGACTAGGGTGGTCTAAATTTTAGGGTGGTTCAAAATTTATAAGTGAAGCGGGATGACGAGATAGCGCTTTGGTGTCTGTAAAAAAGTTGTAGGAATCATTATTTCGAGCAACTTTGCTCAAGGGCACAAATCTCTATCTTCAAACGGATTTTTTCATAGCCATTTTTGTGATTTAGGTTATGGTTTTCATGAAAAAATGAGTTTTTTGATTTATCAACTAAGGCTTACGTAGAAATAAGTTGGTGTCCTCTAGACATTAGAGAGCTTAGTTAAACCAAGGGGTTTCCAGCATCGTATCAGACTGGGCACTAATCCAGAAAAACTTGGAGTTAAAGCAAAGAATACTGTAATTCCGGATTTACACAGTGATTCCAGTGTAACTCTTCAAATTCCTTAGAATTTCAGTAATCTTGCTTACACAATAAAAATTACTGTTAAAAGAAAATCTCGATTATTGCCTATTAGCTTTCAAGTATGGAACCAAAGCTGTAGCTAATACGGAATAATTCAGATTTTGAGCAAGTAATTCAGTGATTCCAGAATTACTTCGCAATTCTGCAGAAAATCTTGTGATTCCGGAAGTACTTAATCATTTCTTAGTAATTCGTGTAATTCCATAGTTCCTCAGTAATTCGTGTATTTCCCATTAATTGAAGTAACTAATGTTAAACAGAATGCATTTTGCATTCATTTATGGTTATTAGAAGTTCAGACAAAATTGGGAATGTCCGCTAATTTGAATGCTTGCTAATTCAAATGTATCCGTATGAAAAAGCACTCAAAGATCATAACCGGTTGTCAATCTGAAGTTGATATTTACCCCATTGTTCGATGATTTTCAAGTAGGGCTTCCAATTTTCCTGGGAAACGGGAAAAATATTTTTAATATCGGATTTTTTTTGAAACAGTCATAAAATCTTTGTTATTATTATATTGTTATGTTTTCCATGCTTTTAAAATCATAGAATTAGCTCAATACTATTAATATCAATCTAAACAAGGATAGCAGTTTTAGATAGCTTAAAAGATTATTTTTTTTGTTCTTTCTTGTCCTTTGAATTTTAAAAGCACCAGAATTTCTAATCCAATATGATATTAATTAAACAAGTTTCTTATTAATAATTAATTTTTATTTGTTTCTATATGACATGACTAAAACAGCTTAAAAATTCGTTCAAGTTGTCTCAAAAAACATAACCGTCAACAAATAAAATGATACCAATTTATGTAAAATTCTAAATAATTTTAGACTTGTTTTGACTCAACCAAAATCAATCTAATAAATCTAAATATTATGCAAAAAAATTGCGTAAACAGCTGTCTAAGTTCGATAGATTGGTCTTGATTTAGTACAAATGCAGCATACACCTGCAGATGAAAAAATATGATTTTTTTTTAATTTAAAACTATGAATTTATGTATATAATACTGTCTTTTCAAAAATTGATAAAATGAAATAGAAAATATTCAAAGCGTTTGGCATTTTGCGAAAATGTAAATATTTTTTTAACAAACGAATGCTGATTTAAAATTGCTATGCTATACACGTCTTATCCTGGGTGATAAATAGAGAGAATGCGTAACGTGATTTTCGAATGGTCCCACTTTGTTTACATCCTTAAGTAGGAGGCTGTTCAAGCACAAGCATGACTTTTTTCTTACTAGAAAATGAGCTGTTTTATAATCAGTAGCTTGTGTTAAATTTTTTCTAGTATTTTACATATTTTGCTGGAAAATTGTATGTTTTTTCAAATATCGATCGGTTAGAAGAGGTTTCTCTTTTTTACGGGTGACGAAGAACTGCGGCGAGAGTGTCGTTCTGCGATGTTGCAATAAATTCCCTGGTTGATTTTTGAATCCTGCAGCTCTTTCTGGTCCAGCGAAAAAACATCGCTAATTCTAGCGAAACTGATCCAACAAACAGAGAAGATTTTCAGTAAACCAGGTTTTCAAACGGAATCAAGCAATAAAGACAACTTTTGGATGGATAAAACCGCACCGACTCCATTCACAACTTCCATTCATAATTATAAAAAATGACGATCTCGCCTATAACTTTCTTATGATTTCTTGACTTCCAGGTCCTCAAAAGCCACACATTTTTTTCATTCTTCCAAAAAAAAAACAAACAATTTTTAATGAACGATAACAATACTCTCTACTTTTGTCGAACAGTAAATTGGTTCCACTTTGACAGTTCCAAATTGAGGCCGTTTTGCGAACCACTATTCCGCACCCAGGTCTTATCGAATACTTATTATTCCCCTTTTCATCTATTAACACAACCAAATCTACCAAAAAGACCAAAATTAGACTTTTTGCAATTCCGGGATTTCTCGGTACAAAATAAAAAATCTTCGGATTAGGAATATCCGTTTTTTTAGCGAGTTGTGGCGCTATAACCACGGCAAATTGTGTCCAGGGCATTCGTGGAAATACAATGTCCCATCCCAGAGGGTCCCGGAGTACCAAACCTTCTTAGCATGGTGCTCCCAACGAATACAACCAAAATCTCGCAGCGTATGGTGGTGTGTCCTCACGCTTCTTCCTCCCCTGTCGATTCAGAATTGTGTTGTTGTTCGAACACTCAGTGCTCAAACTTAACCCAATTACGAGTCATCTCTGCGATACGGCTTTACGCAGTAGGCCTGGCCGCTTTAACGCTTGTGATGTTTCAATGCTTTCCGATGCAATGGCGCACTACAAATGTTAATAAATGACAAGAAGAGTGCTAGGCGTCATCTAACCTAAGGCACTCTCCAGAATCCCTTCGAAAGATTGGCTGCGCTAGGGTCTGATTAGATTAGATTAGATTAGGATTAGGGAATATCCGGTTTTTGAAAAATCCCCTGCATTTTGCCTTGGGAATTCCCGGCATGGACGCTCTATTTCCAAACACGTGGTATTGTGTGTTTGACAGCTGTCAGTCTATCCAATTCTACTGACTTTTTTTTTCAATATGCTGGAAGGTAGGCAGTAATTCTATACAATTTTTATTAACTTTGAGCAATTCCTAGTAATCTCAAGGAATTCTGATTTAGACTGATCTGACTGATCAGTAATCCATGATACTGGAAACCCCTTGAGTAAAACAGACAATCCTTTTCCAGGAGAACGAAAATCGGTCCTTTTAAACGAAAGTTATAACCCAAAAACCAACAAAAAAGACACAATTTTCAAATGTGAACAACTTAAAAAGGTGGTGGAGTTCAACCTCGCTCTTGGAAGCATCTGAAGGTACACATTCCAGAATACATTTGTTAAAAATATTTCGGAATTTTATTTAGTTGAACTCATTTTATTTGAATTTGAAAATGATCATTTCTTTATCGTTATTTACTCATAGCTTTTGATTAAATTGACGAAAATTTGTTTTTTTTTTCTAAATGAAAAAGTTCATTTCTGGAGTTTTTGTTTTTTGAAAAGGTCCAATAAACCAAATTTTCAGTTTTTACTTTTTGAGTGTTTTTTAATACCCCTGGCTCAAGGTGGTTTCAAAAACAGCCAAAAAGCAAAAACTGGAAATTTGGTTTATTGGACCTTTTCAAAGAAAAAACTCCAGATTTTGACAAGCTCTAAAATTGTCTAGAAGGGCTTAAAACATACAAAATGATCTAGTAGTGGTAGAAGAAAAAAAGTTAAAACTTAAATATTTCAGGAGCGATTTTTATTAACTTTGTTGAACGGATGGTACCTCCCCTTCAAAATTAGACATCGCAAAATGGGCCAAAATTTCCCCCTTTAGAACAATGTTTTACGCAAATTGGCGGAGAATTACCTAGACGTGAATTGAATATTCAATATTTAAATAACCTCTTTTGCAACACCCTAGTGAAATCACTTAATTTGTGTGCCATTCTCGAATTTATTGAGTGCTATAATTTTGTCCGACACTTCTATTGTCAAGTTATATAAATAATGAATAATAATTTTTAAAACGGTTTTTATTTGTGACAGCACAAACGTTAAATTGCATAATTTTTTAAATTTATCACTAAGGAGACACCAATTGCTCTCACTGACATATGCTAGAAGAGCCAATTCTCGTTGAGTGAGTTGCAACTTAATTGACTGAGGAGCTCTCCCTATCTTTCTGTGCTCTGCTCTACTGGCGCGTCGTCCACATATGCATAACCATGTCCAAAGAAGCAGAAACTCTCGAGAAGAAGGAGCCGGGGTTGGGGGGGAGTGGGGGGACACGGAGTAGGGTTCCACCCACTCAACCCTTCCCCGAGGGGGCCGAACGAAATTGGTCTTCGATGGGTATTAAAATTAAATGGAGCTCTTTGCAGCAGCCCCGGCCTGGTGTCCCATAAATTCTTCGGTACTCGAGACCAGCAGATAGATGTCGTTATCATCGTTGTATGTGTATATGTACAGAAGTTGAATGGAGTTTGCGAATGGGGAGAGGGGGGAGCCTGACGGAGTCAAAAGGGGGTGATTAGTTTCGAGCACCCTCAGGATATGTATTAATGGGTGATGTGATAATATTCGATATTTTAATAATAAGACCTCGTTCTTGGAGCCATCCGAGTCGGTCAGCGTCGCCACTGGCATGGAAAGAGGATCCTTGGCTACGGGTCAGGGTTTGATGGTACGTATACTACGCTATGAGATGCGAAAGTGAAATTGGAAACTGGAAATCAATCTACTGCTTTGGCAACGATATTAAAATGGTATGTTTTAATTAAGTTTTTTTTCGGCGTATTAAAATTGTTCGATACATTTTCAATTTGCTTAGGCATAATTAATAAAGGAATGTGTAAGACAGAAAAAAAGCTTTCCCCGTATCAGTTCAGCATTTGATTTAATTACGCACGATATACAATATAATGGTTCTCCGCCTTTCACAGCAGGTGCGCCGATCCCTCTTAAATTAGTGAGAAACTTTGTCTTAAGGGGAAATTTTTATAACTGATCACGAATCCGAGCTCCATCTTTCTATATCACGGATAGCGGAGCGGCGGTACGAACCCTTTTACTTTTGAATTTTTGAAAAAAGACGTGTTTTTCAATCATTTGCAATCTGAAATGGTGATAATTTGGTAATTTCAGTTCAAAGTGACTTTCGTGTGAATTTCCTTTAGATTTCTAAAACTGAGCGAGTTGTGGCGCTATAACCACGGCAAATAGTGTCCAGGGCATTTGTGGAAATACAGTGTCCCATCCTCGAGGGTCCCGGAGCACCAAAACTTCTTAGCTGGTGGCTCCCAACGATTTATTGCTCCTACAAACAGGAACGTGAGCGGGGGATCCCCACGTTTCTTCCTTCCCTGTCGATTCAGAAATGTGTTGTTGTTTGAACATTCGTGTTCAAACTCAATCCAATTCAAAGAATCATCTTTGCGGTAAACTTTACGCAGTTGGCCTGGCCGCTTCAACGTTTGTGATGTTTCAAAGCAATTTATTGCATTGGGCACTGCAATTGTTTATAATGACAAGAGGATGCTAGGCGTTAATCAACCTAAGGCATTTTCCAGGATGCCCTCGAAAGACTGGCTGCGCTAGGGTTAGATTAGATTAGATTAGAATTTCCTTTAGATTTCTAAAACAAAGTTCTGGACATTTCTGGCTTTTTGAAAGAGCACACGATTTTGAATGAAACTGCATAATTAACACAAAAAAAAATCAAATTATTCGCTCTACAGCATTGCCTTGGCGTTCTCGATTGCGAGATTCCTACTCGAAACTGAAGTAAACCTTGATAATGATCAAAATCCTCGTCAAAATCTAATTTATTTATCTCTTCCAAACAACATAAAAACAATCACACGTCCGTCATCTCCAAATTATTCTCTCACTCTCATGTCAGACGCATACGCATCAGCTCCTATCCCTTAACGTCAACATTTTCTCTCGCAAACAATAGTAGCATGGAATTGAAACTCGTCTGAAAAATCTGTATCATTTTCTCATTCGGAACAGTGGCGCCACGTGGTGGTAGCTGCCCTGTTTATTACACTGTAAAATTATCCATGGCCAATCCAAGGAACCAGAAGGTGACAACAGAAATGTCCGTCCAAAATGGGTGCTGCAAAAAAACTTATTATTTTTAACAAATTTTCGAACAAATCAGCAACACTGAAAAAATCTGTCATAGCAAACTCATGTGCTTTTTCACGTGAGCTGCTCCAAAAATTAACACGATAATTTGCCATGCGTTTCCCCTGACCTAGACGTGTTTTTCACGTGACATTTATTTGATAATCATTTGAAATAAGCTGATCGCAAGCGAGATTTTTTTCATTCACTTTGGATTCAGCAGAATTTCACTTGGATCTACCCCATTCGACTTTTCCCTTGATTTCATAGTGAAAACCACGTGAGATTAAAATGTATTGGTTATTGAAGATGTTTGATTAAAAAAATACTTATTCGTAAGATGGCGACGGACGAAAACGGTTCAGTTTGCGTTTTCTTTCGTCGAAAACCTGAAAAAAAACTTTTTGGTAAGTATTCAATAGAAAAAACAGTGAAAATTCACAAATTCACATGAAAACTAACATATTTGGCCATGCATTTTCAAGAAATAAAACTCCGACGAAGGATTGGCTCGTGAATTCGTTTTTTTTTCTGAGGACAGACGCTGAATTTACCGATTGATCCGTGAACGTCAGCATAGCTTCTCGTTACCGTACCCAGATCCAGATCATCAAGGTCGAGTCGGCGGAGACCTCCAAGAACCGTCGGCAAGCAGTTTCATACCATCAAAAGCGTTACCGGAATCAGCTACCCGTCGTCGATGCCATTTTTAATAAGGGAAAGTTATGAGTGAAAAGCGCAAAAAATAGATCGGTGGTCCGGTTTTTTTAATGTAATCTGTAATTTGTTATTTGTTTCATAGATCAATAAAAAATGGTTCAAGAAAACTTATAATCGTAATGAAAAATCTTTTAAAATAAATCGAAAATTATATGCAATATTCAGCTCACATGAATATCACTGGAAAACCATTGTAGTTATACAACAAAATCATTTTATATTCACATGCAAACCATTCAAAAGTCATTTGAGCTTTCACGTTAAATTAACGTGTTTTGCATTTGGATTTGCCGGCTCGCTCGATCGATTTTTTTCAAGTGATTTCCACGTGACATTCACAGACTAAGTCGTATGGGGTAGATTCATGTGCAAAACATGTGACATTGCTATGTACCTTTCTTTCAGTGAACGAATTACAGGTTTGACAGTCGAACAACACTTAAGAGCGAGTTTTTCACCGATGTGAAACAGGTCGTATCGAGGTGCTCCGATTTGGATGAAACTTTCAGGGTTTGTTTGTCTATACATGAGATGAACTCATGCCAAATATGAGCCCTCTATGACAAACGGAAGTGGGGTAAAACGGACTTTGAAGTTTGAGGTCCAAAAAACATGAAAAATCTTAAAATTGCTCGCATTTCCGTAAAACTTCATCAATTCCAACTCTCTTAGATGCATTCGAATGGTCTTTTGAGGCCCTTCAAAACGTGCTATAGACATCCAGGATTGGTTTGACTTTTTCTCATAGCTATTGCAAATTACTGTTAAAAATGGATTTTTTTAAACCCTTAATAACTTTTCCCAACAGCCTCCAACACCCATACTCCCATGGGTCAAAAGTTTGGGAATTTCATGGACTATAAGCCTACGGTATTAACTTTTTGGCCAATCGCAGTTTTTCTCATAGTTTGACGATTTTTCTAGAACAAAAATTTTACAACGTTAGTTTTTGCCCTGTAGGCCTCCATAGCGGCACTTTTTGGTCTCAATTTTGACATATTCGGAATCCTCAAAAAAATTTACATTAGGTTGAGGTGTTGTAATTTTGAATTTGATTGTAAAAAATGCCATTTAGAATTAATTAAACTATTATTTAGCATTT
This sequence comes from Culex quinquefasciatus, assembly GCF_015732765.1. Classification (NCBI taxonomy): domain Eukaryota; kingdom Metazoa; phylum Arthropoda; class Insecta; order Diptera; family Culicidae; genus Culex; species Culex quinquefasciatus. The sequence continues at coordinate 119,662,623 of NC_051863.1, read as the reverse complement.
TGTCGGATTAAGGATAAAACAACCCAGTCAAATCAATCCGAATTCTGAAACGGAATCTAATTAGAATCGTATACAAATTCCGTTTAAAACGCAACAACCGGTTCCGTGTTCGAACCGGTTGTTGCGTTTGAAACGGAATTTGTATACGATTCTAATTAGATTCCGTTTCAGAATTCGGATTGATTTGACTGGGAAGTTTTCGCCTACTTGATACAGCATTTGACGTATTGTTCACAGGATAAATAAGGTCTATTTCTTTTTTCAAAAATGTTTTATTTAATTATTTTTTAAAGCAAAATTACAACTCCAATACTTCTAACTTACGTGAAATTGTCCGAGGATTCCGAATATGACAAAATTGAGACCAAAAAGTGCCGTCTTCTCGGCATACAGGGCAGAAACTAACGTTGTAAAATGTTTGTTCTAGAAAAACCGTAAAACTATGAGAAAAACTGCAATTGGCCAAAAAGTTAATACCGTAGGCTTATAGTCCATGAAATTCCCTAACTTTTGACCTATGAGAGTATGGGTGTTGGAGGCTGCTGGGAAAAGTTATTAAGGTTTTTAAAAAATCCATTTTCAACAGTAATTTGTAAAAGCTATGAGAAAAAGTCAAACCAATCCTGGATGTCTATAGCACATTTTGAAGGGCTTCAAAAGACCATTCGAATGCATCTAAGAGAGTTGGAATTGATAAAGTTTTACGGAAATGCGAGCAATTTTAAGATTTTTTATGTTTTTTTGACCTCAAACTTCAAAGCCCGTTTTACCCCACTTCCCTTTGTCGTAGAGGGCTCATATTTGGCATGAGTTCATCTCATGTATAGACAAACAAACCCTGAAAGTTTCATCCAAATCGGAGCACCTCGATACGACCTCTAGAACAAACCGAGCAGAATCTACAAATACTGCCTCTTAAAAGTTGGTTTTGTTATTTGTTTTGCAAAACCGCATATTTTTAACGAAAGTGTCAAAAATATTCGTAATCACCTTTTGTCTCTTGGTGGCGCTTTGTGTTAGTATGTGTGTGGTCTATGTTTGAGCACACGATTTTGAGTGAAACTGCATCAATAACTCAAAAGTGATGAAAATGCATATGGGAAATTTATGCGGGCAGTACTCCTATTTGAGAATAGAGACGTGGGGTTACATCGTGTTGCCACCTGGTTTTTTAATGTGCAAGAGTGGAAAAGTAATCGTCTAAAAGTAGACGGCGTCCTACACAGAAAAAAATATGTAAATTTACACAGCACGTAATTGCTGTTTCTTATGTAAACTCACTCAATGTAATGTTGAAATATGATGTAATGAGGAAAAAGTAATGGAAATTACTCCGATGTAAATCTAAATCTAATGTAAATCATGAGTCTAATGGAAACGTTGAGCATGGAAACTCAAATCTGATGAATTTCTACCCGCGTTCGTCTTCCTGTAAATTCCTATTTAATGTAAATCATATATCCAATGTATTTCTGCCAAACGTTGACTTCAAAACTACCCGAACTAAAAATAGTTATATTTGGTTCTCTTTCTATCGCTCTCATACTTCGCTGGCTCACTGCCTGTGCCTCGACCTGAACAAGTTGATGCTTTAGCCGCTCGTTTATAAAATGCGAAGATGGCTCAGTCGGCAGCGGGTAGCAACAGTAACACCGAACATCCTACCCGTCGTCTGTTCGATTCCAGTCCAGCGTTATTCCACTTGGCCGTCGACGAGAAAGCGTCCCCTACCTGTGAAACAACTTTTAGAATCAGAATTTCCTTTTGCTGCCCGCTTCAATAATTTTAAAATAGAACATAGGCCACACCCTTTTCCTACTGCAATCCAAGTCGAGCTTCTCATTCCCATTGGCCAATCAGAATTAGTTGATTTGAAATAATGTAAAATCCAAAACTAATGTAAATTTTCAAAACTAATGTAAATTTCCAATGAATCTAATGTAAATTTCCAATGGATCTAATGGAAATATACATCATTTATCATGATACCTTTTGGTACATGATAAATAATGTAAATTTACAGAAATATTTTTTTCTGTGTATCTCGCCCAGCAAAATGAAGTCGATAAAGTAGTCGGTTTCGATGAGAAAAAGTGGAAAACGTGGTCTAAAAATAGCGTCGCCATCCCCCTATTCCCTCACTTACACTTTTGTTACACTTTTGTTACTAATCAAAGAAATACTTTTGTTACTAATCAAAGAAAATATGCTAAACGACATGCGACACCTAGTGTTGAGTAGCAGAACAGAGCGAAGAATGTCGATTGAAATTTCCGCCCTTTGAGGTTATGTATGCGAATTCTGTTTTGTTAAATTCCAGCGTTCAAAACAACTTTTGAGCAAAAATTCGAACTGATACTTTGTTAACTTTTGATGCTCTATCATTTTAAACAATATTATTTTTTCAAAATTATTTTTTTTTTGAATTTTTTTTATTGCGTTAATTTATAGAGGGCAAAAAGTTTACACTCGTAATACTTGAATTTTTTCTCAAAAGTTGTTCTAAGAGCTGTAAATTCAATTTTTAGTTTGCATTCCTATGTAACCGAACAGCGAAAATTTGAATCGTCATTCTTCGATGCTTTGCGCCATCTGTCGGAATTTTTGAGCTTTTAATCGCGAATTAAAAAATAATAACCAAATATGGACCAGTGGCTGGCGTGGTCGAATGGTTACGCTGTCCGCTTTGTAAGCGGATGATCATTGGTTCGATTCCCAACTGCTCCAGCCTTCCGTCGGATGGGGAATTAAAATGACGGTCCCGGCCTTGGTTACACTTTAATTTTTGAAACAGATAAGAGTAATTTTTTTAAAAGAATGTTGAAAAATTTTGGATTTCTATTTCATCCACCAGTTGGGATACACATCTGTATGTGACGCCACACAAAAAATACCCGGTGTGCCGTTGATCAAAGCGTGACGTGTGACTTGTTGAACAAACCGTACGGTGTACCATTTTACCAACACTGACAGGATGGGCATCGTCAGGCAGTCTTAAATTGAGCAGCATTTTTCTGTTGTTTGTTTTTATGCCAACGGGCACTACCGCTGCCACTACACAGTAGAAGCAATTTTTAAAACCCGTGTTCACTTTATTTTTTTCTCAATTTGTGTTGAATTGGTGGAAGTCGATGTATATTTTCAGATGTCTAAAACCACCATGACTTTTTAACTGTGTCTATGGCAGCATTCCGGGACATTGATCCAGCTGCATCAACCATTCGACAGCCTTTCTTTTTTCCACATGTTCACGGCAGCTTCCGGGTTGTGTTGATTGTGTTGTTGATTGTTGAGCCTCTCTATTTGAGCTACATCGAGGGTTGTAGACTTGCGATGGTTGACTTTTTGTGACTGATGCCATGACGTGCGCGTCGAACTGTGCCAAATCAGCACTTTTGAACGTTCCGCTCGCGCAATAGACTGGCAGGTGCCAGGAACTCGTTTCGGCTGTTGTCGATTCGTTTCCGTTTGATTAAGTTGGTGGAATCTAGTTTAGTTTATTCGAGGTTACAATTTTTCAAATTCTTCAAAACTAAAGGCAACTCACACCTTCGCTGTTTTCACACAATTTCATCTTCTATTTTGATTACAGAATCACTTAAACCCTCCGAGAGGAGCCACTTGCTCGCTGATGAATATCCATTTAATATCTTCCCTCATCATCTTTGTCTCGAGTTCTCCAATTACTATTCTTCATCCCAAGAGTCAACTCTCCTTCTGCAAAGGCGGAAGCATCAGCAAAGCACAACAACAGCAACAACAACAACAACAGTACGTGATTACTATCAGCGGAAGAGTTTACCCTGATGGAAAAATTGAAGCTGAAACCACTTTCTTCCCTTGGAGAACCAAGCTTTTTGCTTGCTTGCTTGTTGATGCTGATGCTGCTGTGCACCGTCATCTCATCGGCTTCTGCTTGAGCAGCTTGCTTCCGGAAGTTTGCTTTCTTCTTCCTCCTCCTCCTCCTTCTCAATTGCTCCCCTCCCACACAAACACACACACGGACCTAAAGTGCTGATAGACGAACGAACGCGACCCAGTCGACGCTTCGTCATCACGCTCACGCCGTTGTTCCTCGGGTTGCATCGTGTGCCTTTGTTGAGGACTCCTTTTGTTGTGCACAACGTTCGCGCGATGTCATCGTATCAGCTGCTGCTGCTTCCTTCTTTGGTGGTTGTTGCTGCTCTTGTTGTTGTTGTGGTGTGGTCCTTCACATGAATTATCTTCTTTCGCCTCAACGACCGGTTTGTGTGGCGCGAGCGCGCGTGATGCGTCCGATAACTTCAACTCGACAATGGAAGCATGCTTGAGGAATATTGTTTTGAAATGAAGGGGCACTTTTTATGCTATCAATATTTGGCAACGGATTTCAAGTTGATGGGGGACGATAATTTTTTCAGCAACTTTGTATGAGTGTTTTTTTTTGGAGTCGAAGTCAGAGTGGGTGGAAGTCGGAGTCAGAGGCACTCCAGAATCACACATTCTTGAAAACATGCCAATAATGATTTCGTAAATTACCTTGAGAAAAAGTCCAAACTCGATTATCCCAGGTTCGATTATCCGAAGAATTTTATGGGACTTAGTTTTTGGTTGCCTATTAAACTAAGAATCACCGCCATTTTGGCCGTCATCTAGGATTTAAATAATCTAAATCGCTTTAGAGTTGTTAAGGGATCATACTTAAAGACATTAAAGCAAAAGTCTGCAAATAAATATCAAAGTAGCTAAATGAAAGCATCTGCACAATTCCCACAAACAACACCTTTCTTTAATGGAGACACATGGTTGATCAAACTAAACAACCACACACAACCAGGTAGGGGAAGCTCGATGAGTTTACGTTCAACTCGATAGCTACCGTTCCGTGTGACTTGGTCCATTTGCATCCGGATTGCAGTGGCTCGTCGACACGAGCAGACCACCGACGAGATTGCCGGGCTCGGCAATTTCGGTCCGTTCCTTCGTCTTCGTCTTCGTTCATTCGTTTAATCAGTGCTAAATTGCATTCCACTTATCCGGTGAACACCCAACATGTCCTGCTTCTGCTACCGCCCAGCATCACCCCCTTAGTGCCTAGTCCCGATTTCGAACCGATTTTAATCAATTTGTGTTTTCGTTTTCTTCTTCTTCTTGCAGCCAAGCTGGACGGTGTCAAGACCTACATGCGCATGAGACGGGTCCCCAACCATCTCCAGGTGAAAGTGATCAAATGGTTCGACTATCTCTGGCTGACGCAAAAGTGCTCAGACGAGGAGAGAGCTGTATCATGTCTTCCTGATAAATTAAAGGTGAGTTGCGTACACGGATTCTGCATTTTTTGTATTCGTCTTCTTCTAACCTTTACGTGAATGTTTCCGAATGGATGATAGCAGGGAGACGAAAAAAGCTAGGAACGCCTCTAAATTATAAAATGCTTTTTTTAGTTTCACATTTATCAAAGAATCCAAATCCTTGACTGTTGGTAACCAAATTTTCATAGTAAAAGTAATTAAATTATTCACCTGGTAAAAAAAACAAAAAACCTTTTAAAAAAATCTAATAGCCTCTAGTTAAACCAAGCCAAATTTTATCTAAAAACAAACAAAGCAGTTTCAGCCCAGAAATGAAACATAATGGTCATTTTGTGTTTTGCATCGGCACCGATATTAAATTGTAAATTAAGAAAAAAAAACTTTCGCGTTCTTTGTAAAGTTGAGGTCCGTTAATTGAAAGAATAGGGTAGAGTAGTCATCAATGAGACACGGGGAACAATGATAAAATGGCTCTCACAATTAGTAGTTTCAACCAATCAGGCTCATATTTTTGGGAAAGGTTCGTCTACAGGATACACGTCTGCCATGATAGTGGCTTTGGTTATGGGCGCTCCCTTGAAAAGTAAATTATGGACAAAAATCTTTTGCTCGAAGGCTGCCATTTACACCAAAACTAAAATTTCTTCAGATTTTTTTCGAAGTTTCGTAAGGAATGAGTTTGGCTACAATGTCCTTTCATTAGGTTTGACAAAAATTTAGAATATACCCAGAATCCAGGGCTGTTCCATTGTTCCCCGTGGGTCCATGGGTAGCAATGAGACACTTTGATTTTTCTTCATTAAACTTTTCAAAATCTATGTAAATTATTCAAAACATGAATTGAAAGTGATTTTTGGCGTATTCATTGAGTTTTATCTCTATTTTACCAAAATATAAAGTTAGTTGGTATGAATATATGGATTTTACAAAATTTAAATACCTTTAAGCATAACTTTTGTTAATTATAGTTTCAAGTTGGCGAAATTGCCGATCTTCAATGGAACAATACAAAAACATAACGTTTTACTGGAAAATTATTGATTTTCGTAGAGTGTCTCATTGTTCCTGCCAAGTGCGTCTACAATGAGACAATTTTATAACTCTGGATGTAGTCGTCAGATCGATCTCTTTTTTTTTTAATGTTAGAATTAAAACAAAGTTAGTGCAACAAAAGCTCATTGAAACATGCTGATGACAAAATTCAAAAATCGTTGAAAGTTAAAACCAAAAGTGTATCATTGATGACTACCCTACCCTTCAGTTAATACTGGTAAAAGGAACATGATACAATACAGTTTTCAGGCTCAAAAAGCCCTAGAAAAGGTCTTGTATTTGCAGTTTTAGAAAGCATTTCTTAAAAGTAGAAATAATACTTCAAAATTTCGGAAAGGTTACGCAAATTAATGTTTTATTGATTAACTCTGGAGTTTATTTATTTATTTATTTATTTATTTTTTTTTGAAAAGATCCAATAAACCAAATTTTCAGTTTTTGCTTTTTGGGTGTTTTTTAATCCCCTGACTCAAGGCGTTTTCAAAACACCCAACAAGCAAAAACTGGAAATTTGGCTTATTTCATATATTTTCAAAAAAAAAACTCCAAAACTGAATTTAACTGTAATTCAATTCATGCATATGTCGGGTGAGTTTTCAAAAAGCCGTAAGAGCCACCGTGAACTCTTACACGAATTTTCGTTTTTCTCGAAAATGAGACAAAATTTCATTTATTTTTAGTGTGGGGCACTTGAAGGACGTGTAGATGAACAATCTCGAGCGTTTTTGATATTAATTTTTCATAAGTAGGTCGAATACCGATGTAAAAAGGACTTTGTTTACCAATGGCTCTTACGGCTTTTTCAAAACTAATTTATTACATTTCTTCAAAATAATTTTCACCATTTTAACAAATTTTAATAAAAACTAATCATCCCGGAACTTTCGATTTCCGGGAAATTGAAAATCTCGAGAATCGTCACCTCATACTCGGAGTGGTTGAAAATATTCATAATTTTTAGCCACCATTGTTGGTCCTCTGAAAATGCAAATGAATTCCATTTTTGCGTATTTATTTCAGGGATTTCACCATCCATAAACGACGTGGACACTTGTCTAATGTGTTTTTTTAAATAATGTTTATGGGCAGTTTCGGATGGAGTTTTACATTTTGAACAATAATTTACACATTTTAAAGCTAGCTCAGATAAAAATTGAATTTTGGTTACTGATTTACCGAATTAAAGTTTTGCTTAAAATAACAAAGAAACAAAACATTAAATGCCATTTTAAGTCTTCTTGTGTTTTGTATCAAAATTGTGAGTCTTCCACGGTTGATCTTCAACTACGGAGGATATTTTTACAGTTTTCCTTGGTGATTACCGAAGTCTTTCAAACATAAAAAAAAAATCAAAACACAAAGAATTTATTGATATTCATGTCTAACCATTATTTTAACACTTGTTGATTACATTTCTCACTATGCTGGATAAAATTTATTTGGATTAGCTGCAGTCAAAAATGCAAATAATTATATAATCGATGTTTTTAACTCAGAAAAACACAGGGCTGTATTTTCATGAAATAAAGTTAGTAATTAGATAAATAAATATTATAAACTTTGAGTTAAATACTAAAAGTTTTAATAAAAGATGATAAAAAATTATGTATAAATAATGTCCTTGGAAAAATGTAGTCAGAATTGTCCTACTATAATACATCAATAGATTGTCTCCCCTCCCACTAACATTTACACACAAGATCCTCTGTAATTACTCTCAGCTTTAAGTACAATGTAAATACAAAAGCCGACTCGGTCCTAACCAGGTCCCAGTACCGAAAAGGACCAAATAAAGATAATTTTATGATAAAAAAATACATCAATAATTCAAGCACAATATTTTAAATGGGCCTGTGGGTGTTTGTTAACAAACAGTCAACCCTGCTTATGGAAAACACAAACATTCAATGAAGCGAACTTAAATGAAAATAATTAAAAAAAATAGATTTTTTAAATGGAATAAAATTTCCCACAAAAAAATATTCTTATTATTAAAACACTAATGTGCAATTCTCTACGAAATATGCTGATTGCGACCATTTTTATTCTTTTTTTATTTGGCCACAGAAGCTATTTTGTGTCATTGGTTCACCCATACAAGTTTCCCTAAAATTTTGGAAGCTGTCTAGTAGAGTGACAAGAAACTGAAAATTTTGGAAAATCTCAAGAGATACCGCTGGTTCAATTGTTTAGGCAAAAATAAGTAACTGTGCCAATTTTGAGCCAAATCGGTGTAGGATTAAGGGTCGCGATCTGATAAAAATAAATGGAAAAATAATTATGCTAGGCGTCATCCACAAAGTACGTGATAAAAAAAGAGAAGAAACAGAGTTTTCGATGATAGATTTAGTATGCTTAAATCATAAGATTTTCAAAAAAACTGTTGATGGTGATTTCTATCGCTAAAACATTCTACAAAATAAAAATCTACACTGAAAAAAAATAAAAGTATCAAATTCCTAAATTCTAGGAATTTTGGCTCCTTTCCTTATTAAGTAATCAAAAAACCCGATTACTAAATAAGGAAAAGAGGCAAAATTCCTAGAATAAAGGAATTTGGTACTATTTTTTATTTCAGTGTAAACACAACCTGTAAAATTCAAAACTTTCTCGATTGAACTCCGAATTTATAAATAATCCTATACAAGGGTCCTGATTTTCGGTTCAATGATTAGAAACCACTCACTCATCACCTATCCATTCGTCGCCTATTCCAACCCGCGAGCATTCATGAGCGAATGAGACTCGCATACAGCCAGCGAGTGGCCCGAACTGTTCACTCAGCGAACAAATACATCGTGAAAATATTTGCCTACTCCGTCGCTCGACGACACTCACACACTAACATGCTCAGCGAAGAGCGATTTTCACAAAATGCCAGCGCTGCAGTCTTTTTGTCTTCACGCCCTCAGTTTGCCATCAATTTGATTTTTTCTTGGTGGAAGTTTCTTTGAATCGTGTCTGTAATATTATGAAATTAAAATAAATGCACAATTTTTGATAACATTGATTTTAAGCAACCCAAATCAATGAGTATAACGCAGCGCATCAGAGAAAAAATGTTGTTTATGGGTTGTTTTCGACTGGTATACTTGTTGCGAGTTGTTTGTGGCTTTCTCAGTCAATAAAACAAATCAAACGATTTTGTTGTTTGAAATTGCCCGACGTTTCGGCTCGGGTTTGAGCCTTTTTCAAGGGAAATTATGGTCAAACCCGAGCCGAAACGTCGGGCAATTTCAAACAACAAAATCGTTTGATTTGTTTTATTGACTGAGAAAGCCACAAACAACTCGCAGAAAAAATGTTTTCAGTTCAGAGTGATCGGAGCCGGTCGGCCTGCCTGAGCCGTTCGGAGACTGAGCCGATCAGAGAGAGAAGGAGAGTAGAAGAGAGTGTTCGGGAGCGAATGGTGTGAAAATGACAAACAGTAGGAATTCATTTGGCCGATTTTAGCGTGACATACTTTATGGATGACGCCTTATGTATTTTATACGACTTTTAAAAAAAACCACTCGTAAACAATATTGACAGCGCTTCTGGCGGTGACTTCAAGTACCTGCATGCAGTGTTGGAATTCGAGCGAGAAAAAGGAAAGCATTTCTCGCTCGCGAGCGAGGGTAAGAACTTGTCGTACTCGCACTCACATTTTCGTTCGCGTTCTCGCTCTCGCCGCGAGCGCCTCGTGCTAGCCGTTCGTCCCAAGCTAGCAATATGTTTATCAGGCTTATGAATACGAACCAGGCAATGTTATAGAAGTGTATCTTTAATTCAATGTGTTGTTTTTTTTGTTTCTAACACGAAAAAAAAACGAAACTATTGGCACTACGCCCCCCGGGGCATGGCCTTCCTCTAACGTGGGATTTCTGCTCCAGCGCCTCTGACGAGACAGGAGAAACCGGGACCGACGTTTTACTTCACCATCCGATAGAAGCTCAGTGGATAAGGCGGGAATCGAACCCGCGTCTCATAGCATCATCGGGATCGGCAGCCGAAGCCGCTACCCCTGCGCCACGAGACCCACCGTTCAACTTCTAACACGTTCAACTTCTCGTGAATGGGCAATTCTGGCTCGCGAGCTTTCCCGTTCGCGAGCGGAGGAGAGTACGGGCAATCGGTGAGTTTCTCTCGGCATCTCGAGACTCGCGGTGAGAACTCGAGAGAGAGAAATTTTTCTCGCGAGAGCGCGATAATACCAACACTGCCTGCATGTGTATCAAATCCTTGATGCTGATGCGATTGCGAAGGCACTTGCTCAGAACTTTAGCAGAAGGTGTTGATTACGTCGGTCGAAGCAACACACCAATCCTTCGTCCCCATCGTCATCGCCCACTTTTTGCTCAGCTCAGTTCGGCATCCCTGATTGAGCAAACTCAATTACTCGATCCTTCAGCATGAGTGTATGAGGCGTGGGTGTTACAAGTACGGAAAAACAAAAACAAAAATCACAAAACAGCAAAGGGGTATGGATTATCGAAACCGTTTAGGCGAAAACCCAGAACAAGATTTAGCGCAATTCATGGGCTCGATTCGTCGAAGAAGTGAATTGGCCGGGCAGCAGGTGGAAAGGGAGGGGTGGGCGGCGCGCGTCTAATGAATGGGCTTTTGTTCTTTTGTGTTTTGCTCTCGTGACGGGGCTTCACATGAACGACTTCTGATGAAACCGATTAAGGGGCTGGGGAACGATTCCTGAATGACTAGGCAATTTGCACCGTTTGACACGACAGAAAGAAAGAGTTGGTTGGTAACTTTGAAGTGTGTGTTGAGATTGATTGAAAAAAATGGTTTGCTTAACAAGCTGCTGTGATTTCTGAGGGTTAATCGTTGACTTAGAATGTTTGTTTTTCAAGTATTGAAGAATTTTGTTACGTAACTATCCCCTGCAGTCAACGCGGAACTATCCAACAAAACCCTGCAAACCTCAACCAATTGTGCAATCAATACACGCCCTAATCAATGCTTTCTATTCTTTTCTTCTCCTTTTCTTCCCACCCACAGGCTGAAATAGCTATAAATGTTCATTTAGATACACTTAAGCGAGTAGAAATTTTTCAAAATACCGAAGCGGGCTTTCTGTGCGAGTTGGTGTTAAAGCTAAGGCCGGTGCTGTTCTCCCCGGGCGACTTCATCTGTCGGAAAGGTAAGTTCCGAGGGTTTTTTTAGCCTCCCGTTCGAAGGCTTTTGATTGCAGAAATCCTAACATAATTAGCTTTTTGGCACGAACATGATGACGTCCGTTCTTGGAAGGAACCAGCAGCATACGTGACGTGCAGTCGAGATGCTACAAACGGTTTTCAACGACGTTCTGTTAGGCGGATCTATAAAAAGTTTATTCTCTGGAAAAGTGAAATTTTATTTACTTCTTCATTCTATTACTTGTATAAACTTCTTTTGATTTTTTCTGATCAATTTTACCAACAAATATTCAAAATCTATGCTTTCTGCTCTATTTTTCTTCTTCTCGTAGGTGAAGTCGGCAAAGAGATGTACATAGTGAATCGAGGGCGGCTGCAGGTGGTCGCGGACAACGGCAAAACGGTGATGGCATCACTCAAGGCCGGCTCGTACTTTGGCGAGATCAGTATCCTCAACATGGGTACGGCAGGTAAAGCGCTCGGTAAATATGATAGCCAAGCAAAATACTGTTGGTATTGACGTGTTGTATTTGTTCTTCTCCAAAAAAAATCAAAAAACCACGTTCCACGTTCACTACAAGCTAAAAATCAAAATCAAACCGAATGTCAAAAAAGAAACCGAATGAAATCCAAACAAACAAAAAAATGCTCGAAACCCGAAACTCCCATCACAATGAAGAAGTGTGTACATATGATAGGACCACAACTGCAACCTAGCGCGCGACTTCGACTTCCTTCAACTGCTCTCCGCACCAAACCAAAAACGCACGAAGCTCTAGAGTGGCATTATGGCACGAGACGCGAACCACGTTCCGCGTGGAGGAAAAAAAAGCACTAAAACATTCACTCGAAAGCTCGAAATTGCACGAACAAACAAAAAACACAAAATCACACATAACCCTGGCACTTAGAAGAACCGTAGAGTCAGAGACAAATCGTAAAAAGTTGTAGGGTTTAATCGTCCTTTTGCTGACGAAGAGCGAGAGCTGGGAGAAAGGATTTGCACACACACAGGCAGACAAAACATACACACAAACGCATACCCAAACAAGCTAGTTCAGTCGTGAGATGCATTAATGATCACACATGTGACGGTAGAAAATAGACTGATGCTTTTTTGGAAGCAGAATCAAAGTTCAAAGTTCATAACACGTGTCTGATTTTCGTTTACAACTGCACGGAAAAAAGTGATGATATTATTACATTTGGAAATGGTGACCGATTTTGTGTCAAAAATGTGTAATTTTACGTAAGGAACTGATGATTTTTTTTATCATTTTCTGTTGAATTTAACTTGTTTACACAGTTTTTTTTAAATAAAATTACTCAAAAAAGAGGTAATATTCAACCAACTCTAATAATTTTCAACCTTCCTAAATACAACTTTTTTTAACTGTGTGTTCAATCGTTGAAAAATGCACTCTCATTTGCAAAAGAAAACCCAGATTACATCTGAAACATAGTCAAAATTAAGTGAAAACTTGGTGCATTTTTAAATACTTTTGAAAAGTATCACAGTCATCCCACAAAATTCGAAACTATTCCTAAATACCGTCATCAGGGGTGGCATTGAGTCATACAAATTTCAGCATTTTTGTAAGGCCCAATCTCACCCCACAGACCCAATGTCAAACCTGATGACGGTACCTGGAAATTTGTCTGTGCTTCCACGGAAGAATTTATTCATGAGAATGGTGCATTTGCACTATAGCCGTGAATATATTACTTAGTGATTCTCAAATTCATGAACACAATTCACGATTTCAGGAATTGACATTTTTCCGTGTGTGTTAGTTTTTATTATTGAGTCACTAATCAAAATTTGAGAGGTAGCTCACGAGGAAAGGATTGCGTACAGGTCAAATTCAAAGAAACGATTTGATACTTGTAGTTGTGATATCTATATATTTTAAAATTACCCAATAAAAAAATCATATTATTATTACATCTCAGAATGGGTACAACATTCACGTCAGAAAAAAATTGTAATTTTACCTGTCAAAATCTGTAATTTCACCACTACTTTAATAATGCTTTGCCACTTTATCAGTTTAAATTGAGGTAATATGACACCTTTCAAATTTACACTTTTTAACTATAGGGGAGGGTGGGGAGACTTGATCCCCTTTTTGTATCGCACATAACTCTGTCAATTTCTCACAAAACTATGAACTTTTTGCATGAATTGAAAGCTTAAACATTCAACTATGTTTTGCTGATAAGGGTATTTCATCAGAATAACTCATCGAATCATGCCAAGCGTTTTAAAAAATATTTTACACCGGCATTTTCAAATGTTGGGGGTAATTTGATCCCCCTTTCAACATTTTGAAGAAATCTGAAGCAAAATGTTTATTATTCATCCAAACTTTTAATTTTCTATAAGTTACAGCAATTTCACACTACACATGTATGTTTGTGTTCAAAATATAACAAGTTTAGCATGCAAAATATTTAAAAACTTAAAATTTACTTTTTAGACAAAAATTGGGCATGTTTACAAAAGCTGGTAATTTTTGTTTACAAAACTTTTGAAAAATGGTTCAAATTGCAGTAAGTTATGTACAACTATACTAAAGGAAACTATGTACGAAAACCCAGCCCAATTATTTAATCTTGAGGCTGACTCCAGTGACTTTAAAAATGCAGGGATCAAGTCTCCCTAAACGCACTTTTTTTTAAATAATTGATTGTAAAAATAGTACGACGATAAATTTAACGTCAAATGCGTAAAGGTTTTGGAGTTGATATGTTTATCAAACAATTCACGTATAAAATATATTTTTTTGAATAATTTTTGAGTGTTTTTTACACTTTTAAAAACAAAGAAAAAAGATCTCTTGGAAGTTTTTTGCAGCACTTTTTAGAAAAATGTGTGTTACTCAACCCAAACATTTTTTAATTTTTTTCTTTGTTTTCTACGATGATTTTTACTCAATTTCGCACAACTTTCTAGAACAAAACAAATTTTTTTACCCACATGCTGACGAGATACAGGCTTGGGATCAAGTGTCCCCGGGGATCAAGTCTCCCCACTCTCCCCTACGCTGAAAACAAGTTCACAACACTGTTTGATCAATGTTATAGTCGAAATAAAAACAGTTATTTTAAAAATCATACACTTGCATTGTATTTTTAAATATTTTTTTTAGATTTCTTGAAAAGTTATAGAAACATTCATATTATTGTTTAAGCACAGATAAAATGATTTAAATTTTATTTCAAATCCATCAATCAATAATTTGAATCTATTTCAGCCTGTGTAATACACAATTGACAGCTGACCTAAATTTTAAGTGATATCAGTTTTTTTTTGAAATGAACTGTAACAAATTTAAAACAAATTGAACCGTGTTAAAATTAAAAATTGAATTGATATTAAATCTGGACAGAAAAAGCAAAAAAAAATGTTTTCACATAATATAATAAAACAAATACCTAAATAAACATATTTTAACATCGATAATCGTATTCAGCATGTTAAAACTCATTATAAAATACATTTGGGTCATGCCAGGTCAAATGGGTACACTTTTGGACTCGACCTTCACCGATTTGGACCAAACTTGGAGGGATCTATCGATAGTTTAAAGAAATCCAAAGTTTGGTTCTGATTGGAACTTCCCACTATTTTTGATGATTTTTTTAAAATCTTTTCTTTCTTTTAATCATAACTTTGCAACTATTTGAGCAAAAGACTTTTTACAGATTGCATTTATAAAAAAATGCTCAAGAAATTCGATAGAAATAAAATTTTAACCCTTCAATGCCTCCTTATATTATATTTTAACGTTTTAAGTATTAAAATTCAGTTTTGACAAATTCCTTATATTTGTATTAACATAAAAAAGAGGACGGTGCCAAAAATAGAGATGTTTCAATCAGGACCAAACTTTGGATTTCTGTTAACTATTGATAGATGAACGTTTCCTCCAAGTTTGGTCCAAATCGGTGAAGGTTGAGTCCAAAAGTGTTCCCAGTTGACATGGAATGACTTATTTTAAATATGATTAAAATGCCTCTGCAAAAATTGCGTAACATATTTTTTTCTGAAATACTTAGATTTTCCGAAAACTTATGATGAAATAAAATTATACTGGTGTATTATGTTTTAAATAACACTCATTTAATTGGAATAATGAAAACCAAGGTTGGACATTTTATTTATTTTTTCTGATGGTCAAGGGACATAAACTTTGAAAAATATTTGTGTTTCAGCATGTTTTGAAGTATCATTACTTGAACATGGTTTCTAAATACTCTAGTTTTTTTGTATTTTTTTTAATTTTCAATGTAAAATACTTTGAATTTCTATAGTTTGCAATATGGGTCTTATACAACGCGGAATTTGGAATTGACTTTAACTTTATTTAAATTTTAATTCATTGAATGATTGATTCATTGTTTGTTTATTTGATCAATTTTCCTTGGACAGGAAAAGCCACTAGAATGTTGACATAAAAACCTGCTTTTTTTGGTAAAAGGAAAGTAAGAGGAATTGACACTTAAATATCAAAGAAAAACAAGAATTTTGTGAAAATTTATTTTAAACCAAGATTTGAAGAAGTTGAAGAAGAAATTTCACTTCGAATAATCGAATCACAAAAAATACTATGTCTTATTTTTGACTGTCTAGTTTAAATATGACCCCAAACTATTCGGTGAGTGTAAAATATAAAAACAATGCATTTTTATTTAATAGGAAATCAAAGATTTAAATTTTACTAAAACGGGGTCGCAAAACTTGAATTTGATATTAAAAGTAAGAATCGGATAATCGAGGCTTCGGATAGTGTGTACACTTTGTAGTAAATGTTGTATAACAAATTGTAATACAGAGATTATCTTTACAATAATTGACATCGTTTAAAACCCATAAAACATGCAATATTAAAAATGTGTTTCTTTGAACTTTTAAAATCTAGGATGATTTTCTGCAATAAAATCATTTTAAGACGTTACATTTAATGACTTAGCATCGCTTATCTCCGATATAAATATCGAACCTTTGCAGTAAAATTGTTTTTTTTTGAAAATAATACTTCAAGGTTTGATCAAAATAAATAATAATAAGGAACATTTAGAAGTTCCTACTGTATTTGAAAGTATAGTATAGTTTAAACTATACACATGTACAATTATATTTTTCAGAAAATATTTTTTGTTCAAGCAATGATTAAGTTTAAATGTTAAATGTAATCAACATTTTTTGAGGAAATTAAAGGAATAAAAGAAAAATGAAAATGTGAATTGAAATCAGAAAGAGAATAAAAAAAAATCATCATATCATGCAATGGAACGTGGAAGTTACCAGTGTCATATAACATCATAAAATCATGTTAAAGGTATAATGTAGCAGTTTGTAGTTAGTTTGTACAAGTGTTCGTTTTTTTAAATACAATTATTGTGTAGTTTTGTTTGTGTTATTGTGACGAGAGTTGATCAAGTTAACATGTGTTACCATTTTTGTGTGTGCTATTTTGAGTGTTTAGTACATTTATCATAGTTTGTTTTATAATCAGCTATATTAATCAAGTGGTAAAAACTAATGAACAATACATTGTTTTATGCGAATTTATTGAAACAAAGCATTATTTTTCAACACATATTGAGTATCAACATTATTTGAAAAAGGTCGGTTCGTAACAAACAAAAGCATCCCATTCCTCGTGGGCTACTTTCTGCCACATTTCGACAAGCAAACAAGAAAAAATCAACTCCGAAAATCTCTTTTTGTCCTCTCCGCATACCAGTCCCTTCCAAGGACTGTCCATTCTAACCGTCAAGCTCTAGCTAACGGTGAAGCCTTTTCTACTAACCAAAAGTCAACGTTAAAAATCTCCAAATCTCTTCGGATCGTTTGCATAATTCTACTTTTTAAACCCAAATGTGTGTGCGTGTGTCTGTTTTTCGGGGGGCACGACTCCAGTTCTTTCCCAGCTCATTTGCTCTTGAAGTAGAACCCCTCCAAAATTCATTCGAAACATCCAAGTAGAAGCCCTTTTCCTTTCAAACTACTTTGTCCGGCAAATCCTTGCCCCTTTCTGAATCTTTTCACTGAAAGAATTCTACACATTCAATGCTCTAGGTTAGGCTGGCTTAACAAATTTGACTTTTCGTGGGTTTTAAATTTAAGCTCAAGTGAATCATGCTATCAAACGACGTTTTTTTTACGTTAATTAAGGTTTGCTTAAGCTTAGATTTAACTCATATCAATGAAATATTTGAACCAGTTTATTACACGTCAGGTACAGTTCAATACAAAAAGTAAACACTCTCTATAAAATAAGTGCAACTACTTCTACTCCTAGCCGAGTCATTCGCTAGCCACGTGTGTCGCTACCATAGAAGCCACAGAGCCATAAAAGACAGAAACAAAGCAAAATTAAACGCTGACTTAAAAATGTTTAGAGGAGCGAGCAAACATTCGAAAATCATCAAAGTATCAGATATCTTTATTAAAAACCATCTCTATTGAAATGCTTTGCTTGGCTATAATACCTTACCATAATCGAATCGAAATCGAAAACTCATTCGTTTGTTCGTATATTTCTCATAGGTATAAGTCTCCATCGCCACTCATGTTTCGCTATTTTCCTCTCAACTTATCTCCAAGACTTTCTCTCTGTCTATCTCTGTCTATCTATTTATCTTTGTCATTAATCTCATCAATTTGTGTGTACGGTTTGTTGTCTGTGTCGTTCGTTTTCTTCTACCTCCACAACCAATCCACTAACGTTACCATCACCACCGTAGAAAGTCTTTTGTAGGGACTTTTAGTCTATTTTTACTTGATTTTACGCCCGGAGAAAACTTTTTGATACAATCAATTATATGCTCTTTGAAAGCGTGCCTATTCCTCTCTATCTCTGTCTCTATCGCAGGATGTCAACCATTCTTTCTGTTTATTGTACTCTTTGTTGTCATTTTCTTTATAATTTTTGTACCTTTTTTGTCTCATCATGTTTACAAAGTTTACAGACACGCTTTCATTACGTTTCATATCAATGTAATCTTTTCTAAAATCTCTGATTTGCTTGACCAACTCAATTCGACACTAGTGCACTCGAGCATTAAACTTGTTTTCATCGTACGAGCAAAGCTGAACCTTCTGTACTCTTTAGACAGAGCTCGATGCTTAGAAAACTAGATTGGACTAATCCTTCTAGTTGAATTGTCACCAAAGCTGATGTGGTTTTCCCCCTTCCCCACCAGTGTTGTGTTAGATTGGATCTCCTGAGGGGATATGAAATGCACAACTAATTGAATTCTTTCAAATTTCTTGATGCAGGAAAATATAGGAGCTAGTGAAAATATTTGCTAATTTTTGAGGACCATGACAGAGCTCACTCTAGTTGAACAATTCATGTTCAAACAAATTTCCTCAGTACTTTTCAGTACTTTTTACCATCCATTTGAGTGCTGTAAAGTTAAGCTTTGTTTTTTCCAGCACTCGTCGTATTTAATCAACTCGCGTTATTGCAACTTGCAACAATTACTAACGTCAAGATTCGGAATCCGGACACTTAGTAGCATATTATTTTTGTTATAGCTGGCAAAAGATCATGTAATAAGTTGGAAATGTAGAAATATCATAAAGATGTAGTATAAACAGTCAGTTTTAAGATAACACATGCAAAATATGTCTTTTCTAACAATTTTTCATCAGAATTTCAAAATTTAAATGACTTGTTGTGCTTCGAATCCTGGACACTGCTAAAAGCTGATTCGAATTCCGGACACTTTTGATTCGAATTCCGGACACTCGTTTTTGCTTATGAATCACTCAAATTTGGGCTGAAATTTAAGTGAATGACATTCTTTAGATCTCAAACAAGCTGTTGACATCAAAACAATCGATATTTTGTATAAAAAAATTGGTAGAATTTAAGGAAATCAGAACCATAAATTTCTGCTTTGCCGGTGCTTCGAACGCCTATGAAATATTTCAGCGAAATGTTTCACAGTTTTAGTAAACTTATTATTCATTTTATTCAATTGTTTTGGCACAAACTACAGCGTTCAAACATACATTGAAAGAAAGTTTATGTAAGAATTCATCAAATAACACAGTTTTGACATTCATAATGCGAACTTATATACAAATAATTGATAACACAAGATGAGGTGTCCGGGTTTCGAAGCGTCCGGGAATTCGAATGATTACGTAATCAAAAATAAAAAGTGCTTAAAGCAAAAATATTCAAAATTTAAATCAAGCTCATCAATCTAAAATTAAATCACGTACGTCGATTGGGACTTGATTGGATCTAATTCAAAATTCACAAACCTTTGTTTTCCCATGAACTGCTCTGGCCAAACTGCATCACTAGATAGACCGGTACTACAATGTATATTTGAATAATTTTTGCAACAATGTCACAAAATACCAATCTCGTGCAATCCCTGCCGATGTGGAAATAAATAAATTACAGTTCGGACGTTGGTGCTGTCAACCATAAAATGTAATTTACAAATGACCCTACATTGCAGTGCAACCATATGCAACCCTACCCCAGCCCGTATGCTGTGTGTCAAATTTACCCCACTGTTGGTGTTGGTGAGAAACTTTCAACCCAAAGACTGAAACAGAACAACAACCCCCTACCGAACTTTGCGTGCACCAAATTATTAGTCAGACAATTTCAAAATTAAGGGGGTGTAGCCCGGAAAACCACAACCAAAGTTCAAAGTCCATTTTACACGTGGTTTTCCGATTTGCAAACTCTCTTGCTCGACTCTTTTCGTTTCGGGCCGAGGAGTCTCAGTGTGTTTGCAATGTTTATTCAATGTTGTGCTGGAGAAGTTTACCATTTCGTCGTTGTCGTACAAACTTGTCACACGTGTATTTTAGGCCAAATTGAGTTGAGATATAATTACAAATATTTGCGGTAGTCGAGTTCGACCTTGTGTCAAACGTGTTCTGACCTGAAATCCCTTTGGCCAGTTTTCACACTTACATCAATTGTCACAGGGTGTGTCAAAATAGCATCTTGTCGTGCTATCTTGACACAGCCTGAAAAATGATGTAAATGTGACAAATGACCAAAGGGATTTCAGGTCAGAACGCGTTTGACACAAGGCCGAGCTCGACTAACGTAAACATTTGTAATTGTAACTCGGGACTCCAGCAACCTTTGTTTTCTTTGCGTGCTCTTGCTTTTTGTTTATTTACGGTCAAACATTCAAACGCGTTATTATAGAAACGTCAAAATGCGACGTGCAACAAGATAGCACGACAAAACGATTTGCTAGTATTGTAATCTTATTTTATTGTTTTTAAACCAGAATTCCATTCGAAGAAATTTTCTGGGAAAGAAATGTAGATCCCAGTTGTTGTTGGTTGGATATCTGTGGAATGCTTTGAATAAATTTCACTTTCTCAGATTTGTTAATTTTACCCAAATTACAAGAGTTCTCGTTGTTTTTTTTAAATCATCGGGCAACTATTCAGATCAAGAGATCTTTTTTGGACAAATTATTTGAATAACTAAAACATGCCATTATTAGAGTTTTGGAAAATATTTTTCGGATAATTATTACATCTGTCCATAAAAAATGGCGCGTAAAAATTAATTTGCTGAACGATTTGATGTATTCGGCTCAGTTGTATCCCTTGTAACATTTTAGGTTTTAGCCCAAGTAACAAATTAAGTTTTCTAACACTATTGAAGAGGTATTCAAGATCATTCAAACAAAATTGGAAATAAAACATTTAACTCCTGAAAGCCGCATTAAATAAGAGTTAAACCTGCGTTAAGTGCAAAGTGGACCCGTTAAGGAGGTTATCAAGATTATTATTCAATACCAGTTTAAAACGTTTTGGTCCTATCTCAAAGTTTTATGTTGGTTCGCAAAAACTCTCTCAAATCTCATTAAAACTTATTCAAAACCAAGAAGCATTCAGTCTAACTTTCAGAATTCTTTAAAAGCAAAATAAAACATGATTTGACACCTTTCAGTCTTGCATCATGTCAAATTAACCAAATTTAGAACCAAAAGCACTAAATATATATTATTTTGAAAGCCATTCGGTTTTGTCAATTAATCTTAATAATTGTATGATTTTCAGAGTTACGGATACACAAATTATAAATATGATATCATTATATTCTAGAGAAAATTATTAAGATTTCATCAATGATATACCCCGTAAGTCCTATGCCACGGAAATTTCACTGATTAATTTTTCGTAATACTTCGTAAAAAATTATCCCCTTGATATTTTTCCCAAAATTACATCGATTTTGAAACAGAAAAATATTTTATTTGGCTTCCTCTTCATAAATTCAACATGGCTGCTTTTTCAGCCGATTTTCAGCTCTGCAAACATGGCGAAAGAAATCAAAACTCTATTTACTCAAATAAAACTGCTTTAAATGTTTTGAACCTTGTAATGCTCTTGTTAAAAACTTCTCAAGAGTGTCAGGGCGAGAGAAGCTCTTTTTTGAGAATACTCAAGAACTATAGAATTTAAAAAGGTTTTAACTTGGCTTTTATCAAGATAAAATCGCGTATTGCCAATGCCGTAGCGCATGCTGATTTTGATTGATTGGTATAGATCTGGTAGGGAGAAAATTTTGAAATAAAACACATTGGGCGATTTTTTCAATTGATTTTATTTATTCAATCGAATCGTACACTTAGAACACCAACATTGCGTAATTCATTTTAAATATCAGTTTTCACTTTTACTGTTTCTGCTGTCAACAGAAAAACAACTTATAATATCAAAAAGTCGGCGTTTTCCTCTGTATCACGCACAATTCACAGCATTTGTCTTCCTAAAGTTACACTTAATCACATAACACTTAAAACACATTGTATAGACCGTTTTTGAATCGGCGTTTAATTTTGAAGAAATTATTAACTCATTTTCGGATACCGATTACTGAACTGAAACGCTAAGGCGTACTAATACAAAATGTCAAACCGACGACGTCAAACTGTAAATGACAGCGCGTAGCAATACACATAATTAAATCTTTTTAGTTTTAGACAAGATAACTTCAAGAATGAAAAATTTTTTTTTCAAATTCTTTTCGAAAAGACGAAAACCATACATTTTTAAAGCAGTTCTAACCAAGGCTGAATGGCTTTTACCAAAATGTAAGCCAAAAAACACAACAACGAAAAAAAAAATCAATCAAACGTCTCGTTTATTGACGATACATTGTAAGACAACATAATTTATATCCACTTTGCCACAAAAATGATTATGCGCAATAACAGTACAGACATCAACTGCAAAACTAATCAATTTTAGTTTTGGAAAATATTCCGTTTTCTCACAATTCTATCTCAAAATTCAAACACACCACCAACTCAGTCATATTTATTATTATCAGCACACAGTTGATGAGACAGTTATTTGTAAAAATTCACTAAGAATTTACTAGTATTTAAACCTAAAACGTAATTTAATAAAACAGCTCGCCTCTTGAAAGTATTTCACTGCGGCGTTCGTCACGGACAACTAAATGTGTCGAAGTGACAGCACAAATCAAACAAGATTAGTAAAATGCTCACTGAAGTCTAAAAAGATTTAAAGCAGACTTTGTTAAGTGATTTAGGCTTTACCAAGAATTCTTCAGGGATACTTAAAGAAAAAAGTTGAAAACTGAATTAAAACTTCTAAACACATTTCTTTATCATATCTTGAGGAATTCTTGATAATATCTTTCAGATTTTGTGACGATAAAACCGGTTGGGTTTGGTGAAAAATGTAATAAATATTTTTTGCATTTTATAAAACTAATATAAAACTACATAAGAATCTATAGCATTTGTCTTGTTACTTGGGAGGTAGGCCATAAAAGCCTTTTTAGGCCGTATGAGGGTTTTCAGAGCAATGATAAAACCTGTAAGTTCAAAAATGTTACTAGGGATGCATTAATGAGAACTATTCAAATAAAGGTACTCTATAAAAACAAAGTTTTTTTTACAGTAAGTTAATTACCGTCATCTGGGCAAATCGGGACTACAGTCTGAATAAGGACAGCAATGTTTAGAGCACTTAAGAGGCAGTATTTGTAAATATTGCTCGGTTTGTTCTAGAGGTCGTATCGAGGTGCTCCGATTTGGATGAAACTTTCAGCGTTTGTTTGTCTATACATGAGATGAACTCATGCCAAATATGAGGAAGTGGGGTAAAACGGGCTTCGAAGTTTGAGGTCCAAAACACCTAAAAAATCTTAAAATTGCTCGCATTTCCGTAAAACTTCATCAATTCCAACTCTCGTAGATGCATTCAAAAGGTCTTTTGAAGCACTTCAAAATGTGCCATAGACATCCAGGATTGGTTTGAAATTTTCTCTTAGCTTTTGCAAATTACTGTCAAAAATGGATTTTTTTAAAACCTTAATATCTCTTTCCAACAGCCTCCAACACCCATATTCCCATAGGTCAAAAGATAGGCAATTTCAAGGACTATAAGCCTATGGTATTAACTTTTTGGCCAATCGCAGTTTTTTTCATAGTTTTTCGATTTTTTTACAACAAACAAATAACAACGTTAGTTTTTACCCTGCTGGCCTCCATAGCGGCACTTTTTGGTCTCAATTTTGTCATATTCGGAATCCTCGGACAATTTCACGTAAGTTAGAAGTATTGGAATTGTAATTTTGATTTAAAAAATAATTAAATAAAACATTTTTGAAAAAAGAAATAGATTTTATTTACCCTTTGATCAATACGTCAAATGCTGTATCAAGTAGGCGAAAACCTGTTTTACCCCTAAACCAACAAATTGTTAAAAAATATTTTAATTCATTCTAAATGGCAATTTTTTCAATCAAATTTACCACTCCAATACTTCTTATTTTACATGAAATTGTCCGAGGATTCCGAATATGACAAAATTGAGACCAAAAAGTGCCGCTATGGGAGCCTACAGGGCAAAAACTAACGTTGTAAAATGTTTGTTGCAGAAAAATCGAAAAACTATGAGAAAAACTGCGACTGGCCAAAAAGTTAATACCGTAGGCTTATAGTCCATGAAATTGCCTATCTTTTGACCTATGGGAGTATGGGTGTTGGAGGCTGTTGGAAAGAGATATTAAGGTTTAAAAAAAAAACTATTTTTGACAGTAATTTGCAAAAGCTAAGAGAAAATTTCAAACCAATCCTGGATGTCTATGGCACATTTTGAAGTGCTTCAAAAGCCCTTTCGAATGCATCTAAGAGAGTTGGAATTGATGAAGTTTTACGGAAATGCGCGCAATTTTAAGATTTTTTATGTTTTTTTGACCTCAAACTTCAAAGCCCGTTTTACCCCACTTCCCTTTGTCGTAGAGGGCTCATTTTTCGCATGAGTTCATCTCATGTATAGACAAACAAACGCTGAAAGTTTCATCCAAATCGGAGCACCTCGATACGACCTGTTACACATTGGTGAAAAACTCGCTCTTAAAGGTTTTAAATATGCATATGGATGTACACATTTTGTTGGTCTGAGTCTGTTCTAACCGAAACCAACCAAAAAATTAAAATATTGTGAACTTACATGGTTAAAACTGCTGTCCCAATTGCCCCATGTGTCCCAATTCGCCCCAGTTGACGGTACTCAAAATCAAATTCAAAATTTGGGGCAAAACCTTGCATCTTTTGAAACATATCGTTATGATTTTTTGAAAAAAAAATCGTTTCTTCAGTTGTTAATGTATAATCAAACTTCCTTTGAAACGCTCTTAATTTAAATTAAGTGCGTAATTTTCAAGACCACTTAAAATCTGAATTTAGCCTTAAAAAATCTGTTTTTCGATTTTTTAAAATAGTGGCAATAAAAGACAAATGGTGAAAACAGTTTTC
Organism: Culex quinquefasciatus; assembly: GCF_015732765.1. NCBI lineage: Eukaryota > Metazoa > Arthropoda > Insecta > Diptera > Culicidae > Culex > Culex quinquefasciatus. Next base: position 119,637,338 of record NC_051863.1, on the reverse strand, counting down.
TTTCAAAAAGTTCAGAAATTTTCAATTAAAACTCTTTGAGAAACTTTGAAGAGTAGACCTCTGGTTTCTGAGATACACTGCATAAAAGAAAAAAAAAACAAGAAAAATTGTTTGAAGAATGATTTTTTTTTAAACATCTACAATATTTTCCTTGAGAAAATATGTAAAAAAAAATCGAAATCATTTATTGCAAAGCTCATTGCATGTTGGACCTTTTTAAAGGATAGTCTTGATTTTAAACCTTCAAAATATTTTTTTCTTTTAGATCAGAAAATTTTGCATGTTATGATTTAGGATTCATTTAAATGAAAATTGGGTGGAAAACACTGTGTGGCAAGCCTGATGATTGGCACCATGAAAGAAGGGCTCTTTCTCGACATTAAGTTGGGTCCGTCGAAATATTTCGTCGGAAAGTAGAGCAACATTTTGTTTGAAGATTTTTTTGTCGATTTTATAGGATTTGTCTCCAAATAATTTCGATGGTATTATTATTATTTATTTGATGAATTTCGAAGGTATTATTATTATGTATCACATATATAGAAAGTGAGTGCTGAATTTTCAGGGTAAATTGTACTAAGAAAAGATTTTTTTTCGGTCGTTTTGGGAACCCCAATTTTGGGGATATTTCAAAGAAAGTTGAAAATCTGCAAAATTTGGTTCCGATACCCTTTATTGGAGCTCAAATATTGGTCAAATATGTAATTTAGAGTCTCTTGATGCATATTTTTATGAAATTTGATGAATATGTACTAGGGTGCCCAGAAAAAATGACCCCCTACTCCACAAGCGGAAATCGGTTTTTTGGGTTATTTTAAGCATCTGTGTAAATTTTGAGTGAAATTGGATGAGATTAACTCATTGATACCCGAGCCTTATGTGGGTGAAAAATATGTTTTTCATACAAAAATTACTTTTTTAAATTGCTAATACCTTTCAGGATCGAGTTTTACAGCTTTGGTATGTCCTACAAAGTTGTAGAGCATTGAATTTTCAGTAAGAATCTCACAGTTGGAAAACTAGGGTTTTCCATACTTTTTTTCCGATTTTTCCCATACAAACTTTACCTCCGAGTATCAATGGGTAAATGAAACTGAACAAATCCGGTTAAGATTAAATTGATACTGTTATAGCACAAATTTGACAAATCAAAGGTCTCTTTCTATGACCAATAGAATAAAAAAAATCAAATTGTATGGTTGAGCACCCCTGCCTTACAGTCTCGTAGAATCCTCCCTGCAAGAGTACCCAAAATGAGTTACGATAAATTAAGGTGGTTCTACTCCACTTTAAGGGGATGATAAAATATTCAACTTAATTTCAGGTGAATCGTTCCATGTCCTCTTTCCGGGTTTTACGGACGGGACAGGCCCCTCACAGGTGTGCGCCATCACCACAACAAACTCCAGCCTAGAATGTGTCTCTGTGTCCGGTTTTGGCCAGTCAGCGGTGGCAAAAAGTGGGTAGCCTAGGGCCAGCTTCCACCAGCAGCAGCTGTTCATTACATGCTCAATTTGTAACTCTCGGGCACCACGGCTGATGCTGTAAATGACTGCTGCTGTAAATGACTGCTGCTGCTGCTGCTGTTCCGGGGTGGTAGCACCCGGTTCTGGGCCTGCGCCTGTTTCGGGCGGTTCGGTGTTGTTGGCGTTTTGTAAAAGTCCATTTCAAACGGGGTACGGTACAGCAACGCAGCAAAACAACAACAGCAACAATGGCCGGCTGGTGGTGGTCTAGATTGGTCCTTTTCTGAGCTGTGAACTGGACAAAATTCCATTTTCCATTTGGTGCCGTAGGACATTACGGGGTACACCTGTTAGTAGCAGCAGCAGCAGCCAGGACTTGGTTATTCAGATTCAGTGGACTCTTTTTGGTGCCAACCTACCTGTCTGCTCGTCTGAATAGTCTGTTGTTATATGAACCTTGTGGATGTTGGCAGGAAAAACTGAAAACTTAGATTGACACAAAATTTCTGCCAATATTTCATTTATGTTTAATTCTAATGCTGACGGAGCCAACAGCTGAAAAAATTATATAAAATGTCATTAATTTGCAAAACTATTTAAACTTCTATTTTTCATTGAACTAAAAAAAGGTTTGGTTAACAAATTTGAAAGCACTCTTTAGTTAATTTGAAAATCAAATCATTTTATGTCTGTCTAAAGTTATCGCATCGATCTAAATTCAACATTCCAGCAAGCTCACCCCTCTGACTACTTCAATTTGTTCTGTTTTCAAATGCAAAATATGCATCATTAGTCAGCGAGAGATTCCTCTCCTCTGATTACGTTCGTCTCGTGACATTTCATATTTTCCCTATCTTTCGATTTTGTTCCGTTTTCAAATATTGGTTTCAACCTTTTGCTTATATTTCCATCACGATTTTCATTTTGCCACAAACATACATCCACTCAGACTCGCATAGAAGATTTGTCTGCATCCGTTCGGCACCGAATCTATTTTCCTCCTTTTTTTCGAGGACATTAATGAGCGTGTTCTCTCTTTAGAAATTTCGCTTCTCCTCTCTCTCTGTCTCTGTTTCTATTGATATGTCTCTAAATCTGGTTAGTCTCTCTCTCTCTCTTACTCTCTCTACTTCTTGGTAACGAATTGGAACGACTTTTTCATCATGATTATTTGTTTGGTTTATCCTAGCGGTTTTTTTCTGTTCTCTTGTATCGAGCAAATCTCTGGGTTTCAACAATTGACTCACATTTATGTTTTTGTTTTAAATTTTCATGAAATTTTGTCCATCCGTTCCCTAAAACTGAAGGTTGTATTTGCATCGTGAATTTTGGATACAAGCTTTCATACAATTTATATTTTCTAAATCTACAATACTGCTAAAAACACAACTCGAAAATATGACTAATAGTCATTGACTATGGGTAATTATCCATCAGTGGACCTCTTTCCTAAAGTGAAGGTGTTTTGATAAAATGTTCAGCATAATTTGAAACAAAGTTTACTGGTTAGCTGGTGTAATGCCACTTTTTCAGTCTAAATTGAGGTAAAATTACATCATAAAAGAGGTAAAATTAAACCTTCCAAAATTACAGCTTCCAAATTTACATTATTTTTTACTGTGTACATTTCATTGCCCTTTTTGACATAATACGAGTTTTGAGTTCAACACTAGCAACAACAACAGAATAGCATAAATTTTTTATGATTGAAATATCTATCCAATAATTTTTCGACTGATTATATGGAATCGGTCTTTTTTCTTTAATTTTAATTTTTGTATTTTTTAATCCGGCTGAAACTTTTTTAGAGCCTTCGGCATGCCCAAAGAAGCCATTTTGCATCATTAGTTTGTCCATATAATTTTCCATACAAATTTGGCAGCTGTCCATACAAAAATGATATGTGAAAATTCAAAATTCTGTATCTTTTGATGGAATTTTCTGATCGATTTGGTGTCTTCGGCAAAGTTGTAAGTATGAATATGGACTACACAGAAAAAAATGATACACGGTAAGAATTTTTTTGGTGATTTTTAATTTCACTTTTTGTCACTAAAACTTGATTTGAAAAAAAAAACACTATTTTAAATTTTTTTTTATATGTTTTAGAGGACATAAAATGCCAACTTTTTAGAAATTTCAAGAATAGACAAAAACTCTTTGACCGAGTAATGATTTTTTGAATCAATATAGATTTTTTTCAAAAAATCGAAATATTGGTCGCAAAATTTTTTCAACTTCATTTTTCGATGTAAAATTGAATTTGCAATCGAAAAGTACTCTACAGATTTTTTTGATAAACGGCTCCGTTTTCAAGATATAGCCACCGAAAGTTCGATTTTAGCGAAATATTTGCAATTTTTCAATTTTTAAAAATAGTGACCATGAGTGACCATTTCTGAAATTTTGAAAAGTTCAAAAAATTTGCTATAAAATTGTCTAAGAGACATTGTAGATTGGACCTCGGGTTGCTGTTTGGATGAGACTTAGAAAACTTCAATTTTCGTGTTTCTTTTCCTTTAAGCCGCTGTATCTCAGCAACCAGAGGTCCAATCTTCAATTTCTCTATGACAATTTTATAGCAAATTTTCTGAACTTTTCAAAAAAAATATTTTTAGAAATGGTCACTCATGGTCACTATTTTTAAAAATTGAAAAACTGCAAATATTTCGCCAAAATCAAACTTTTGGTGACTATATCTTGAAAACGGAGCCCTTTATCAAAAAATCTGTAGGGTACTTTTCGATTGCAAATTCAATTTTGCATTAAAAAATAATGACAAACTTGTGTTTGCATGGAACTTCAATTTTTTCCAAAAATCACTATTTTTTCAAAAAAATATAACTCGGCGGCAGATTTTTTGACCATGTTTCTCTATGGCTCAAAAGTTGCGGATTTTTGTCTTCTAAAACATATCAAAAAATCTCGAAAATCAAAAAGTACGTATTTTGGGAAATTGAGTTTTAGTGAAAAAAAAGTTGATAATTTTTTTTTTTCAAAAGTCCTCAACAATACCTACAACTTTGCCGAAGACACCAAATTGATCAGAAAATTCACTCAAAAGTTACAGCTGTTTGAATATTTACATACCATTTTTGTATGGACAGCTGCCAAAATTGTATGGAGACTTGTATGGGTGAACCCATGACACAAAATAGCATATTTGGTCATAGGGAAGGCCCCCACAAAGTTTGAGCCAAATCAAAAAATACAAATAAAATCCATTTCCGGTTTTGGTAGAGAATTGCTCCCTTATCAAGAGCAATGAGTATTGATGTTCAATGTGGAGTGGAGTTATTTTTGTATTTACTTTATGAGTGTGAGAGACACCAACCACCTAAAGGTGAATTAAGAAATGTTTTTTTTTTTTTTTTTGCTTATGAAAGCACCAAAGTTGCTGAAACCGTAAGAATTATCAATAAATCAAAACTATTAATTCTTGAACTTTGCTCAAACATCATAATTAAATTTTCAATGGTATTTTAAAATAATAAATCAAGAACAAAACATTGTTTATATTGAAAATGTGAGGTTTTATCAGAAACTATAAAGAAATCTATTGTTTTGATTTGGTGAAATTTTTAAACTAATCGATATTTAACGATTCTAATTAAAATTATAATTTTTATTCATGTATATGCTTTCAATAGTTTTTGTCTCGTTTTCTTTAATCTCTTAGTTTGTTTTAAGCCATATTTGTCAGAAAAAAAAAACATATGTAGTAACAATCAAAAGTGAGCAAAAGCCCTATTTTTACATAATATCAATCATTAGATCCACACCATGCATCAAATCATCAAAAATCGGATAAATCTGATATCAAAATTTAAATATTAATATTTTTTATTATTAGCACTATAGGAAAAGGGGTCCGAAACAGGCAAAAAAACCTTAATTTGCAAATGGCTATTTTTCAGCATGATGATTAATTAATAGGTAAAAAAATAATCGAAATTGTTTAAAAGGCTTCAGATTTTATGGTTCAGAATAAAGTGTTATGAAATAGTGCTTAAAATATTGAAAACTAGTGAAGATGCTCGTCGGCATTTTGGTGTCGGAATTATGTGAAAGCTTGAACCAACAAGCGGTGTTGGAAAATGTTAAGGAACTGATGCACAAAGTTTCATAGCTTTAAATCTCTTAATTTCAAAGGTGCATTAAAAGTGTTCATTTTCCAGGAGAATTGCTCGATTTCGTTTGTGTTCCGGTACGTTTTTCTCGGTTGCTGTATTTGTGGCCCCCCGTTCAGCTTTTTGATCTGAGATTGATGTGTCGTCGTGTAACCACACCTTTCGCATTAATTTTCCCCCCCTCGTTCGTTTCATTTACATTTTTCGTCCTAAAAACAATGAATTCGCTCCCACGCACACACACATCTGCAGGTGAAATGAATTAATCGAATTTTTCTGTCTGTATTTTTTTTTGCCTCCTCTTCTTCGTCACAAACGAACGGGAAACACCACCACAAACAAAACACACCACCACCACCATCACAGGCAACCGGAGGACGGCGAGTGTCCGTTCCGTCGGCTACAGTGACCTGTTTGTGCTGAGCAAGAAGGACATGTGGGACGTGCTGAAGGAGTATCCGGCGGCCCGGGTGCGGCTGGAGGCGATCGCGGTCAAGCGGCTCGAGAAGTACAAGAAGGCCCCACTAGAGAAAGGTAATGTCGGGATGAGAAAGCCCTTCGCCCCTCCCTCACTTTTCCTCTCCCCTGTCAATCCTCCCTCACTGCTACCCGTTCCATTCTTTTTCTACTTCCATTTTAACTTGCGATGGACCTGATTTGTAGAAATACTATCACAGATATCACTACAAAGAAATTGAGTTTGAACTCTTAAGACGCTCTACACCACTGATTTCCAAAGTATATTTGATCATACAAAGACTTCCATACTTTAATGGTGAGAAACACTGCTTTACACACTTTGTTAAGTAACTAACATACATAAAATTTGATGTTTAGTAAAACCTAGTACTACATTTTGTTCAGTCATTCTTGCAAAATATTTTGCCACAAAAAGTTAACTAAATATTGATAATGCTGTGAAAAAAATACCAAAATTTTCCTAGAATTTGTTGCCCACATCGGTTTGGCTCCACTGACGCGGTAAATTAATTAAATTGAGCCTAAATCGAGCAAATCCATGCCCTTTCACAAAATTGCGTAAACCACACAAACCTGCAATATTTCGCCTGTTTTTCTCCTTCATGCCGTCCACTCTCTGGCCCAGCGTTCTGTTCCAATAAATCTCCGAAATTGCATAATCCAGATTGGGCAGAATTAATTATAGCCCAGAGCAGAGCACACTTCACGAGTGCTGAATTTTGTCGATTTGTCGATTTCCAGCCGAATTAATTTCCACTGCAGGAACATTAAATATTCCATTTGTTCAGGACTCCAGGACAAGCCCCGCGGCTGCTGCACCAATTATAACTTTTTTCTTTCTCCAGTGCTGCATTTTCGATGTATTAGTTGCACTATGACTCGGAATTGTGATTCGTTGAGCTATCGATATTACATTTCGATAATGCGTAGTACTTTGTTTGTATCCTGCCCTCAACAGTCCGGCTCAATTTACTGTTGTGAGCTTCCATATGATCATTAGAGCCTTGGAAAATCATTTATTGAACCTAGCAACAAGTACTCAGAATCACCTGCTATTTGCATTACGCTATTTCGAATAAAATACTTTAAACTCATTTTGACCATTTTTGTGTGGACAATTGCCGAAGCTGAATGGAGCACACCACTTATGCAAAATTGCAGTTCCGGTCGTGTGGAACTGACAGCTAAATAAAAAATAATTTAAAATAAAACTTTTTCCGGATTTCTCCATAAGGATGAAAATAAATAAAAAGTGTTCTAAGAGGTGATATTGGGTAAATTTTCAAACAATTGGAATTTAAGGTAGTGTTCATCAAAATCCACCATATTTTGGGAAAATGTTAGTAAACTATCTATGAACAAATCTACGTTGAAAGATTTTCGATGATATTTAAATTGGTTTTTGTTACTAAGAAATTACGAGATGTGTATTGTTTTTTGACCCATTGTCACCCCTACTGACGGTATCCTATCTTTTCCCATCAGACGTGCCATAAGTTAGCACACATGAATAGAACTACTGGAATCAGCATTTTTAAGTTCAATTACAGCTTTTTAAAAGCGTTCTCATTTGAAATTATATAACAAATCAACAAATGGGAAAAGCCAGAAAGTTCCATAATTCCTTTCCAACAATGGCCAAATTCTATTTTTCAAGCTCACGATTTTACGAAAAAAAAGTTTTGAAAAAGTTTTTCGTCATCGATCATGGCCGTTCATGGTCACCCGCGATAGACACGGACGACGAAACAAAGAGAAACGCAAAAAGGTACTTTTTCAAAACTTTTTTTCGTAAAATCGCGATAACTCGTGATATTTATGAGCAAACCCCTTATGTCTCACAGAAAATTTTTGCTGCTTTACAACTTTGTAGAACATTGTTACACTCTAAAAAATAACCCAGCAAAGTTAGAAAAAACATGAAATTTTAAAATGAAAAATTTTGTTCTAAATGGAAAAATGACCCTTCTGGATCAATTTAGATTCGAAAAGTACATTGAATTTCCCAGAAAATGACATGTTCCAAAAAAATTTACAGTCGAGTAACGGAAAACGGAGCATTTGTAATTTTTGCCTTCCTCACCTTACTGAGGAAAGGCTATAAAATCACTCAGAAAACGAACTTCTTAGTTTTACCTCCTAGACCCACCTTCATGTATACATATCGACTCAGAATCAAATTCTGAGCAAATGTCTGTGTGTGTGTGTGTGTGTAGGGATGTGGGTCTGTGCACCAAAAAATATGCACTCGATTATCTCAGCACTGGCTTAACCGATTTGGACCGTTTTGGTCTCATTCGATTCGTCTTGGGGTCCCATAAGTCGCTATTGAAAATTATAAAGTTCAGTTAAGTACTTCAAAAGTTATGCTAAAAAAACGATTTTAACAAAAGTCCGGAAGATTGTAAAAAGGGTGGTTTTTGTAAGAAAACCCGTCATGCTATACATTTTTAGAAAGGTAATAAAAAGACCTTTCTAATGCGTCAAAAACATTTAAGATCTGACAACCCTATCAAAAGTTATAAGCACTTAAGTGTTATTTATGCACTTTTTGGAGGCCGGATCTCGAATATTTCGATGAAAACGTTGTCCGGATCTCTCATGCGACCTATCGTTGGATAGGTAATTAAAAGAACTTTCCAACGCGTCCAAGACATTGAAGATCTGACAACCCTATCAAAAGTTATAAGCATTTAAGTGTTATTTATGAACCTTTTAGAGGCCGGATCTGATATATTTCGATGAAAACGTTGTCCGGATTTATCATGCGACCTGTCGTTGGATAGGTAATTGAAAGCCCTTTGCAACGAGTTCAAAAGATTGCAGATCTGACAACCCTATCAAAAGTTATACGCACTTAAGTGTTATCTATGAACTATTTTCAGGCCGGATCTTATATATATTGTTGAAAACGTTGTCCAGATCTATCATGCGACAGGTCGTTGGATAGGTAATCAAAAGACCTTTCCAACGAGTTTAATAGATTGCAGATCTGACAACCCTATCAAAAGTTATAAGCACATAAGAGCCCTGAATTATGAAGATCTGACTATACCCAATCTGACGGAATGAATAATGAATCAAGTTGATAGAACACTGAAAGGTCCGCCCTTTTGTATCTATTTTGGATAGCATTACCCTCTAAATGTGAGGAAGGCACGAACCACCTAAGGGTGGATTAAGTAACGTTTTTTTAAATGTTTTTTAATGTTTTTTCGATGAAAAATTTGTTTTTTCGGAATTCTGAGCACGCCATCAAATCGGACGTCTAATTTTACATAAAAGTACCTTTGGCACCAAATTTCTATCTCATCACCGTTTCAGGCTGCAAATTATTGAAAAACACTTCTTTTTTCGCATGTTCAAAAATGGAAGGGGTCGTATCGCCCCTCCGTCACGAGATATCAAAAAACGGACCTCGGATTCGTGATCAGGGACAAAAGTTACCCCTTAGGACAAAGTTTCACGCAAATCGAAGAGGGGTAGGGGCAACTTTTCCCGATTTCGTGTGAGTTGGTAGAGAATTACCCAATAAGCATTGATATGTTTTAATTATAATAAAAAAGTGACCTGAATATATATATTCAATAATAAATGAATGGGCAAACGCAGTATTTTATTGTTTTGTTTCCAACACGTTTAATATATAAAAATAAAAAGTTTTCTCTAATTCGCTTCATTTTTATCCATTTTACATTTCATAGAATTCCAAATCAACAAAATCTTCACTAGGCTAGCCAAAATGATGTATATAACTTGAATTTTCTTCGAAATTCGGAAAACTATAAAAGAGCAATAAATATTGAAAATTTGCATCTCACCCTTCAATACTTTCACTAAAAATCATTTATATAAGCTGTATCAAACAAACAAAAATGTGCTTTCTAATATCCAATTTCCACGTAGACTGTCAAACCAAACTCATAAAATTTCGTGAAAATTTCACGGGACTTAAGATTTTTAAGATAAAATAAAATATTTTGAAGCCAAATTCATAAAATCATGCAATATAAATAATTTTAAATTTTCAAGAAGACTGTTAAACCAAAATCAAAACATTCCGTGAAAATTGCCTTTGAAAATATCTTAAATATTCTTAAAAGCCCAGAATGTTCATAACAAAAATAATACTTCAAAGCAAAATGTATAATGTCTTGTTATGACATTTTAACACGAATGAATGTTTTAACACAAAAAAAGCTTATTAACCCTCGACAACCCAACCCCGCCTCTAAACGGGTTTTCGTTTTTAGTACAACAAAAGTTGCTTAAAATGACCTCCTGAACATAGAAAAAATAAAAGTTTTAGAAAAATAATTTGAGCAGTAGAGGGTTAATCTTTTAAAAATCAATTTTGTTCAAAAGCATGCTTGCTTTTCTATTTTTAAAATATTTTTTTGACAAGGTCCTATAAGCTAATGTGTTTTATATGTTATAGGACCTTTTCAAAATAAAACTCTAGAAATATAATTAGTTATTTATTAGGTAATATATAACTAATTATTGATAAAACTTATCACGTTTTTAGATTGAAAAACTATTATAATTTACATACAATGGTTTTGTGAATGAAATATTTATCGAATTTATATGTTATATTTTGCATTTAAGTGATATCTTATCTGTATGAAAACTATATTGCATTTTCGTATCAAGTCATTATATTACTTGCAATGATTCCTCTGTGCTCTCTAGTATTAAGTTTACTGGCTTTCCTATCTAGTTAGCATCGTTAGCATCTCGTCGCCGTCGTGCTAACTTGTCGGACGTGCATTTTGGGCCAAATTGAGTTAAGAACGCCATTTTGTGCAGCTCACAATGCCTCACCTTTTGACCTTCGCAGATCCCCATAATTCGATTTCAATCCTGAGATATTCAACGAAATTCGAAAAAACTCCGTGCATTTTTGTCACTTTACATATGAAAGTAGTTTTAAATCTTGTCTTGCTATCTTGTCACTCCCTTTCATTTCAGGTTAGAACGCTTTTGACGCACGTACACTAACATAGACTAACATAAACATTTGTAATTATTACTCGGGAATCCAGCAACCAACTTCAACCAAACTTCCAGACAATGCACATAATGGTCACCCAAACAAAACGTATTTGTAATTGTTTACATTGCGTGCTTTAGGTTTTGTTTATTGAAGGTCAAACATTAAATCGCATTTTTCTCGGAACGTCGAAATGGCGGGTGCGACAAGATAGCACGACGATGTTGATTCTGTAGCTCAAGGGAGCACAGAGGCATCGTTATGATAGTTTTTTTCGTCATTCTGATGGTCATTGCGTTTCCCGCCAACTTTCAATCCTAATTTCTGGTCCATTTCCACACTCCTGTCACTCCTTCCTTTGTTTAGAGAGAACGTTATTGTGTTAACTATGTGCTATTTTTGCGATTACCTACTCAACCATCAACCCGGTGTATGTGTGTGCATGCACGTTTGTGTGCGCGCGTGTGTATGTGTGTGTTTTTTTTTTTGGGTTGCACACCGCCCAAAGTCGCCATGGGACGCTGCCAGTCGACGCCAGGACTTGTGGAGACCCGGGGCCGCACCACCATCGAGGACATGTGGATCTCCCCGACGACGGCGATAACGACCGCCAGCTCGATGGTCCCGTCCACATATCCGTCGGTGCCGTTGCCGGGTTTGGGCAGGTAAGGAGAAGCAGGTGGAGGAGGGGACCACCGGCTTCGCCACCGGAAGTGCCCTCGGATTGATTCATCCACTATCGATTCCTTTCTGGTTCTTTGCTCTGGTTGTTTCCCCTTCGTTCCCATTTCCGGCTGTTTTTGTTTCGTAGTTACAACTTTTTTCCGTACAAAAATGCGCAGTTCCTCATCCCGACATTTCCATTGATATGTTATGATAATGTGCATATTTTTTAGATACTTTGTCAAAATGCTTGTTTTTATACTTATAATTGTTGTCTTTCGATTTCAGAACAAGTGAATATCCACAATCTTTGGCGTAACGCTTTGGAGCTCGGGATAATTATTTTATTGTTTCAAATATTTCTATCAGATCATCTTAGCTTTATTTCTTTAAATCCGCACCAAAAAACATAAACTCTAATAAAACATTATGATTGGTTGCAAAAAAATAATTAAAATTCAAGTTTATTCACCAATTAATTGATTTCCAAGTGAGAGAATGTGGCTTCATTAAAAATATTTTTTTAATTTCTTACGTTATAAAAGCAATAAATCATATTAAATCAAGTAAGTATTTCAACCCTTCCTCATCAATTATAAACCAATGGCTGATAGAAGTCTTATTATGGTTATTTCAGTATTAAGCAAGGGTCCTGATTATTCCAAAAGACTCATTCACTCGCGACCACAAATCGAACCACAAATCGACCCCTTACCCTTGGCTATTTAAGAGCTGAATGCTAGTATGAAAGAATGTTTCTATCTGATAGCGTTTTGTGTAAAATTCCACATAAAATCTTATATTTATATGGGAATTACTATGAGAAATTTGGATTTTCTAGTATGGCCAGACATGAGCAGAATGGTCTGGAGAACAACTTTCTCGAAGGAAGTACATATATCGAGACGTTGAAATGTAATGAATGCTTGATCAACATCACTGCGCCTCATGTCAAACTACACGGAAAAAAATCAATTCTCGAAATCGTAGATTAAATTCACGAATGCGCGAACCACGAAGGAATATATGTACGTTTATAGTGCAAATGCACCATACTCATGAATAAATTCCTTCGTGGTTGATTTTTTTTCTGTGTACTGCAACGTGATTGTAATATCTGAACCATAACAATATGTTTTATCATATAGCCTGATGATGTCGGAATCGTGCAAAACGATAATGCTAAGGCTCAAAGGCAGACGTTTCGTATAGCCAAAGCTAATCCTATTTGAAATGTAGCGTCGTGGTGTTCATCAAGATCTCGTAGCAGGCTAAGAAAAAAAAATGCTTTCCAGGGTAAAACCGATGATTCCGACGACCCCGGATGTATAGCCGTTGAGCCCGACGCAGGTTCAACGAATCGATATGTTTCCTTCGTGAGTGTTGTTTTCCAGACAATTCCACTCATGTCTGGCTATACTAGAAGTTGCTGCTTGTTTTCTCCAGACCTGTAGAAGCGATTGTACAAAAGTCAAAATTTCCTATAGTTATACCCGTATAAACATTAAACCGCTAAGCCAGTTTTCAATCACATTAGTTGATATTTTCCTTGTGGGAAACTTTATCTGAGAACTTTTCAAAATCCGTACCCATCGAATTACCCATTCATCAAGGTTCCAGCCCGTTCGGTATCATTTTCAGCACTTTGCTAGTCATTTTTCTAATGTATGTTCTTTGTATTTCGTAGCAAAAGCCCGATGCACCAAGCGTTACGCCTCCCGTGGATATTCACCGGCTTGCCAACGGACCAGCATTTCTAACCTCGATCTTTCTTGTCTGTCTCCTCTGTCCGTTTTCTCTGTCACCGTCCTCACCCACAGCCGCATGACCAGTCCACGATCCCATCGGGGTGAGCTTGCCGGCAGTCAGCAGCCCCAATCGCCCGGTTCGGTGAGCCCCAGCGTACACAGTTCCGGCGAGGAACGGCCTAGAAGTCGAGCGACGTCCCACCAGACATCGCGACCCCAGTCCCAGCCGAGTCGGACCGGCGGTGGTGGACCAGGCGGAGGAGCGGGAGGAGGCGCGGCAGGTGGTCGACGGAGTATCTGCGCATCGGTAAGCGGGTTCACTACCAACGAAAGTAACAACCTGCTCGGACCGCCGTGTGACTCGTTGACCCACATCGAATCGTCCGGGGCAACGCCACTGCTGGGATCCCACGAGGCCCTCGAGGGCGAGATCAAACGGCTGCGGGAACGTCTGCACACCGTCGAGTCGGAGAACTTCAGCCTGAACGCCAAGCTGGCCCAGCAACAGTGGGAGGTCGAGCATCGGCTGGCGGAAATCGAGATGCAAATCTGTGGCGCGTCGTCCGCGTCCAGCATCAGTCAGGAGAACGAAACCGAGGACCTGGAACGGAACCGGGAGAGTATCATATAACACGGAAGCGAGCTGCCTCAAAAAGTTGCCCTGGTGTATGTGCGATGCATGACTTGAAAACAGCGCTGAAACAGCACACGTGGGAGGACGACACCGGAGACTACACAACACGGCCATTTTCGGATATTGGTTTGGTTCTGGATCTCACCTTTTTACTCATTTATTTCGATTGGAGGAACCATCTACCTAGCAAACATCAAATCAAATACTACTTCCGCATATTTAGACATACACACAGAGTAGGAAGGAGCGGGCGCGATAACAACCTGCAGAAGACGCCTAAGTTTAGTCCAGAGTTTTTCTTGTTTCGACCTACGAATGTGAACAATCAAGGGGGTTCCAACATAATTCTGTACTTATCTCATTATTTCATTGAACTGCTACTTGTTATTTGAAATTATTCAGATAAATTTGGATGAGCTCATGAGCATCCAGAGGCTAAATATTAGAAATTGTTGACAAGTATCAGTTTGTGTAGATTTCTGGATTTTAGTCAATTTTCCCCCAAATTATCTTCCATTTAAAACATTATTCTTTCTTGAGTATTCGGTGAGACTCAAGAGGGAAGAAAAAAGTAATACAGCGGGGATCAACAAAGAGAGACATCTTTCATTTAATTGTAATTAGGTATAAATATCCATTGATAGTATAATTCAAAAATGTATGCAATGGTTCAATGATAATTCTTATTATGCCAACAAATTCCAACTTCGAACTTTGGGAAAGATTTTTTTGCGAAAAAAATTCCGTCAATGCCTCGATATTTTCACTTGCTTTCCAATCATTAGTGGAAAGCAACTGTACACCTGTAAAATTTTAAAACACTTTTTTCATCCAAATGTTGAAACCTAGGCTTGTAATTTAAATTTTTTTGTCCCCTCCCTCCACAAGTAACATTTTTTCCAGGAGTTCTACAAGAGCTCTTCAAGATAGCTACAGCATAGCAGTTTGGACCGCGGTAGGATAAAATTCTCTTCAAAACTTCTTCAGGAGTTTGGAAGAATACTTGAAGAGAGTTTTATCCTACCGCGGTCCAAACTGCTATTCTGTAGGTATCTTGAAGAGCTCTTGTAGAACTCCTGAAAAAATGTTACTTGGGTCGACTTTGGTCAGAGCCAAAGGACATAAACTTCAAAAAATATTTGCAACGACCTAATTAAAATTTTGTTATTTTTCCAATTTTTATGCTTTTGATTCATTTCGTTCAATTTTCTTTTGATTTTACTGAGTTATTCTCTGATTTTGCTATGTTTTAAATTTTGGAATTGAAATTGAAATGAAATTTTTAAATTCTTTAGATTTTTTTTCATTTGTCGCTGTGTTATTTTCAATACCTTTTTTTTTAATCTTTTTGAATTTGATTTATTTTTATGAACATATTTGAGTTAATTGAATTCATTGGAATTTATTTAAAACCTTATTTTTTTAATTTATTGGATTTTTTTATTTTTTTGATTATTTATTAATTTCTCAGATGAGTAACTTTTTGCGTTTCTCTTTGTTTCGTCGTCCGTGTCTGTCGCGGGTGACCATGAACGGCCATGATCGATGACGACCAACTTTTTCAAAACTTTTTTTCGTAAATGATTATAAGCAAACCCCTTATGTCTCTATATCAAAATTTTTGTAATTGTCTGCTCTACATTTTTGTAGAACATTGTTACACTCTTAAAAAATAACCCTGCAAAGCTAGAAAAAACACGAAATTTTAAAATGAAAATTTTTGTTCTAAATGAAAAAATGACCCTTCTGGGTCAATGTAGATTCGAAAAGTACATTAAATTTCCCATAAAATGACATGTTTCAAAATTGTTTACAGTCGAGTAACGGAAAATGGGAGAATTTTTAAAAGTTTTTTAGTGTTTTTTTCGATGAAAAATACGTTTTTTCTGAATTCTGAGTATGCCATCAAATCGGGCGTCTAATTTTACATAAAAGTCCGTTTGACACCAAATTTCTATCTCATCACCGTTTCAGGCTGCAAATTATTGAAAAACACCTCTTTTTTCGCATGTTCAAAAATGGAAGGGGTCGTACCGCCCCTCCGTCACGAGATATCTAAAAACGGACCTCGGATTCGTAATCAGGGACAAAAGTTACCCCTTAGGACAAAGTTTCACGCAAATCGAAGAGGGGTCGGGGCAACTGCTGTGTGAGTTGGCGGAGAATTACCCATTAAATAAATAAATTAAATGCATGTTTTCAATATTTCATCACCGCCATTTTGGTCGGGGGCATCTTGGGTTTAAAAATTGTAAATCTCATTAGAGTAGTTTAGGGGTCAAACTAAAGCTCAACAATAAAAAAAATAAGACAACGAAAAATAATTTTGATTCATGATTCGTTAATCTGAAGTTTAATTGTGCAAGACCTTTGGATAATCGAGTGTGGACTGTGTTTGGGAAATGATTATTTTTAATTCAATATTCTATTTTTTATATATAATTTGAACAATCGTTCCAACCCCAGACGTAATCAGACGATGTTGGAAGCCCCTTGGAACGTTTGAACGAAAGAAGAAGGCAACGACTGTCAGGGAGAGAAACTACCGGAAGAGTAAACAGAGCGAAAACAGCATTACGGGTCATCTTTGACAAAGGCAGCTATTCTACGGAACCACTTAGAGAATGGGGGTGGAGCAAGCGAGAAACCCCTTTTGCGCTGCAGAGAGCTGCAGTTTTTGATAGAAGTCGGACAAAACCAACAACAACTACAACCAAAAAAATGACTACGTAGTTCACAGATAGTGAGTTGATTTGATACAAAACTAGCATTACAGAAGAAAAGAAAGAAAATAACATGTTGTTTGAAATATCGAGCGTCACTACTGATTCGGGTACTAAAGTCTGGAGGAGCAGACCGTTAATGAATCTGATACTAAAATCGTGCTCTGTATGATAGTCGAATCATTTCATAAATGTTTCTTATAGCAGAGTGTTACGAAGCTAACCCGTGTGTATAAAGGTATGAATTATAGCGACTAATTAAAATAAACTCGTAATACGGAACAAAAATGAGAAGAGAAAGATTCGTTATTATCGAACGAAGTAGATTTTTTACTAGCAGATATAAAAACTGAAAAAAAGTAAAAACCAAAACAACTAAACGTGAAAAAAAATAACTGTTGAGAATATTTTGGTGGCGCTGGTGCGGCTGCTTCATGAGTTTAATTTACTGTTACATTCGATAGTATATTTTATCACACAAACAAAAAACACTTTGTTACGAGCACAGTGCCACCGAAATCACCACTACACGGAAAGCATTCGCTCAACAATTGAACGACAAAGCCTGCGCTAACCCCAACCGCGAAAACTGGGGGAGGCTCGGGGCCAAATGTGAATATTTCACTGTAAAAACATATACATATAGTACCACAAATCTAAACCGAAACTTGCCAGTTTTTAAAAGTTTTTTCCATTGGCAAAATAAAACAAAATTATTATCAAAGCAAAAAAAAACATGACAAATAATCTTTCATCGGTCGTTGCAAATCGTTTTTTCCTCATTCCATTCGTCGAAAATATGCCACAAAATGAAAACATACAAAAACACACTTTTTAAATTTTTGATAACTAGGATTATGGTCAAGTACTAATCAATTTTATTCTTTACGAAACCCAAAAAAAACAAGCAAACCTTTAAGTAACTATTAAGTACTCGCGTGGAAGACAGAACGGAACCGTTGTGTGTCCGTTGGATGCGCGCACGAAAGTTGAATTACTCCTTAATCCCTTTACTCGAAATTCAAGTTGATTGTTAAGAACTAATAAAGGAACACACTCACACACATACAAGCCCACACTCACACATACCAAACGAAATAAACAAGCGAAACGAATCTTTTTGAAGCATCTTTGATTAGCGAATGTGAGCTGTACTAAACTCTATCAACCTTATCACGTTTAGCTTTTCTTTGTTTTATTGTCAGTTTTCCTTTTTTTTAAGAGTCCATCAATCTGGTACTAAAGTTAACTTAAAGCATTTACAAGTCAGCGCTCGAATCGTACTGAAATTTAATTTGTCAACATTACACAGAAAATAATCAATTCTCGTAATCGTGAACTAAGTTCACGAATGTGAGAACCACGAAGTAATTTATTCATGAGTATGGTGCATTTGCACTATAAACGTGCATATATTCCTTCGTGGTTCTCGCATTCGTGAACTTAGTTCACGATTTCGTGAATTAATTTTTTTTTCGTGTATGAAGAAATATTTCCCGAAATCTTAAAAGATCGTCAAAGAGTAAACAATATTTTCAAACTTTTCTCGGTTCTTTTTTTAAGGGGTTATTTATATGTAAATCGGCAAAAATGTCAGAGGTTAGTTTGAGCACACACTTAAACTTTTTTCAAAATCTGTTTTCAGGGCATTAAAAAATACATTTCCATCTATTAACAAAACAAATTTGAAGACATTTGGTTGTATCTTTGCCGAGATATTGCTATTTGAAGTTAGCAGTTTTAAAAAACGGGTGCCACGATATCTCAACATTGCTTCGACCAAATCGGCTCAAAATTTTGGTGAAGACTCGTTAAACCGTTCCCGTGTGCATGACGGAGGCCGATTTTCAAAAAGATTGTTAAAAAAAGATAAAAATATTTATCTGTTTTTCATATAAAAATCGCCAGTTTTTGATTTTTGTAATTTTTGAAAATTCAAAATTTTTAAATCAGGCTTCGTCATGCACACTGGACATATCTTGGGAGTCTTCACCCAAAATTTCAGCCAATTTGGTCCGTCCCATCTCGAGATATCGTTGCACCCGTAAATCAACTTGGTGTTCAGAGAAAAACGCTCTCAAAGTTTGACAGCTCGCTTTGCGCATGGCAAAATTCTCAGTTAAATCATGAAATATCTTCATGAAACTTTCAGGAGTGATTGAAAATCATCTTTTAAGTTGATTTAATAATTTTTCTGTAATATGAAATTTTGTGATTTTCTACATGTATGTAACCCCTTAAGCACTGTTCGTGAATTTGTATGACCCTTTATGTTTTAAATGACAATGAATTAGTAAGATTGAAATACTTTTTGAGTCCTTTGGAACTGGGTTTTGAGCTTTATTATACCGATATTTGACCATTATAAGAGGAATACTATTTCATTCAAATTTAACTTTATACGAGTTTTTAGAAACCTGTCCAACAATTTAACAATTTGAATGTTTTCATAATTTGCAATAATTTTAATTGATAAAATCGAAGTTATCAATGTAAATAATATTTTTTTTACAAAATATAATTTATTTGGAAAATAATTTAAGTACAGATTAACAACACTTGTACAGATTAACAAAAAATCGGCATTTCGTGAAAATTCAATTTTACAATAAAAACTGACTTAATCCACCTTTGTGGCTCTTTACAAACAGTGGGTGCCATGATATTTATTAACTGAAGTGGTCATAACATGAGACAGGGTTGCCAGATCTTCAATATTTGGTCAAATAGGAAAGGTTTTTCAATAACCTAACCAACGATGGGTCGGATAATGGATCCGGACATAGTTTATATACATTTAAGCGAGATCCGGTTTCAAACAACTACATAAATATGACTTTAGTGGTCATAACTCGAGACATGGTTGCCAGATCATCAATTTTTTAGACTCATTGGAAAGGTCTTTCGATTACCTTACCAACGATGGGTCAGTTGATAGATCCGGACATATTTTACATACATTTAAATGAGATCCGGATATTTGTAAAAACACATTTTTATACATAACTTTTGAACTATTTATCGAAACTTCTTACAATTCAATAGCGAAGTATAGGACCCTAAACCAAATCTAATGCGACCAATTCAGCCAGTGCTTAGAAAAGTGAGTAATATTTTTTTTGTTTTTTTTTTTACACACACGAATCTTTTATTTTTTTTATTTTTTTGTTTATTTTTTAAAGAAATCGAAAAAATCTGGCCAAGGACCGACAAAAATTTTGGAAAATCTTTGAACTATCAACGAAGAAGGGGAGGTTGGACATGAATTTATTCTAAAGTTTGTTAATTTAACTTTTAGGCCTCAAAGGTTGGATTTACATAATCATTCAAATAAATAATTACTGTTTTTTTTTTCATTTTGTTTAATGAACTCGCCAAATCAGATAGTAAATAAAAATTGACAGAAAATTAAATATAAGTCAAATGTGCCAAAATCTGGCACAGAGAATGAATAATCTTTATTTTTACTGAACTGGCAACCCTGGCTATGACCCAGTAAGGGCAAACTAGGGACTCTATATAAAGGAGAAAAGCTCGGAACTTAACCTCAAAGGTAAACAACCGAATGAACTTTTTTGACAGGTGTCAGTTTCGGCACTTAGCAATTAAAATTATAATTTTGTTCCGGATGTTCCGTTTCGCATGGACACAAACACTCCTGGTCAAGGGGCAATAGGGTGCCCAGAATATGGCACTTTTTTTCAAAACCTCGCTCCACAAGCTGAATATTGTTCCTTGACCTATTTTAGGACTCTGGGCCAAATATGAGCAAAATCGGTAATCATTTACCCATTGATACTCGGAGGTGAAGTTTGTATGGGAAAAATCGAAAAAATGTATGGAAAACCCAAGTTTCTTGCGGTTTGGTCTGGACGGTGCGCTACTTCCATCCAAATATTCTCAAAAGTGAGATTCTTATTGAAAATTTATTGCTCTACAACTTTGTAGAACATACCAAAGCTGTGAAACTCGATTCTGAAAAGTTATTAGCGATTTAAAAAAGTCATTTTTGTATGAAAAACATTTTTTTCACCAACTTTAGGCTCGGGTATCAATGGGTTAATCTCATCCAATTTCGCTCAAAATTTACACAGATGCTTAAAATAACCCAATAAACCGTTTTCCGCTTGTGGAGCAGGGGGTCGTTTTTTCTGGGCACCCTAAGGGGCAAGGACACGGCCACGGGAATGGCCAGGAACAGACACCTACACGGCCAGAGACACGAAAACAGCCAGAAGCACGGGCACGAACACGGGCAGGAGTCCGGACAAGGACACGGCCTAGAGCACGGCCACGGGAACGACCAGGAACAGGTAACTACGTGGTCAGGTGCACGTACACGAACACGGCCAGAAGCACGGACAAGCACACGGGAACTAATACGAAAAAAAAAACTCGGATTATGACGTTTCGCGTAATCGGAAGCAAATTCAAATTCAAAAAATGCTAAGTCCCGATTTGACACCTGTCAAACCACTCAAATTGCACTCACAAAATGAATACTGAGTTCTTTGAGTTCATTTGCTACGTCACGGTTTTCTTGCCTATAGGTAACTAAACGAGTTTGACGTATCCAAACGAACATTTGACTTTACGCCTAGCAAAACATGGCAGTGTTGGCAAGCTCAAAACATACGTTGCCAGTTCGATTTAGCAAAGTCTGGCCAGTCTCCCTTTTAAGAGTCTCTTGAGCAAACAGTATTCAGCAGTATTTAGTTTAACAAAAAATATAATTGTTGGATACTTTTTGGAAACTTATAAATAAAATCACTTCCCTGTTAGTTGCAATGTGCGATTTGCAAACAATTTCACTCTGAATCTGCACTCAGAGTTGAGCCAAAGTGTCAAAATGTTGCTTTTTGGATATACATTGTGTAAATATGATAATTTTATGTAGAAACCTTAAATATTTCTAAATATCAATATTTTGACAATTTTGCCCAATTCTAACGGCAGAATAGGATTTATCGAGCAAAATTACATGAAAAAACTTATAGTTCGACAGTTTTTGTAGTGTTAAATCGCTACTTTTCAATGTTACCTTGCGCTTAAGATGGCTTTAACTTTTGACCCTTATGTTCAAATTAACGTGTGAAAAAATTAAAAAGTTTCAAAATTCCCCGAATTTAACTTTTTTCAAAAACTTAATCCTGAATTACTACATTCTAAAAACTGATTTTGAAAGTTTGTTGGGATACTACCTCAACATTTGGTCGAAGAAGGCGTAGATTACGAAATAAAATGTTGGTGTCTACAATAGAGTTGGTGGAATTGGCAAGCCCGACAATTTTCTAAAAATCAACAAAACTCGCAATAATAATGAAGTGACCTGTTTTTTTCCTTTTTTTGTTGATGAATGTCAACGTGCTGAGAGAGAAAATATCGTTAACTCATTGATGATCTTTTAAAAAAGTTCTATAGAGATTAATTTCATCATGTTTCACCACGTCTCACATGTATCAATGAGAAAAGTCCGCTAGCGAAAAATGAAATTTTGAGAGAAATTCTTTATCGCGTATAACGCCTGAACAAATCTACATTCCTGGATGATATTATCGATTTCCACCATTCAATGTCAGAGTTACTGGCTTGTAAGATAGTTTGACTTCTTTTGTTTGAGCAAAAATCAGATTCCAATTCTCAGTGGATCAATTTCGCAGAAATACATGAAAAACTAACTTTTTTATATTATTAGCTGTAGTAATTGCAGACAGATCTCATTTTCAATGCACCAAATAAGTCACGCGCTCGTAATTTGATTAAATTTCGCTTCGCTTCGAATTTTTTTTTTGCGACACTTGCTACAACTAGTTACGGAGAGTAAATTAAAAACGGATAGAAGTAAAATTTGTAAAATTCAACAAAAGAGATTCTAAATAGCTAGCAAACCTAGGAACAATTTAAAAACAAAAACAAGTAAAAACGAATATTTTCTCCCAAAGTGTGAGGAAATTTAAGCCACGCCCTCTCCCATGTTCATGGCGATCCGTCTCCCTAGTGAAATCGGGGTTCTACCTAAACTCATACTCTTTTGTTACATCGTTTAAACCTCAAGGAATCTCTTCCAGTGAAAAGGTCTACATTTTCAGGAGATTTGTTTCAAAGGCCTAATTATAAATCAGAGTATAAAAAAGAGAGAAAACTACCACCACCTCCACCAAAGCCACCCTCACAAACACACACACAAGCTCACTATGCGACCCACACAGACTGTTATATCCCGGCCATTGCAACGGCTTCTTTCACTTCTTTTGCTTCTATTGAACTTCTACAGCGAATGATCACGGAAAAAGGTACATCTTATGTTTTGTGAACAAAGTGAGGAGTGTTGGCTGGCTTCCTAAAAGCTCAGACAAACTAGACACCACACGAACAGAAAAGTTGAAGAAAACAGCTTAAAAATACAACAGAAACAAAAACCCAAAAAAAACTCTGTGGAAAGGGACCAAGTTTAATTGTAAAATAGCAGTTTACAAACAAAAATCACACACACACTCACACATACCAACACATAAACCAATGAAAAGTCAGATTGGCAGTGCAGGCAGAATGACCATTTCAGTTTAAGTTTGTCTCAACGGTTAAGTGCCAAAGCTTCCCGTGCCTATCGGGGTAAGCGTTTGTGGTTTGTGTCACGGCTAGAAGTCGAACGCGCGCCTGATTCTGTTGTGTTTTTGGTAAGCATTTTGGGGTGGTAGCAGCTTGGAAGTGATGCACCGAAAAAAAAACTATAACCATATAAAAAAAATCACTGAAAAATCAATCGTCCGAATCGAATTCAACACAAATTAATCAATTTTATAAATTTTGAATAATTGTAATTACGGAAAAATTGAGTCCCAAAATCTTAAGGGACCAATCTCTTACTACGTAACCAGGTAATTTGTAAATGCCAGATTTTTCACGCGTTTCTCTTGAATTGAGCTGGATTTACTCTATAAAAAGTTATGAGCACTTAAGTGTTATTAATACACTTTTTTGAGGCTGGATTTCAAATATTTTAATGCAAACGTTTTCTTAATGTGTCATGCGACCCATCGTTGAGTTCGTAATCAAAAGATCTTTTCAATAAGGCTTTCTAGGAACAGAGGAAGATCTGAGAAGTATGGGAGTTCCGAGTCGGAATTGGAGAGTAGCAGCCCAAGACCAAGTTCAGTGGCAGCGCATCTGGAGACAGCTCATGACCCGGAGGTTGTACGAGCAGTAAAAGTAAAAATAAGTAGGAACAGTGAAAAAAAAAATTAACTCAACAGTGACGAACTCCTCGTCACAGTGTCCTGATACAAAAAATGATTGAGCTCAAAAAAACCAACCAGGACAAAAAAACTTTTGTTGGAAAGAGATAGCAAATCTGATGCAAATAAACCCGCGTTGGTAAATTTCTGACTAGAATGCCTTAGTAGCCCAAAAAAAATTGAAGATCTGACAACTCTGTCACAAGAAATAAGTAATGAAGCTTAAGAGACAGTGTTTGTAGATTTTGCTCGGTTTACTCTAGATGTTGTATTGAGGTGCTCCGATTTGGATGACACTTTCAGCGTTTGTTTGTCTAAACATGAGATGCACTCATGACAAATATGAGCCCTCTATACGGAGAAAAATGAGTTCTCAAAATCATGAACAAGCGTTCATGAAATTCGGAATCACGAATAAAATGTTCAAATTTCACGGTACGTTTTACAAAATCGTACCGTGGAATTTGAACACTTTGTTCGTGGTTCCGAGATTCATGGACGCTTGTTCACGATTTTGGGAACACTTTTTTTCTCCGTGTACGACAAAGGGAAGTAGGATGACATGACAGCCACATTTTTCCTAATGTTGGTGCCACTGCGCGATTTTGACATTTCGGGCGTACACCATTTGAACGCCATCTTCGCTTAAAAATCTGGATAAAAATCCATTTAAAATTATCATAGTTGGTTGTGTAATGGGATTTTCTTTCAACTGAAAAGGGTAACAAACTGAGTTATTTTTCGAACAAACCTCTGTTATTATTTTGTTTTTTTTTTACAGCTAATCTGGGTGTTTTAATATTCTCGATTTCATTGGTAAGTTTTCAAACGAGCACTTACAATGCACTCATTTTCTTGAGCGATGAACTCCAATGCATGTAAAAAGTCACAAACAGGAATAAGGGAGCAAAAAATGGGACGCGAATGTCAAGAAAATGAAGGAATTCGACGCTAACGGGAGAGACTTGAGCGAAAAGAGACCGGAAATGGACATTTTTCTCTCAATTCTCTCTCGTTTTGCACAAACGATGAACGTTTTGACCGAACGATGATCATTTTGCTTCGTGCGCATTTGAAAAGATCTCAGTGAAATCGAGAATAACAAGTCCTGACCTCCTGAAAAAAAAAAATGAAATTTTCCAGCCTCTTTGTGAGTGCTTGAATTGTGGTTTTGAATTCCGTAGGTTGCATTTGTTGAGGTGTTGAAAAACTATACATTCAGTGTGTAATATTAGATGACTTTGCTTACAAATGGACATCACATGCTTTTGCATGCGATTTTTACAACGGATTTTTGTGTAGCATTCATTTTCCAAGCTGGTACCAGCTCATATTTTCACAGTTTGTTTTTGAAACTTATTTGCAAACATTTTAAAACAAAGGTCAAATCACTTCTGTTATTGCACCAATATGAAGCCGTACGAATTACGTGAATATTTATGCTCATATAATACGCCGTATGCAATACACTCAAAGTGATTAAACCCTTGTTTTAAAAACACATAAACACATATAACTGCCATTTCCTAAAAATGAAAAATCAACAAAAAAAACACAAATACACATGAAAAAACCCCAAGATAAATCAGAAAAAAATAAAATGCAGAGTTGGGAATACGCTCACGATCATTGAACATAGCTACGAAATAGAAAAAAAAACCAACACGCTGGAAGAAACTGGTACATATTGTAGGGAAGCAATTCAATATCGACAAATTCACACGAATAAAGAAAAGAAAAAACACACACACAAGCGAGAACACACACTACTATACCGGTAAAGATGAAACCAATAAGTGAAATTTTGAAAATATTAGTCAAATATTAATAATAAGCAGAAATGAAATGTGATTGTGCGCGGCGAACTAATGTTAGAAAACTTTAAGAAGTGAATTAGAACAGCGATAAAATTGCTAAACACGAGAAATAGCAAAAAAAAAATAAAATAAAATAAATCTCGTACGTCACTGTAACATATAGGCGTTAAGGACAACTAAGTGTAAGGAAGCGCGAACTAAATGACTTTTACACGTCGTTCACACATGGACAAACACACACACATACAAACAAAAAAACGCTGAAACAAAATCACACAAATGAACAAACACAATGAAGCAAACGGTGGCGGTGGTTAAGGTTTAGCTAATCGGGAGCAGTGAATGACTTGCGAGCAACGTTGAAACTTTAAAGTCGTTGAACATGGAGAGCGCAAGAGTAAATGAATTCAAACGAACGAATTCACAGCCCAATTAAAGAATTGTAATAGAACATTTTAAATTTTTGAATTAATATGAGAATGAAAACTGCCAAATTTTTAGATAAAAGTTTAATAAGAAAATAATTAAACACACAGAGAAATAGAAAAGAAAGGAAGAGAGGAAAAGAAATTGAAACACATTTAATAAACACGCAGGAAGCAACCCTAGCAAACGAGTTAAGAGAAATACAAACAAAATAGTGAAAATCCATACCACACAAGTAACTTGTAAATTTGCCAATTGCGAAACCATAGAACAGGAAGGAATATTAGTTGTAAGATATTGAAATCTTTTAAGTTTGTATCACTCAGTTCCTTAAATTCCGCAGGAAATGAAGAAAAACGACAAAGCAGAGGAAAGAAGAGTTGTAAATAAAACAGTGGAGCCAAAACGGTAATGTGCCAAAGTCTTGCGCTGACGGAGTCAGCGAGTGCCAATGGAATACCCGATTCGACTGGTAGTTTGACAGTTCGCTCCATAAGAAATACATTGCTCACTACCAATCGCGTCGGGTACTCCATTCTGAGTAGGCTGTTCAAACCCTCTTGTGGAGCGCCTCTACCGGCAGCTGAGCGAAGGTTGCTTTCGTAGTGCAGCAAACGGGAGCTTTTTTTTGTTCCTGTGATTTACTCTTTCTTTGGGGCAGCAACAAACCAAACAAAAAAGTGGAGCTCGACGAGAGCTCGACCTTGAATTTGAATTTGATCCGCCAACGCTGGGAGCGATCCACCTAGGATGACTTCGGGGTGGTGGGATAAAAATTCGAACGATGCGATACAGCAGGTCCAAATCGAATCCGTTCATGTCGCGACGAAATGTTCAAATTATGCAAAACCAACCCCGGGTGAGAAAAGGAAAAGTTTAACCACGTTGCGTCACATGTGCCGCGGTGGTGTGGCGACTGACTGGTCACCAGAAACAAAGTGTTGCTGGGCAGCCGTAACCCTTGGTTTGATCGGTGAATGCAGTTTTGGATAGAATCGTTGCTTTTTTCTTAACTTTATTGGAAGTATTTAAAGTTAGCCTGCATATTTTTCAAATATCTATTTATTTACAAATATGAATCATGGACTAGTTTGAGTGGATATTTCATAACAGGGTTGTCAGATTGTAAAAATAGCATCATTCTTGAAAAATCGAACGAATAGGTTAAAAAATAATTTTAAAAAGTGCTATAGGTTAAACTCGAACATTTAACACACAATGTGGCTTAAGACGAAGTGCTCGTTATGAATTTACAAAAAAATGATTGTGTCAAAAATAATCCATTCCAAATTCCACGTCATTTTGCACCCGTTTTGATTTATTTATTTTTTTAGCTATTGTCCTACAATATTCAAAAGCAGGTACTTTTACCCTACTGTCCAACGGTGGAGTGGGGACGTCTACCTTGCTCTCTAACAGTACTCAACTTTCCAACAGTGTTCAACATAAGGGATATTTACTATACTGTCTAATAGTAGAAGCCTCTACTCTACAGTGAAACCTCAGAGACATTCCAACAGTAGAGAATTAAACCTTATTGTTCAACAGTAAGAACATTTATCCTACTCTTCTATTGTAGGAACGTATACCCTATTGTTCAAAGTTAGGGACATTTACTCTATTGTTCAATAGTAGAGCAATTCCCTCAGATTTCGGTCTTTTGATTTTTTTTATTTTAAATCCGACTGAAACTTATTTGATGCCGTCGGTATGCCCAAAGAAGCCATTTTGCATCATTAGTTTGTCCTTATAATTTTCCATACAAATTTGGCAGTTGTCTATATAAACATAATGTTCAAAAATCTGTATTTTTTAATGGATTTTTTTCACAAGGCAAAGTTAAAGGGATGGATAAGGACTACACTGAAAAAAATGATACACGGTAAAACAATTGGTGATTTTCTTTTTAACTTTTTATCAATAAAACTGCAAATCAAATAAACAAGTTTTATTTTTTTATTTTTTGAAATGCTCTAGGGGACATCAAATGTCAACTTTTCAGAAATTTCCAGAATATGCAAAAAATCTTTGACTGAGTTATGAATATGAATATGAAAAAAATAAACATTTTTCGAAAACAATATTAAGATTTTTTTAATCAAGACTAACATTTCAAAACGGCTTAGTATTGAATGTTCAGCCCTTTTGAAATGTAAGCCTTGATTATTTTTTTTAATATTGTTTTCGAAAAAATCGGAAAATTTCACAAATGTTTCATATTTCAACATTGAAAATTGGACAGTTGCTGAGATATCGACATTAGAAAAAGGTTTGTTGTTTGGGTGAGACTAAGAAAACATCAATTTTCCTGTTTTTAAATCTTGGCTTGGTAATGACGTCATGATTCGAAATCCGGACACTTAGTAGCATATCATTTTTGTTATAGCTGGCAAAAAATCATGTCATAAGTTGGTAATGTAGAAATATCATCAGGACCCGCATAAAAAAGTACCATATAAAAACTTTTTTCATATGGTAATTGAACTTTAAACTATATTGTTACTACCATTTCCAAAAATGTTTGACTACTATTTTAAAAATGGTATTTATATGGTTGGCATGAATTTTTACTATCTCACAAATGGTTTAACCATCTGGCATAAGGGTGGTTAGCAATGGTAACCTTAAAAACTCAGTACTATTTTCGTCAAAAACTGTTTGTTGTATGGTAAATAAATGGTTTAAGTACTATTTGGCAAAAAGTAACCTTAAATCAAACAGTTCACAAATAGTTTAAAATAGTTAAATTTTAATTTTGGGAAATTGAAAAAACGATTTCACAAATAGTTACCATTTCTCAAACTGTCATTGTATGATCCAATATGGTAATCAAATGGTAATTTTTTATCCGGGGATGTAGTATAAACTGTATATTTTAAGAGAATGCATGCAAAATATGTCTTTTCAAACCATTTTTTATCAGAATTTCAAAATTAAATTGACTTGTTGTGTTACGAATCCCGGACACTGATAAAGCTGATTCTAAATCCGTACACTTCTGATTCGAATTCCGGACACTCGATTTTGTTTATGAATCGCACAAATTTTGACTTAAATTTTAGTGAATGGCATTCTTTAGGTCTTAAATAAGCTGTTGGTAACAAAACAATCGATATTTTGTTTAAAAATATGCTAGAATTTAAGGAAATCATATCAATAAATTTTTGCTTTGCCTTCCCGGTGCTTCAGACGCCTATGAAATTTTTTAGCGAGATATTTCACATTTTTGGTAAAATCATATTTTTATTTTTTTTGGCATTGGCTACAGCGTCCAAACATTTTTGAAATGAATGTTGATGTTAGAATTTATCAAATAACATTGCTTTGATAATAATTATGCCAACTTATATCCAAGTAATTGATAAAACAAGAGGTGTCCGGGGTTTGAAGCGTCCGGGAATTCGAATCATGACGTTATCTCAGCAACTAAGGGTCGTATCAACAAAGTTCAATAAAGCGAAGTATAGAGAATTTTCTCGCCCTTTCAAAAATATTTTTTTCAAAAATGTGCAGACATGGGCACTATTTTTAAAAAATTAATAACTGCTGCTTTTTTTTCAAAAAAGTTACCTAAAAATATCTATAACTTGAAAACGGTGCACTTATCGAAAATTCACTATTGAACTTTTTGATTGCAATTTTGAATTTAGATCGTCTAATGAAGTTCAAAATTTGTGCGACCAATATTTCGATTTTTAA
The DNA here is from genome assembly GCF_015732765.1 of Culex quinquefasciatus. Taxonomy (NCBI): domain Eukaryota; kingdom Metazoa; phylum Arthropoda; class Insecta; order Diptera; family Culicidae; genus Culex; species Culex quinquefasciatus. Next base: position 119,607,321 of record NC_051863.1, on the reverse strand, counting down.
ATCAGTATTGATTCAAAAACTCATAACTCGGTCAAAGATTTGTTGCACAATCTGGAAATATTTGAAAAGTTGGCATTTAATGTCCCCTAAAACATATAAAAAATAACAAAAACTTAAAAAAGTGTTTTTTGCAAATCACGTTTTAGTGACAAAAAGTTAAATGAAAAATGACCAATTTTGTTTTACCGTGTATCACTTTTTTTCATTGTAGTCCTTATCCATACCTACAATTTTGCCAAAGGCTTGGTGATCAAAAGATACAGATTTTTGAATTTTCATACATCATTTTTGTATGGACAGCTGCCAAATTTGTAAGGAAAATTATATGGACAAACTAATGATGCAAAATGGCTTCTTTGTGCATACCGAAGGCACCAAAAAAAGTTTCAGTCGGATTTAAAAAAAAAGCATTTAAAATGAAAAAAACGATTTCGTAGAGAGTTGCTCAGTAGGAGCATCTACCATAATATCTAACCTCAGGTACATCTACCCTACTGCTCAACAGTAGGGACCTTTACCATTCTTACTAGCCAAAGGGGCGTTTACCCTACTATCCAACCACAGTAAAAAAGTTGTATTTTTGAGGGTTGAAAATTTTGATGGTTGACTACAGTCGACTTTCCAAATGTCAATATTCATCGGACCATCGAAGAAAAGATATTCGAAGAAAAGAACAATCAGTTCACAGGACGATGCAAAATGAAGAGTTGATTGAAAATAGGAATGTTTTTCGCCGTACCTTTCTGTGGGAAACAACCATGGCAACTTTTATGTCAAACATCCTCCGAAGCTTGGTTTCGCAAAGAAAAATGTCTATGTAATCCATGAGAAATGAAATTATTGACAACCGGAAGACATTTTTAAAGCAAGAATGGTGCAAGAGACCGTCTAGGCAGAGATTCTTCAATCAATTTCGAGAAATGAAGAGAATCGAAGTATGCAGTTTGAAGAGACTGAAGAATTCATCGTTAGATGGAGCAAAATTGAGATCGAGAAGATCGACAACCAGAGAGTTGACTGTATTTCCTCTTTTTCAAAGTATAGTTTTTGTGGATGAAGTGAAATTACAAAATTCTATCGCTGTTAACCGGTTTGAGGTTAACTTTTCATTTGTGATCTTCAACACGGCTGCTGAGTAAAATTTCAAACATAAATTCCAATCTGGTCAGCCAAGGGTTAGTCGAACAAATTCCACCACAAAACAAAAACTGGTATCGAAAAAATGCGTTCAATATCATATCTTATCGAAGCCACAATGTGACTAAATTCGGTGTCATCTTCATCTCGCGATCGATTGCTAATAGAGATTGCGTCAAGAGCGATACTGCACGGGGTTCAAATTCACGGTCCGGCCAGCTCATATATATGTTAAGGTCCTGCTCACAGCGCGACAGTGGAAAAGAGATTAGCAACGCGATGTTGAGTTGACATAAATGACGACAAAGTTGCGCTTTAGGACCGGTTCTCGCTGTGTGCAGTTATTAGTGGAGATGAATTTGCATACGGTTAAATTGCATCAACAGTTGTGATAACTGCGACGCGGTGCATGCTGCTTGAGACTAGGAAAAGTACTGATTGTGTGGTTCAGATACGGGTTTTCTTTCAAAATTGATTTCGACTTCACTTTATTTGAATTTGAAAAGATAGATGAGAATTAAGAACAAGCCAAGTTTACTTCCGCAAGCGAGCAATTGGGAAAAAAGAGAGTTGCTCTCTTGCTCTTGCACTACAAAATCAACCTATCGCTCACAGAGGCATTCCATTCAACTGCCATTAGAAGAAACGTGCAACAAAATGACAAACAGAAGAATCAACAGCGACCAGTAAATCAGTTGTTACAAATTAAGTACAAGGAAAATAAAACGAAAAATGTACTCTTGATAGACCTATCCAAACTATTAAAAAGTTGCCAACAAACAGCCAAACGGAAACAATGGAACATGGTTTTAAATGCACGTATTTGTACACTAGCAATGGTCACAAAGAAACAAGATGATTTTAAAATTGCAAAAAAATACAAAAAATCAAACAAACTCCAAAAAGACGGAAAAGAGCATTGTACAGAATTGATAGGAAGAGGCGGATTTATTATTATGTTTATTTTAAGAGCAAACTGAATTATAACTTATTACAACAAGAAAAAAGAAAACAAAATGGTGAAGAAAATGCAGATGATCGATTCAAAAGAAAAAAAAAACCATTTGTTAAATCGTAATATTTTCAAATTTATTGTAATTTCTATGAAATATATGACAAAAATTGCAAAAAAAAATGATATGCGTTTGCAATCCTGTTGTCCCTGAGCTCATCTGAACGTCGTTTATCAGCTTTCTCTTAACGCAGGCTCGAGTTGTGTTCGAATTCCTTAAAGTACACTGAATAAATCCTCTGGTAAGAATCAGTTTTCCATCCAAACTTATTATTTGAAATAAAACCTATTATTTAATCACAGGGTTAAGTTTAATTTCACAATAATAAAAATTCAAAACGATTAAAAATATATTTTTTTATTTTTTTACAGCTGTGCAAATGCATTGTAGCCTGCACCTCCCTCCGGCTAACCAGTTCAGTCACAAGCGGAAACCGGCAAAATTTCCCCCTCTAGCTTTGCCATTCCATCAACCAGTTGACAGTCGGCAGGCGACTGGAGTTTTGCAAAATTTTCAATGTCAACACGTTCTCGGCTGCGTGAAACCCTGGACTCAATTCTTTGACGCCTCGGAGCCTTTTTGAATCATGGTTTGGGTTTTTTTACTGCATTGACTGGAAATGATCAAATTATGTTTATGAAAATTTTACCAAATCAGTTTATTTATGACTTGAAAATAATATGTTCATTAATTTAATTTAGTTTTATAACCCAAATATGGAAACATAATTTGAACATCGCCATTTTCTTCTTGCAAAACTTACGCACCTCTGACGTTTACAAGACAAACTGCACGGTATCGATAACAAACAACACGTTTTGACGATGCAGCGCGCTACTTTAGCGAACCACTCTGTGCTGCGCAGCGCGGTGCAAGTGCAAAACAAACAAAACCGTTAAAAAAAACTCCAGTGGCAAGTTTACGGGGTCGTTCATAAATAATATTAGCAAAAATGATTTGAAAGTCTGGTGAAAAACGAACACATTGCGGAATTAAAAGAAAAAAACTACGTTGTCTATTAATGAACCCTTGCACGAGAAAAAAAAACGCAATCCAAATCGCTGTGCGTAAACAACAATCTCCGGTTGATCTTTCGTTGTGGAGGTTAAAGTACCAGGTTCAGATACTGACTCTCATGTTGACATGTTTGAATTTTTTTTTTGAATTAAATATACTTTATTGAATCTTAATTATAATAATTACATTTGATTTACATAATAAGTGGTCAGCTGTGGCTCTTCAGCTTTAGTTTGCTTTTCGTGATTTAAACACTGTTCATTTTTATAACTTGAAAAGTATATGATTTATCATTTTTGTAACACTAGGTACAATGAGGAAAAAAAAGAAAACATAACCTAACCTAAAACTAACTTAAACTTACAATAAACTAAACCAATCCTTGAATCAAGGGGTATTCAGATATAGCACATTTTTCCCTGAATTTCAAACATTTTTCTTGAATCTTCTGATCCAACATTTTTACTTCTGCTAATTCATGAACCTCACTTGATCTTGTCCAGCCAGGAACATTCAAAACCATTTTGAGTACCTTGTTTTGGACACGCTGGAGCTTCAATTTATGAGTTCTAGCGCAACACTCCCAAACAGGTACTGCATACTCAATAACGGGGTAAATTATTTGTTTGTAAACTGCTAGCTTATTTTTCAAAGATAGCTTTGATTTTCTGTTAATTAAAGGATACAAACACCTGATGAGAATGCTGCACTTGTTCAATATTTTATCTACATGCTGCCGAAACAATAGTTTCGAGTCAAGTATGAGACCTAAATAGACAACTTCCTTTGACCAGGGTATCGAAACATCATTCATTTTATCAAAACATCATCCTTTGGGGCAAATCTGGCCGATTTGGAAAGTGGAAAAATGATGGTTTGAGTTTTGGCTGCATTTATGCGAATTTTCCAGTCGCCAAAGTATTCGGAAAGAACGTCAAGACCCTTCTGAAGGCGGCCAACTAAATATCTGGTTATTTTACCCTTATAAATAACGGCAGTGTCATCAGCAAAAGTGACAACACACCATTACCAGGAAGAGTAGGCAAATCAGATGTAAAAATATTGTACAGAAGTGGGCCAAGAATACTTCCTTGGGGAACCCCAGCATCAATGTTGAATAATCCAGAAGCAATCCCATTCAGAAAAACCCTGAACGATCTCTCCGAAAGATAGTGCTGGATAATTTTGATAAGATACATTGGAAAACCGTATAAATACAGTTTATGTATCAAACCATCATGCCAAACATTGTCAAAAGCCTTCTCAACATCCAACAAAGCCATAGCAGTTGATTTAGACTCAAGCTTGTTCTGCTTGATGATTTTAGTTACTCTCGTAAGCTGATGAGCAGTATTATGTCCCTTTCGGAAGCCAAACTGCTCGTTCAAAATTATATTATTATCGTTGGTAAAATCCAAAAGCCTTGAATAGATGACCTTCTCAAAGAGTTTGGACAGACTACTCAAAAGACTAATGGGACGATAACTTGTTGGCGATGTTGGATCTTTTGAGGCTTCAAAATTGGTATGACTTTGCCCAGTTTCCAATTGGTGGGGAAGTAACCAAGTTGCAAACATTTATTGAAAATATTGGCTAGATGTTGAAAGAACTGATCACTCTGTTTTTTCAACACTAGATTAAAATGTTATCAAAGCCTGGAGCTTTCATATTTTTCATTTGTTTAACTGCAACTTTGACTTCCTCACCAGAAACATGGGAATCTGCAGGAAATTCAAAGGTAGAGTTATTAATTGTTGAAATACTATTGGCAACTGATGTTTCTTTACGGCTGGTCATGGAAGCGCCAAGATTATGAGAACTAACAAAATGAAGCCCAAGTGCATTTGCCTTTTCCTCGGATGTAATCAAACGAGAATCCTCAACAATAAGAGGAGGAATAGGCTTTGGTTTGTTTTTAAGAACTTTTGAAAGTTTCCAAAATGGTTTTGAATAATTCCCAAGCTGGCTTACATGTTTTGAAAATTCTTGATTTCTGATATTGTCAAGTCGGTCTTGTATGATTTTGTTCAAATTGTTAACTGAAATCTTTTGTCATAGTCCCCAGTCCGTTGATATTGTCTCCTATAAACATTCCTAAGTCTAATCAAGTGTTTAGTATCTACGTCAATATCAGTTACCTTAAAATTAACAGGAACCTCCCGAACGTTGGCAGCCTCTGCTTGGTTGATAGCCTGCTGGATCACCTCCAGCGAACGATCAATATCGGCAGAAGTTTCCGGGTGTTGATCATAGTCGATGTTGCTGTCGACCACTTGCTGAAACTGCTGCCAGTCAACGTTGTGGTAATCTTTCCGGGTTGGTTGCCGCTGCGGAGTAACGGAAGCTCCAACCTCCACAACCACCGGATAGTGATCAGAACTCAACTCTTCAAACACCTCAGGATGAGCCACGTTCTCAGCCATATTGGTAATGAAGAAGTCGATGATTGAGTGATTCCCAGACCGAGCCACCCTCGTTGGACGATCTGGACTCACAACGTTGTAGTATCCGTTTTGCAGATCGTTGTGCAGAATCACTCCGTTCCGATTCCTCCTGCTGTTGCCCCAAACTTCATGCTTCGCGTTGAGGTCACCAGCGATGATGTACTTTGCGCTCCGCCGTGTCAGCTTCTGGATATCGCTCTTCAGTTTTGCTGCTGAACCATCTCTGGAATTCACCTGACGTGGGCAGTATGCAGCAATGAAGAGTACTGGGCCAACTGAAGTGGGAATTTCCACCCCAACGGCCTCGATGATGTCCAGCTTGAAGTGTGGCAGCCGGCGTGGCTTGAGATCACGATGAACAGCGACAAGCACACCTCCTCCTCCAGAGGTGGTCCTATCGAGCTGCGTCGCGATCTTGTAGTTTTGCAGATAAACTTTTTCACCGGGCTTCAGATGAGTTTCCGTGATGGCAGCTACGTCGATCTCCTTCTCGCGAAGAAAATCCACCAGCTCTAAATTCTTCTCCTAATGGAGCAAGCGTTCCAATTCAGCAGCTTGAGGGACCTACGATCCATACTGGATGACGAACGAGGTCAGCACTTCAATCTGCTGGGTCTTGGTTTTGCATCCACGCAGTGCAGCGGACATCTGTTTGAAAATATTGAGGAGTTCGGTTGAGGTGTAAAGATCATTACCATTTTCCTCAACTGCTGGTTCTTGGGTTGGTCTTGGCTCCTGGCTGAAGCCCGGTGGTGGCGGTCTCGGCTCCTGGCTGGAACCCGGCCGTGGATGATTCATCTCAGCTCTCTTCCTGGGATCCAACGGCAACGGTGCCAAGTTCGGGACCTGGCGTCGCGGTTGAAGAGGTGGAAATTTTGCTCCACCAGGGCTGGAGGAGTTCTACGACGCTGAGGCTGATTCTTCGTCGATGCTTGCTGCCGAATTTTCACGAACTCAGCTCTCTTGGGGCACTTTCGGTCGGTTGACGAGTGCTCACCGTTGCAGTTGAGGCACTTCACCAGCGAATCTTGGATGCACTGGGATGTGATGTGCGCATCGGTACCACATTTGGCGCAACGACGCTTCAGGTGGCAGTTCTTACCTCCGTGCCCGAAGCCCAGGCAGTTGAAGCATTGCATGTTGACATGTTATTTGCGGTGGGTTAAAGATTAAGAAAAAATGCACAACTCCAAAAATGCCCTCAAAATTTTATCATACAGCATTTAATAAATTGGTGTTGTTCTGAATAAGATTTTAGAAGAAAATATATGCTATTTTTTTACTAAAATGCCAATAACTCATATTTTGGCCAGATGCTAGTTTCATATGAACAAACAACCTCTGAAAATTTCAGGCAGATTGCTGAGGTCGATGCGAGATGGGTATGTTTTGCTCGTGGACTCGCTCTTAAATTTTTCTCGAATGTTGACATCATTTCATCCCAGATAAAATATGTTTGCTTGTGCTTTGTCCGGAATTTAAAATATTCTGCATTTTTAAATATCATGCATTAATATGCAACTTGACGATTTCAGCAAGTTGATCTGTAAATAATGCTTAATAACTCTTTACTTTTGATAAGGTTGTCAGAGCTTCAAAATAAATGGACCCTTGGAAAGTTTTTTTTTTTTTGATTACCAACTCAAGAATTGGTCACATGATATTCCGGATCAAGAATGTGTATAATCAACATTTTTGTGTCCGTAACTTTGAATAAGGTTGTCAGAATTACATTATTCAAATACCTTTCGAAAATATATCTTCTAAGAAACCACGCTTTTTACTTTCTTTCGGACACCGAATCGTTTTGCTTTCCTCACTTCATTGAGGAAAGGCTTTAAAATCACTCAAAAATTTAACTCGTAATTTGACCTCGTAAACCCACCTTCACGTACACATATCAACTCAGAATCTAATTCCGAGCAAATGTCTGTGTGTGTGGTGGGATGTTGATCAAAAAATTATCACGGGTCCCATAAGTCGCTATTGAGTAAAAACCCGGAAATGGATTTTATTTGTATTTTTTTTATTTGGCTCAAACTTTGTGGGGGCCTTCCCAATGACCAAATAAGCTATGTTTATGGCTGCTGTCCATACAAAACGTTACTTAATCCACCGATGGTGGTTGGTGCCTTCCTCACAATTATGTACATATTTGTTTCTGTAGTAAGAATGTCAAACCTACAAATTTTATCTAAATTTTACTTCTTACAACATATCTACATGGAGTATGGGGTCTAGAATCCCAAAAATCATTGGACGTAATATTAGAACAACACCTACGGGGCTGTTTCATGAAAATTGTTCACTTTCAATAGTTATATTACTTTAAAGTTTTTTAAGCCTTAAGGCAGTAAAAAATATATCTGTTCATTTTTCCCGGGAGTTTCAAATCAACAAAATCCCGGGAGCCAGATCTCCGGATAGATCCGGACAACTTTTTCATCAACATATTTGAGATCCGGCCTCTAAAATGTGTACAAATGACACTAAAGTGCTCATAACTTTTGATAGGGTTATCAGATCTTCAATGTTTTGGGATCAATAGAAAGGTCTTCCAAATACCCTTCTGAAAATGTATGATCAGACGGGGTTTCTTACAAAAACCACCCTTTTTACAATCTTTCAAACTTTAGCCAGAATCGTTTTTTTAGCATAACTTTTGAAATACTTAACAAAACTTCATAATAGTTAATATAGGTCTTGTGGGACCCTAAGACGGATCGAATGAGACCAGAACGGCCCAAATCGGTTCAGCCAGTCCGGAGATAATCGAGTACATTTTTTCGGTGCACGGACTTACAGACATACACACGCACAGACATTTGCTCAGAATTTGATTCTGAGTCGAAGGTATACTTGTAGATAGGTCTACGAGGTCGAATTGAGAAGTTCATTTTTCGAGTGATTTTATAGCCTTTCCTCAGTAAGGTGAGGAAGGCAAAAATGGTATGTAAATATTCAAACAGCTGTAACTTTTGAGTGAATTTTCTGATCAATTTGGTGTCTTGAGCAAAGTTGTAGGTATTGTTGAGAACTATTGACAAAAAACAGGTACACGTAAAAAAATGCAGTTTTTTAATCAACTGTTTTTCACTTAAACTTAATTTCCCAAAATACGTATTTATTGATTTTCGAGATTTTTTGATGTTTTAGGGGACAAAAATCCGCAACTTTTGTGCCATACCCAAGTAACATTTTTTCCAGGAGTTCTACAAGAGCTCTTCAAGATAGCTACAGCATAGCAGTTTGCACCGCGGTAGGATCAAATTCTCTTCAAAACTTCTTCAGGAGTTTGGAAGAGTACTTGAAGAGAGTTTTATCCTACCGCGGTCCAAACTGCTATGCTGTAGCTATCTTGAAGAGCTCTTGTAGAACTCTTGTAAAAAAAATGTTACTTGGGATAGAGAAACATGGTCAAAAAATCTGCCGCCAAGTTATGAGTTTTTGAAAAAATAGCGATTTTTGGATGAAATCAATGTTTTATACAAAAACAAATTTGATTTTATTTTTAATGCAAAATTGAATTTGAAATCGAAAAGTACTTCACAGATTTTTTGATAAAGGGCTCTGTTTTCAAGATATAGTCACCGAATGGTTGATTTTAGCGAAATGTTTGCAGTTTTTCGAATTTTCAAAATAGTAACCATGAGTGACCATTTAAAAAAATTATTTTTTTTTTTTGAAAAAATCAGAAAACTTGCTATAAAATTGTCCAAGAGACATTGCAGATTGGACCTCGGGTTGCTGAGATAAAGCCACTTTATGAAAAAGAAACACGAAAATTGAAGTTTTCTTAATCTCACCAAAACAACCCACCATTTTCTAATGACGATATCTCAGCAACTAATGGTCCGATTTTCAATGTTAATACATGAAACTTTAAAATGCCTTTAAATGCTAGTCTTGATTTAAAAATTTTCAAAATATTTTTTTCAAAAAGTTCGGAAAATTCACCTACACAGAAAAAATATTCGTGTAAAATTACATTATTTATCATGTACCAAAAGATATCATGATAAATGATGTATGTTTACATTAGGTACATTGGAAATTTACATTAAATTCATTTGAAATTTACATTACACAGCTAAAAAAGTAGTAATCCAGCTGCGTGTAAAAGGCCTGGGTAAAAAATAAACTTTGCATTATTTTATGAAATTCTGTGTAATATTACACCCTGAAATATGTAGCCCATCAGTATGGGAAACCTACTTAACCGAAATGTCAAGCTCATATATGCGTTTATCCTTACAGCTTTTCATCGGTCTGATGGCCGAGTGGGCTAAGGCACCAGTCCTTACTGTTGGTGCTGGGTTAGAATCCCGTCGGTTGCAACTTTTTTTTTGTGTTTGCAAAAAATTTACATGCAGTGTGTAATATTAAGTGTTTATTTTGACGAAGGTGATGTGCATGCTTTTGCATGCGATTTTACCATCGGATTTTTTGCTGTGTAGTCCAAATCAACGAATTCTGATTGGCCAACGGAAATGAGAAGCTCGATTTGGATTGCAGTAGGAAAAGGGTGTGGCCTATGTTCTATTTTAAAATGATTGAAGCGGGCAGCAAAAGGAAATTATGACTTTAAAAAGTTGTTTCAGAGGTAGGGGACGCTTCCTCATCGACGGCCAAGTGGAATAACGCTGGACTGGAATCGAACGGACGACGTGTTACTGCTGCTACGCACTGCCGACTGAGCCATCTTCGCATTTTATAAACGCGCGGCTAAAGCATCAACTTGTTCAGGTCGAGGCTCAGGCAGTGGGCCAGCGAAATATGAGAGCGATAGAAAGAGAACCAAATATAACAATCTTTAGTTCGGGGAGTTTTGAAGTCAACGTTTGGCAGAAATACATTGGGTATATGATTTACATTAAATAGGAATTTACAGGAAGCCGAACACGGGTAGAAATTCATCAGATTTGAGTTTCCATGCTCAACGTTTCCATTAGATTCATGATTTACATTAGGTTTAGACTTACATTGGATTAATATTTATGACTTTTTTCTCTTTACATCATATTTCGTAATGTTGAAATATGATGTAAAGAGAAAAAAGTCATAAAATGAAAAAAAATTAATGAGTTTACATAAGAAACAGTAATTACGTGCTGTGTAAATTTACATTTTTTTTCTGTCAGGCAATTTAGCGGTCTCCATCACTCAAGTATCGGACTACCATTCCCATCCACTTCCGCGTGTCTTACCACTGGTCGTGGCCGGCGTTGGTATTGATCAGCATGATAGGGAGCGTTCTTTTATTACGTAACGTAAAATTCGCGTAATACAAGATCATTTGCAAATTTTTATAGGTGCTTATATGAAAATTTTGCGTTAAGCAACATAATTTTTCATCGCAATGTGGTTTATACAAAAATTTACAAAGTGGCCGATTGTGGGAACACTCTTGCCCGGTGGAAGTCACCCCAACGGCCAAACAAATAAAAACTGGGTTTTCAAATGGATTTGTTGTTTAAATCAATGAACGATGGAGTCAAACTTTTTGAAGCAATCGGTTTGTATACTATCACTAAACAAGAGGTCCAAGTTTCAACTTATTTTGTAGCACCAGTTAAAAGATACAGTGGAAAATGTAAACTAAAATCTGAGAAGCAAGAGCTAGAATTGTGCTTAGTTGTCAAAAATGTACTACGTGTCAAAAGTTAGAAACGAATTCGTATAAAACTAAAATTAGCTTAAATCAATAGTTGCCGGGACCCGTGGTGTCCTTCCCCAATTGACGGGGAAGTAAATGTTGGCCCCGGTCTAACCTAAAGGGTTAGGTCGTTAGCTCAGTCCAGGTGTAGGAGTCGACTCCCTGGGTCCTGCCGCGGTGGAGTCGCTGGTACGCAGTTGGACGCCAAGGCAATGCTGTAGAGCGAATAATTTGATGCTTTAGACTTAATTTATATATATTTTTAAAAACAAAAGAACATATGGCACGTTTTGAAGTGACATACTAATGCAAAAGGGTGATTTGTAGATTTGAAGACTCATCTAATGCTCACCAACTCTCTAAAAAACAGTTATAAAACGGGCTCGCGCTGTTTACCGTCAAACCCAGCACTCTCCTCAAATCCAAACCAAGCACAATAAGAGTGCATCTTTGCAACCGGATTGCACCGAGCCAGACCAGGTAACACTACCGACCTGCCACCTACTCCTGCTAACCCCGGCTCGGCAGCCGGGCCGGTTTACCCCGCCACAAGCCACTACTGGTTGCTCGTAGATCTTGTTTTCCAACAATTTCACTTGAAAAAGGTTTCACGAGCCGTAAACTGGGGCAAATCGGGACACCACGTCGGTAGGGAAATTTAAATTTCATGTTCCGATTCACCCCACCGCACGGTTCCCGTCTGCGGCCAGACTCCAAACAGGTGTGCGAAATTGGCGCCGCCAGACATTCAACGACTTGGAAGGCAGACTGCATTTTTTGGGGGTGGCACACCGCCTGGAAAAGAGCAAAAGATCAAAAAAGACACACAAACATTCGATTCGTTGAATTTATGCAGAAAAGCGCGCGCGCTCGCGCAGCCTGCGATGTCGATAGCTGAAAGAGAGCCGGCGCGCGGAGTGTGTGATGAAAGGTCGTTCGCTCCTTGAAACGTGAATTAACAGGTTGTTAAAAATATAGCGGGTTTTTTTAAAGATACTGAGCGAAATGGGTAGATAGATATCTAGGATTAAATTTTCAACTCCAATTCAGAAGAAATTCTCGCTGTTTTTCAGTATTTTAACATATTATAATTCATACCTGTGGAATTCAAACCCAGCACAAATAAATAGGGCCTCGTTTTATCCCAAATGACTATTGAATTGTGGGATGGACAAACGCGTATACACTTAATCCCCTAAATACGCTCCCCCCGATTGCGCCTCCTCCGTTTTGCGCCCCCCGAATAGCGCTCAAACCCCGAAATAACGCTCCCCCCAAATAACGCTCCAATTGGCGCAAATCTGGGGAGCGTTATTGCGGGTTTTGGCGTAAAATGAGGTTTATTTTTTAAATGTACTTTATTTACATATAAATGAAACATTTGTATAAGGGGTCATCCACAAAACACGGATAAGGGGCCATCCACAAATCTGGGTATCCAAGAACTCCCGGAAGTCATGCCCTAGATATCTACCCTAGTATCTACCCGATCATCGGGGGTCTACATGGGTGTAGCTTCAGGTAGCTTCACTGAACAACGATGGATACTCTGGGATATGTTGGATTGTTGTGAGTCATCCAAGACCTCCCGAATGTGATGACCCGATGATCTACCTGATCAACGGGGGTCTATATGGGTGTATTAACCATCGGTATAGCTTCAGGTAGCTTCAGTGAACCACGATGGCTACCCATCACCATGTTGGATTGTTATGGGTCTTCCAGGAACTCCCGGGAGTTATGACCTGTTGATCTACCTGTTCAACGCAGGTCTATATGGGTGTATTAACCATCGGTATAGCTTCAGGTAGCTTCACTGAACCACGAAGGATACTCTGAGGTACGTTGGATTATTATAGGTCATCCAGGAACTCCTGGAAGTCATGGCCAGGATATCTACCAGATCAACGGAGGTTTATATGGATGAATTAATCATCGGTATAGCTTCAGGTAACTTCACTGAACCACGATGGATACCCTGTGCCATTTTGAATTGTTCTAGATCATCCAGGAACTCCCTTAAGTCATGGCCTGGTTTAAGTAGACACCCAGGCCATGACTACCTGAATTGCTGGAAAACCCTAAACATTTCAGCAAGCTGCAGAGTATACATCGTTGTCCACTGAAGTTACCGGAAGCAATACCGATGGTTCATATACCCATATAGACCCGCGTTGATCAGGTAGATCAACAGGTCATAGCTCCCGGGAGTTCCTGGAAGACCCATAACAATCCAACATGGCGAAGGGTATCCATCGTGGTTCACTGAAGCTACCTGAAGCTATACCGATGGTTAATACACCCATATAGACCCCCGTTGATCAGGTAGATCATCGGGTCATAACTTCTGGGAGTTCCTGGAGGGCCCATAACAATCCAACGTAACCCAGAATATCCATCGTGGTTCACTGAAGTTACCTGCAGCTTTACCGATGGTTAGTTCACCCATATAGACCTTTGTTGATCAAGTAGATATCTTGAGCATGACTTCCGGGAGTTCTTGGATACCCAGATTTGTGGATGGTCCCTTAACTGTGTTTTGTGGATGACCCCTTATATGAATACTTCATTTATATATATAAATAAAGTACATTAAAAAAGAAAACCCCATTTTACACCAAAACCCCGCAATAACGCTCCAGCGATTTGCGCTCAAACCCCGAAATAATGCTCCCCCTGTTTGCGCTTAAACCCCCAAATAACGCTCCACCGAATTGGGCTCTCCCCCGATGTGCGCCCCCCTCCCAAAAAAGAGCGCACATGGGGGATTTAGTTATGAGATTGATATTTCAGTCTAGAAGATTTCCCATTCGGAAGGGCAACATATTTGTAGGTGTAATATTACACAAAATTCCATAGGATAATGCTAATTGTATTTTACATCCAGGCCATTTACACGCAGTTGGATTACTCCTATTCAGAATGTGATGTGTCCCAATTTAGGCTATTTGAACTTTGAATATACTTTAATTTGAAAATTTGGTATGCTTGTTCCTTCATATTCATATTTTTCCATATCCGTTCTATAATATTCCGTAAGCTTCTTATTCCAGTACATGTTCTCGACGTACGATTGTCAGGCATGAAATGCCAACACCAACCGGTATCATAGTTCAATAAAGCACATCAAACGGTATTGTCGGTCACGATGCGGTCGCTGCCAAACCCTAACCCAACCCGCAATGAGTCCTTTGAAATTATTTGCCCCACCTCTTTCCCCTCACTCCCCGTTGCCAGAAGCCGGTTTAATCAGCGGCAATAGCAAGCGGTAGTGCTCGTTACACGACTCATTTGCAACCAAGAACCAACCTTCCACCGAGCTCTGGCAGCTCTGTCTAACTCTCCTCCGCCGGTGACGACCGAGCTGCTATTGCTAAAGTTCATCAGCTCCATTATATTGAATCGTTATTACCAGCTTGCACTTGTTCCTGCTCTACTAGGCACCGCGCACCACATCCACTCACCGCAAAACTGTACGGCGGCGTTGTGCTAGCTTGTCCTACGTTTTTCATAACATCGCAGCTTGGAGGGTATGGCGACGAGGTTAAATTCAACACGATTGTGCTAGCCATCTCCATAACATCGCGGCTCAGAAGGAAGGTATTGACAAAAAAAAAACAGTACAATTCAGTTTGACATCAAAGCAGACATGCGACAAAATAGCACAACGTTACAAAGTTGCTTAGTCTGGTTGCTCTTCAATGTGGCCAAATAGCAATTTGCTTACGTGATGGCACGACTTGGTGTTGCTGATCGTCAAATTCGCCTTTCCTTTGGTGCAAAGTTTTTCGAGGGTTGGACCTGGCCCGCAAAACAGACTAGAGAGGCGGGTTTCGACTAATTATGTTGTTAGCGTGACAATTGCGCCCAAAATTTGGGCTGCAGCCCAACACCGTTGTGCCTGCTGGGCATGACCATCACTTTGGGTCTGCAGGTTTTCATGCGAACCATACCTGTCTGGGCTGTGCCCGAGTGTGTTGTGTTCCCACTAAACACCCCGTGATCGGGTGGTTTGGCGTGTCGGAAAGAAGTGCAGTTTTAATTAAATTTAATTTGAAACACTCAAAAGAATATTAAAATGCTACGGCACTCGTAATGAAGCACACAGTTGCAAATGATAGTATTGTTTTAGTTCAAATAAAAACTAACCTAATCCACCTATGTGGTTGGAGCCTTCCTCACAACAGTGGCTGTACACAAGTTTCATCTATTTTTCAGATCCGGCTTCAAAAAAGTATATCAATATCACTTAAGTGGCCATATCTCGAGACAGGGTTGCCAGATCTTCAATGTTTTGGACTCGTTGGAAAGGTCTTTTGATAACCTAACCAACAATAGGTCGGATGGTGGAGCCGGACATAGTTTACATACATTTAAGTGAGATCCGGCTTCAAAAAAGTACATCAATATCACCTAAGAGGCCATATCTCGAGACAGGGTTGCCAGATCTTCAATGTTTTAGACTCTTTGGAAAGGTCTTTTGATAACCTAACCAATAATAGGCCGGATGGTGGAGCCGGACATAGTTTACATACATTTAAGTGAGATCCGGCTTCAAAAAAGTACATCAATATCACTTAAGTGGCCATATCTCGAGACAGGGTTTCTAGATCTTCAATGTTTTGGGATCGTTGGAAAGGTATTTTGATAACCTAAACAACGTTGGGTCGGATGATGGACCCGGACATAGTTTACATGCATTTAAGTGAGATCCGGCTTCAAAAAAGTACATCAATATCACTTAAGAGGCCATATCTCGAGACAGGGTTGCCAGATCTTCAATGTTTTGAGCTCGTTAGAAAGGTCTTTTGATAACCTAACCAACAATAGGTCGGATGGTGGAGCCGGACATAGTTTACATACATTTAAGTGAGATCCGGCTTCAAAAAAGTATATCAATATCACTTAAGTGGCCATATCTCGAGACAGGGTTGCCAGATCTTCAATGTTTTGGACTCGTTGGAAAGGTATTTTGATAACCTAACCAACGATGGGTCGGATGATGGACCCGGACATAGTTTACATACAGTTAAGTGAGATCCAAATATATGTGAAAACACATTTTTATACATAACTTTTGAACTACTTATCGAAACTTCAATCTGTATAAAACTCGATCTATGGGACCCTAAACCAAGTCGAATGCAACAAGTTCGGGTCAAATCGGTTCAGCCAGTGCCGAGAAACATGAGCTAGTTTGTTGGTCACATACATACATACACACACACATACACACACACATACACACACACATACACACAGACATTTGTTCAGTTTTCGATTCTGAGTCGATATGTACACATGAAGGTGGGTCTACGACGTTTTTATAGGAAGTTCATTTTTAGAGCAGGATTATAGCCTTACCTCAGTGAGGAAGGCAAAATAGTAGTTTATGCAACAAGAATCAAAAAGGAGATTTTCTCAGCACGAGTCGTACATTTATCCAACGAGTTTAACCGAATTGGATAAATACGACCTACGTGCTGAAAAAACAATTTTTGCAACGAGAAAGCAGCCCTATTCGTCATGCGAGAATGATAGGAAAAGTAATTAGCTTCACAACGGAATTGCAAAAACACTTATTTTTAAAACATAACAAAATCGTGACATTTCTTTGTCAAACACATGTTTAAACCAAGAAATCCACTCTCTTGTTATTGGTGTTCCTTGGATCGATACTCCCCTTTAAAATAGAGATTATGGATTCTTTCAATTCGACGTTGTCGTGCTATTTTGTCGCATGTCGCTTTTTGACGTTCCGAGAAACGAAAAAAGAGCACACAATTTAAACAATAACAAACAAGTTTTGTTTGGTATACCATTCTGTGCATTGTCCCGATGTTTTATTGAATTTGGTTGCCGGAGTCCCTATAACTCAGGACTCCGGCAACCAAATTCATTAAAAATGTTTACAGTAGTCGGGCAGGTTCGTGTGTCAAACACGTTTTGCCCTGAAATCCCTGTGTCTTTTTGTCACATGAACACGTCAGCACGGCAAAATTGAAACTTATTTTATATGACGACTGACAATAATGCACGGATTTTTTTTTCGGTTTTTATTGAATATGTATCTCAGGATTTAAATCGAATTTTGGGGATCTGAAAAGGTTAAAAGGTGAGGCATTGAGAGTTGCACAAAATGGCATTCCTTACTCAATTTCAAGGTAGTTAACGATAAAATTATCGAGGCTCGATAACGATAACGATAGTTCTATCGTTATTGTTATTCCGATAATTCTATCGGCGATTATTAATTGACGGTAACGGATGATAATTTACATTGAATATATTTCTAAAATTGAATAAATACATCCAAATTATGTTGAATTTTCAAGCTTCCTCTTAGTAAATATTTTTGTGATGATATGGTAATTTTCAAAGTATAAATACAAATAAAAAAAACCACAAAATACCGTATTTTTTAAATGCTCTCAAATTAAAAAAAATGCAATAGGGGTATCAAACAATTCGAAATTTTGCATTTATTTAAACTGTTTCAGAGTTTTTTAAATGAAATACAAAAAATCAGAAAATACCGTATTTTCTAAAAAAAAATCAAATTTTAAAAATTTGCAATATGGGTATCAATCGATTTGAAATTTGCATGTATTTTAACTGTTGCAATGTTTTTAACGAAATACTAAAATATTCATAAAATATCGTATTTTCTTAAAAATACTAAAAATTTTATTATTCGCAGTATTTTTATGAAACGATTAAAAATTTTAAATGTGTTTTAACTGTTTTACAGATTTTTGAATAAAATACTCAAATTTTCACAAAATACCGTATTTTCCCGAAAATACTCAATTTTTTATAATTCGCAATATGGGTACCGTAAACTGGGGTGACTTTGATAGCCCGGGGTGACTTTGATAGGTTTTTCAAATACCCGTCAAATAAGTATCTAAACATTTTTGAGAATTTTTAGTATGTAAGCATTAAGGGATAGCTTATCGAACATATATGCAAAAATGTGACTGTTACATTGGATGTATCAAAATTAGTGGCCAAATCAAATTTCTATCAATGTCACCCCGGGCTATCAAAGTCACCCCAGTTTACGGTATCAAACGATTCGAAATTTTGCATGCATTTTAACTGTTTGTTTTGTTTTTTGAATGAAATACAAAAATTTTCACAAAATACCGTATTTTTTTCGAAAATGCTAACATTTTTATAATTCGCAATTTAAGTATCAAATCATTCGAAATTTTAAATGTACTTGAACTGTTTTAGATTTTTTTTTTTAAATTTGAGTATTTCATTCAAAAAACTCTAAAACAGTGGACATGCATGCAAAATTTCTAATCGTTTGATATCCATATTGCGGATTATAAAAAAATGAGTATTTTCGAGAAAATACGGTATTCTGTGAAAATTTTAGTATTAAGTTAAAAAAAACTCTCAAACAGTGAAAAAGCATGCAAAGTTATGAATCGTTTGTTACCCATATTACCGGAACCATGGTGTAGGGGTAAGCGTGGTTGCCTCTCATCCAGTCGGCTTGGGTTCGATCCCAGAAGGTCCCGGTGGCATTTTTCGAGACGAAATTTGTCTGACCACGCCTTCCGTCGGACGGGGACGTAAAAGTTGGCCCCGGTCTAACCTAAAGGGTTAGGTCGTTAGCTCAGTCCAGGTGTAGGAGTCGTCTCCTTGGATCCTGCCTTGGTGGAGTCACTGGTAGGCAATTGGACTCGCAATCCAAAGGTCGTCAGTTCGAATCCCGGAGTGGATGAAGGCTAAGGTGTAAAAAGAGACCTCTACCTATCGCAAATTAGTGGAAGGTGGAGTTGGTTTCATTGGGACTCACAAGTGTTCAAAAAAATAGGTGTGCTCGTCAATTTGATCATTTTGAATTTCCACCATCCACTTTATACTGTACCACACATGATTCAATTCATTTTCCTGTTTGCATTCCGTTTGTTCGCTGACACTCGCCAATTGAATCCGGCTTAATTAACTGTGCCAATAATGGCAAAAAAAAGAAAAACACATAACCGTGTGTGGTGTTCAAAGAAAGAAGAGTGTATTGCTCATCAACTTGACCGCGCGCCGATCATGGCAGAATTCCCCACCGTTCATATAGGAAATCAGCGAGCACATTTCACCTTGAAACATTCCAAAGTGGCCAGTTTTGGTGGCGGCTGCTAGCAGACCTTCTATTTCTGCATAGTAAATTTAGATCGTCTCGATGGTGACTTGAACGGCAAACTACAACAACAACAACAGAAAAAAACAAAAACAACGAGTTTTGCAGTTGCCTTCTTTTTCCTCTCTTTTACGTGAACTCACCATTCCGGCTCTCTCGCGTGTTGCTGGCTGCATTACCGCATAGCTACTATTGCTGCTAAGAGTTGAGTCAAGCTGGATCCAGATCAAACCGCCTAATGCCAAACACCACCAACAGTCAAATACTAAGAAGAAATCGCGACATAAAAGTTGGCCGATGTTGGCTGCTGCATTTTTCCTCTCTGTTCCTCCCTCTCTCTCTCTCTGCGAAGAAAACTGCTAGTCTGAGCACCAACCCCATCATCATTCCCTATTCAGTAGTTAACAATATAATTTTGTCAGGAGTTTTACCAATAGGACGGTTGTAGGCGCAATATATTAGGTAAAATTCTCATATAATTAAGTTAAAGATCCGGTCTTTAAATCCATCCAATTCGAAGATGTCCTCTATTTAAACAACTTAATACTGAGCTAATTATGACCTGATTTCAAATTAAAAAGCTTTTTAGAAGGTGTAATTGAACGTCAAAGTGCAGATTTAATACATTCTGTTCCCCAAATTACTTATTCTAAGACTTTTATTGTGTTCTTATGAACAATTAAATTTTTAAATTTAAATTCATTCTCAACGCTGCTACTCAAAAAGATTGACGAAAGAAATGAGAGAAAAATCAAGAGATTCCAACTAAAAGAGACGAACCCTTGCTCTTCATTATCGCGTAATTTATATTACACTACAATTTCATTTATTCCAGGTCAGCTGAGTAGGAAAGAGTTGAGAGACTTGATCCCCAGCCTGTATCTGGTCAGCGTGTTGGTTATAAGATCAACACAACGTCATGATTCGAATTCCCGGACGCTTCGAAATCCGGACACCTCATTTTGTTTTATCAATTATTTGGATATAAGTTCGCATTTTGAATGTCAAAACTGTGTTAATTGATGAATTCTAACATCAATTTTCATTTAAAGTTTGTTTGAACGCTGTAGTTAATGTCAAAACAATTAAATAAAATAAAATTATAAGATTACCAAAAATGCGATGTACACAGCAAAAAATCCGATGGTAAAATCGCATGCAAAAGCATGCACATCACTTTTGTCGAAATAAACACTTAATATTACACACTGCATGTACCATCATTTTTGCAAACACAAAAAAAAAGTTGCAACCGACGGGATTCAAACCCAGCACCAACAGTAAGGACTGGCGATTTTTTAAAGTTTGGGGTCGAAAAGTACCCCAATACCTATGTGATTTTTTTAATATCAAGGAAAATGATCAACGGCTTCACCTTAATCAACATACAGTTTTTACAACTTAAGATTGCTGATTTTATTGATTACAGTGATAAAGCTTATTTTTCTGAGTACAATGACCCTTTTTACGACCACAAAGAGTTTAAAATGGATTTTTAAATCAATTTTGAAAAATAAACCATAGTTGATCCATCGAAAAAATGTCGTCTTGTCAATTTATTTTTTTGCATTAAAATGAAAAAAGTGATCAGAAAAGGTTTTTAATCGTGTTTTTACCGTTGTACAAAAAATTGACCTAGGGCTTTAGTACCCAATTGTTTCAAAAGTGCATTTCGTTAGACTTGATCCATGCATTTCAACGGATAAAGGTAAAATTGCATCACACTTATGTACAGCAATTCCCCATAAAAACAGCATGGGAAAAAACAAAAGTGCTCGGATCGGGCTCAAAATTTTTCTGGGGGTTCCCTGGTCGAAATAATTAGAGCTGTATTTTTTTGTTTGGCCATTAGGGTGACCTATGCCGTGTTAGGGTGGTCTGAAAAATTGCCATTTTCGTCGATTTTCGCAAAAACCACTTTTTTTGAAAAATCATAACTCCTCGCCATTTCAACCGATTTCAATTGTCTTATACGCAAATGAAAGGTTATAAGTTGGCCTTTCAAAGAAAATAGTAAAAAGTTTGAAAAATCTAGCCTAACATATGAAAAGTGCGTATGAAACTTTAAAATGCCGTATTGACGGTGTCTGCATCAAAGAGCCTATGTCTGGAAATGTATTTATCGGATTCCCCGGACATTTTTACGTAACATACTAAAAAATGGGAGGAGTTCATTAACAGGATTCCGAGATCCGAGTTGCGTCTTTCAATTACGAAAATTTTGGTACCCAAACATGTATAGGGGTAATTCTCCGCCAACTCACACAGCAGTTGCCCCGACCCCTCTTCGATTTACGTGAAACTTTGTCCTAAGGGGTAACTTTTGTCCCTGATCACGAATCTGAGGTCCGTTTTTTTGATATCTCGTGACGGAGGGCGGTACGACCCTTCCATTTTTGAACATGCGAAAAAGAGGTGTTTTTCAATAATTTGCAGCCTGAAACGGTGATGAGATAGAAATTTGGTGTCAAAGGGACTTTTATGTAAATTAGACGCCCGATTTGATGGCGTACTCAAAATTCCGAAAAACGTATTTTCATCGAAAAACACCAAAAGTTTGAAAATTTCTCATTTTCCGTTACTTGACTGTAAAAATTTTTGGAACATGTCATTTTATGGGAAATTTAATGTACTTTTCGAATCTACATTGTCCCAGAAGGGTCATTTTTTCATTTAGAACAAAATTTTTCATTTTCAAATTTCGTGTTTTTTCTAACTTTGCAGGGTTATTTTTTAGAGTATAAGAGTATACAAAAATGTAGAGCTGACAATTACAAAAATTTTGATATATAGACATAAGGGGTTTGCTTATAAACATCACGAGTTATCATGATTTTACGAAAAAAAAGTTTTGAAAAAGTTGGTCGTCATCGATCATGGCCGTTCATGGTCACCCGCGACAGATACGGACGACGAAACAAAGAGAAACGCAAAAAGTAACTTTTTCAAAATATTTTTTCGTAAAATTGCGATAACTCGGGATGTTTATAAGCAAACTCCTTATGTCTATATATTAAAATTTTTGTAATTGTCTGCTCTACAACTTTGTAGAACATTGTTACACTCTAAAAAATAACCCTGCAAAGTTAGAAAAAACACGAAATTTGAAAATGAAAAATTTTGTTCCAGATGAAAAAATGACCCTTCTGGGTCAATGTAGATTCGAATAGTACATTAAATTTCCCATAAAATGACATGTTCCAAAATTTTTTACAGTCGAGTAACGGAAAATGGGAGAATTTTTAAAACTTTTTTAGTTTTTTTTTTTTCGATGAAAAATACGTTCATTAGGAATTCTGAGTACGCCATCAAATCGGGCGTCTAATTTTACATAAAAGTCCCTTTGACACCAAATTTCTATCTCATCACCGTTTCAGCCTGCAAATTATTTAAAAACAGCTCTTTTTCGCATGTTCAATAATGGAAGGGGTCCTACCGCCCCTCCGTCACGAGATATCAAAAAACGAACCTCGGATTCGTGATCAGGGACAAAAGTTACCCCTTAGGACAAAGTTTCACGCAAATCGAAGAGGGGTCGGGGCAACTTTTCCCGATTTCGTGTGAGTTGGTAAAGAATCACCCATAGGTAATCGCTGAAATTTTTAAGTTATCGCAGTTTTAGTGAAAAAAGTTGATTTTTTGCCAATTTCGTCATTTTCCGTTTTTTGCGTGCGGCGCGTCAAAATACACGGATTTTATTTTCAAAAAATCATATCTTGGAATCCTGTTAATGAACTCCTCCCATATTTTAGTATGTTACGTTAAAATGTCCGGGGAATCCGATAAAAGTATTTCCAGACATAGGCTTTTTGGTCCAGACACCGTCAAAACGGTATTTTAAAGTTTCATACGCCCTTTTCATATTTTAGGTTAGATTTTTCAAACTTTTTAACTATTTTTCTTTGAAAGGCCAACTTATCACCTTTCATTTGCGTATAAGACAATTGAAATCGGTTAAAATGGCGAAAAGTTATGATTTTTCGAAAAAAGTGTTTTTTTTGTTGCGAAAATCGACGAAAATGGCCATTTTTCAGACCACCTTAACACGCCGTAGGTCACCCTTATGGCTAAACCCTCAGAATAATTTTGAGCCCGATCCGAGCACTTCTGTTTTTTTTCATGCTGTTTTCGTGATGAATTGCTGTATATACAGTTTTTTTTATTGCTATACACAATCCAAATTTACAAAGCTATTTAGGGGAATGTGGGGTGAGATGACCATATGGGACAAGAGCAACAATCGCTCGTAGGATCGTTATACTTACAATTTTCATATTTTTTTTTTTTGTTGCTAGCCATATTTAATTGGGATATAAATACATAACAGAACTTAAAAACTGATTAAAGAATGTAAAAAAAATCATATGCAATAAACTAACATTACGAAAATTTTAGATTATTACTCTAAATATTTTATTTCCAAAATACGATCAAATTATTAGTAAAGTTTTATAATTTCATCTAATAATGAAAAAACGTTTCAAATACATTCTAATCTGATTTGTCAAAGTGATAACTGTTCAGTTGTTAGCAATTTAACATTGTGTTTCAAGTATCATCCCTTTTGCCCCAACGGGTTGTTTTTCTTGCCTCACTAGTTGAGTAGAACGTACTGAAAATCAATAATATTGAAATTAATTTTTTGGTGCAAAACAGGATTATTTAGAAATTTGTTCTTTCAAAGTCTTAGTCAAACCCTGGAATAAGATGCATATCACAAAATCCGTCACATTTTTTTACGATTTTATTAGGTTTGTTATACTTGCCTCACTTGCCCCTACTGTGTTGTTTACCTGTAAAAATATTTTTTTATTCATTTGTTTGCGTTCAAGAACCACTTCGAAATGAAATTGTAGTTTATGTAACAAGTTGCAATATGACGATTTTTTCAGTACGGGTCATACAATTACCCAAAAAACCAGTTGCAAGTTCAATAAATACGACGAGTGCTGAATAAAACGAGTTTTGCAATGAGTTGCTTACAACATTTTTTGCATTTTTTTTTTTTGTTCAAAAAAATCTTTCTTCTGTGAAAAATATGCTTAAAAAAGTTTTTTTTTCTATACTAAAATTGAACTATTCAGCACTCAAATGAATGCTTTAATAAACCTTTCAGCATTGTTATCTTTGACGATGCATGATGATGACAAGGATAAAACTACTTGATCCACCTATGTGGTTGAGGCCTTCCTCACTCTGTATCAACCATAGGAAATATGATGGGTTGTGATGGATCTGTACATCGTCAACATACATTAAAGTAAGATCCGGCTTCAAAAAAGTACATAATTATCACTTAAGTGATCATAAATCGTGGTAGAATGGGTAGAAGAGGGATCGGTGCAAATGCTGTATGAATTGGCGGAGAATTACTCATTAGATAAAATAATTCAAAATTTATTTTAAAATGTGGTTTTTGTGCATGCTTCTCTAGAAATTTAAGGGGTTACATGTAAATCGGCAAAAATGTCAGAGTTTGGTGTGAGCACACACTTGAACTTTTTGTAAATCTGTTTTCAGGACATTAAAATATACAAATTTGAAGATATTTTGTTGTATCATTGCCAAGATAAAGCTGTTTGAAGTTAGCACTTTCAAAAAACGGGTGCCACGATATCTCAACACTGCTTTGACCAAATCAGCTCAAAATTTTGGTGAAGACTCGTTAAACCGGTCCCGTTTGCATGACGAAGACCGATTTTGAAAAACCTAATTTTCCTAAACCTAAACCGCCTTGAGTCAGTGGTATTAAAAAACACCTAAAAAGCAAAAACTGAAAATTTGGTTTATTGGATCTTTTCAAAAAAAAACTCCAGATATGTTTATAGAATCTTTAAAAAAAAAACTCTAAATATGTATAAAAGTGAAACATTCCTTACAAACTGACCCAAAGCTTGATCAATTGCAACTGTACTCCAAACTACTTAAAAAAAACCCCAATGTCACCAATCACCCATCGTATATACGAGTCTCGACTTCAGCCCAACCCAGCTACTCCTAACCTTCTCGGGATATCCCCTAGCATCCCCTAGATCACCCTTCCTCTTCCAGTGGTGCGCCTAGTAAGCCATTCACTAGAGCCAGTTACTACCACCTTCTCTTCTCAGCGATCAAGAGAAAGAGAGGCCGAGAAAGAGTCACCGCAAGAGAGTGACTCCACGATCGACCAGCAGCATAGTGAAATGCCATGCCTGTATCGAAATCACCTTTCATTCTGTGATCGATCGTTCGCGCGGCTGGTCGTGTTTGTCGTGCGCCCGTACTCGTAGGCTCGTAGGACCTAAAGGATCGTGATCGTCGTGCTTCTTTTGTGTTCAGCCTGTTGAAGGTTTCTGATCGGATCGGATCGGTGGGTTCGTTCGCGCGCGCGTGCTTGTTTCGCTAGGGAGCTGTTCCCTTCCCCGCAGGTTTTGGCGGTGTGCATTGCAGTGTGTGACTAAGAAATAGTTTTGAGGTGAGCTGACGAAGAGACACAATCGATGGCGGGTGGCGGTTTGGCCACGATTTCGAAACTAGAACACACGAAAGGGCTCTAGCTGAGTGAATTGGGGAGTGAGGGGTGGGAGGAGGAGGGGGTGGGGTGGGTAGAAAGGAGAAGGGATTGTGCAATTTGTGAAACAGGGGGTGGTTTACGGCGGTTTGACATTAAATTTTGTAGTGAACTAATTGAGGTCAAACTTTTCGTAAGAAAGAATTGCATTTTTATGCAAAACCCCACAGTGTGTCAGGAACGTGTTTTATCATACAATTATTTTGTACTATAAAATGTTTTCAATGAGCTTGAAAAATAGACGCCAAATTAAATGTTTAAGCGTATCAGTTATTTTATCCAAAATGAACGGTAAAGGATGAATCTCCATAAAATGCAATTTGGCAAAGGATTTAAGCATGAAAAAAAAAACAATTCTATTCAACTCAATTCATGCTAACATTTAAACCACAGACTGGAAAATGACAAAAAAAAATAACTGTATTATTGCAATTTCATTTCCATTCAATACCGTTATGAAACAACTATCGTTTTCTGTCATTCTTGAATGACGAAATGGAATATTTTTAATCGCCAAAAATAAGAGTACTGAAAAGTACTTTTGAAATTTTGTCGTGAAACTACTTACTTTTCTTGTCATTCTTGAACGACGAAACAGCCTGTTTTTTGTACCAAAAATAAAAGAATCGAATAGCAACACTTTTCAAAACAAATGCTGAAAAGTTCTGTGCTGAAACTAAAACGGATGCTGAAAGTTGAACTTTTCAGCACTTGTTTGGAAAAGTTATGCATTCAACTTTTTTTTATTTAAACGATTAATTGACTCAGTCCATGACATTTGTCCTATGATTCTGTTCAAAGGTGTTTTTCGTAATTGCAAAAAACTTTGTAAATGGGTCATTCCAGGTCAACTGAGTACACTTTTGGACTCGACCTTCACCGATTTGTGTATCGATAGTTAACAGAAATCCCAAGTTTGGTGCTGATTGGACCATCCCTCTATTTTTGGCACCGCACTCTTTTCGTCGATTTTCTAAAAAACTTTTTTTTTCTTTTAATCATAACTTTGCAACTATTTGAGCAAAAGATTTTCTACATGATGCATTTTACAAAAAAATGTCCATGGAATTCTTTGAAAATCAAATTATAACCCTTAAATGCCCACTAATATTATATTTTAACGTTTTAAGTATTAAAATTTAGTTTTGACCAATTCCTTATTTTGTTATTTGAGTTATTTTAACACCATCGTGTTCCCCGGACAATTTTACATAATAATCAATGTAGGCCTCAAACTTAAATGAACTATTGGCGAGATACAGTGATTTTACTGAAAAACGTTTGATTTTGTTCTGCACTCTGTCCTATGAATTCAAATCCGAAATAGGTTTCTCACATATAAAAACGGAACTATGCGGGATTCATCATTTTTTGTTGAAATGTACTCTTCCGAGTGCTGCGTAAAATTAAACTTTTTTCAGTAAAATCGCTGTATCTTGCCAATAGTTCATTTTAGTTTGAGGTCTACATTGATTATTATGTAAAATTGTCCGGGGAACACGATGGTGATAAAATAAAACAAATAAAAATATAAGCAATTGGTCAAAACTAAATTTTAATACTTAAAACGTTAAAATATAATATTAGTGGCAATGAAGGGGTAAAATTTTTATTTTTATCGAATTCCTTGGACAATTTTCTATAAAATGAAACCTGTAGAAAGTCTTATGCTTAAGTATTTAAGTAAAGTTATGATTAAAAGAAAAAAAGTTTTTTAGAAAATCGACAAAAAAGAGGGCGGTGGTTCTGTTAACTATCGATAGATGAACGTTCCCTCCAAGTTTGGTCCAAATCGGTGAAGGTCGAGTCCAAAAGTGTACTCAGTTGACCTGGAAGTTGTTGCAAAACTTGTTTTTTTCATCACTCGTCGTATTTATCCAACTCGGTGCACCTCGTTGAATAAATGTACGACTCGTGCTGAAAAAATCCTCTTTTTGCAACTTGTTACATATTATACTTTTCAGAGTGCTGAAAAGATCAGTTTTTCAGCACAGCACTCGAGCAATCTTTACTAAATTTGTTTATTGGCTCAAACTTTGTGGAGCCAACTTTATGACCAAAAAAGCTATTTTGTGTTATTAGTTCACCCATACAATTTCAAATACTTTCCATACAAAAATTGTACATAAATATTTGAAAATCTGTATCTTATGGAGGAATTTTCTGTGTCTTCAGCAAATTTCTAGGTATTTATAAGGACTATTCAGCAAAAATAGGTACACGGCAATTTTTCGTCGTTTTCTTTGATAATTTTTTTACGAGCATTCAATTTCACAACATCCGTATTTTTTAATATTTAGAAATTTGTAATGTATTTTAAGGGACAAAAACCCCAACTTTTGATCCGTAGAGAAGTTTGGACAAACATTTTGCCACAGAGTTATGATTTTTTTTCAAATTGGTGTTTTTGGGGGAAAAAATGAAATCTTACGATAACATTAAGTTTGATGTCAGTTTTGAATGTAAAATTAGATATTCAATCGAAAAGAATACAAAGAAATTTTCATAAGGTGCACAATTGATTTAGTTTTCAAGAAAACGATTTTTTTTTTAAATAGTGTTCATGAGTTAGGCCGTTGCAAATATTTTTCATAGTTTATGTGTCGCGAAAAAAAATCGTCGATACCTCGATATTTTGAAAACTAATGATTGGAAAGCAACTGGGCGCGTGTACAATGCATTTAAAAACACTTTTTTCATCCAAATGTTGAAACCTAGGCTTGTAATTTCAATTGTTATATTTTTATATTTTTTGCCTTTCCCCCCACTCAGGCCGAGCCGAGGGACATAAACTTCAAAAATTATTTGCAACGGCCTTACCAGTTCCAAAAATTATTTTTTCAGATACTTCAGAAAATTTCCTATAAAATTATTTCACCCAATCAGCCCCCCATTTGCCAATGCCAATATCTCGCCAATCAATCATCCAGTTTCAATTCATATAAATGAAACGTTTGTGAAATTGTCTGAATTCATCATTTTTTTTATTTTGAGAGCAGGACTAACTTTTTAACAAATATCAAATAACAAATTTTCTAAATAACGCCCTTTTAAAGAATTAGCCTTGATTCCAAGATTTTCAACAAAAAATATTTCAAGGAGAACAGAAAATTTCACAGATGTGAAATAAAAAAGAGAAAAAAATAATTTTTGTGGACTGTTTTTTATTCGAATAACCCTCATCAATACTTACAACTTTGCCCAAGGTACCCAAATCGATCAGAAAATCTCTCCAAAAGATACAGATTTTTTACAGTGCCATTTTTGTATAGATAGATGCCAAAGTTCTATGGAGCCTTCTAAGGGCAAACCAATGACGCAAAATTACCTTTTGGTCATGACAGTCACTAAACATAGGCTTGAATTATTATTAATAATATGTTTTTATGAAACTCAAGAAATGTGTTTTGAGTGTATGGCACAAGCTTACATTTTCATCAATTAAAGAATATGATGTTTCAGTAATTTCTTTTAACGATGACTTTTTCTATAAAGTCTATTAGAAAAAAACAAGGTGCAAACAAAAACGTTTGAAACTAACTGGAGTTTAGGGAAAATTAATAAAATCCTGACAAATTTTCATAAGTGATTCCACATTTTTGGCAGAAACACGTTGAAATACAATAATTGTTCTAATCGCTCTTTCACAGAACATGAACCCCACGTTGGCTATCTGTTGCTGCGTGCTAGCATCCCTGCTGGTAACATCCGCAGTTGGCCAGCCGCAGCAGCCCGAAGATGGTCTGAGGTCACTGTTGCTGCGGCGGGGACGCCAGGGACACAAAGGTCAGTCTGGTGCTAGTGCTGGTGACGGTCAACCCACTGCTCACGTGCCAGCAGTGGTGGCGCTTGATTTGAGTTCGTTGTTGTGTCGTAATTCTCACCTGCTCACTCATAAACACACTAACCTTTATCAAGCTCATCAACATCATCGTCATCTCGATCACGATCACCGTCAGGTTCACCACCGTAGACGTAATCGTCACATTAATGCAAATCATGTTCAGCATAATTCACGCTTATCTCATCATAAATCCATCGCCGTTGATAACCTGGGTGGAGCACCACAAAGGAGTAGTAGTCACGGTGGGTTAAGTGACGCACAAAGGCAGCTTTTGGACGCGGAGATCAGCACGGTAGCCCGGGTGCACGATCAACGGTTGCGACAGCTTGCTTTTGGGACCAACCTCACGTCCTTCAGCGCTTATTTTCTCGATAACCTGAAGAAGAGTAGCAGCACCGCGGTAAGGTTTGCATTTGCGCAAGACTTGTCGCCGTCAGTTGACTCCAACTCCAAGTCGGCAGCTTCACTAACACTAGATCAAACCGCTCCAACCACGTTCACGACGGTAATCAAAGTGTGGGGTGAAGGTAGCGAGTCCAAGTTTGGACCGGTTTTGGAGTATGTCTTACAGCGCATTCAAACCATATTTTCAGTCTACAAGCACGAGGACCAAAGCCGTCCCGGAGTACCGGTAGCAAACGCGATCACCGAGCCCAAGTCGGCCGCAGACAAGTCCACTACAACTACCGAGGACCCGTCAACCTCGGCCTCCTCAGCCACCCCGGCCGTTCAACCTTCGTTCACCAAAAAGGGACTGCACCCGCTGTTGGCGCGTAAAAAGTTCCAACTGTCCTCGAAGGAGCACAAGGCCAAGGCTACCGCCGAAGCCGAAGCCGGAAGCACTACCGCCGCCGCAACCTCCGCAGCGGATTCTTCCGCCGATTCGTCTTCCTCCTCGGATGTCTCGCCCACCTCCCCCTCGGGAACCACCCGCCGAACGAGGCCAACCCGTCCCCTGGGAGGACGCGTTACGGGCAGCAGGGCACCGACCTCTCCGCGCACCCCTAGAACCACCACCAAGCGGACCACCAGCACCACGGAAGCGTCCACCACCACGGTGCGATCGACCCGGGCACGCCGGGGACGTCCAACGCGGCCTAACAAGTTCGGTACAACGGTGAAGGTGGAACCTACCAGCACCAGTACCAGCACCACCACAACTACTACTACTACGACGACGACGACGACGCCAGCGCCAACAACTACCACGACTACGGTAAGAAAAAATCCAACGTTACTTTTTTTTCTTCTTACAGTACTTAATAATTATTATTAAGAGTCGTATCAACAAAGTTCAAAAAAGCAAAATATAGAGAATTTTCTCAGCTTTTCAAAAATATTTTTTTGCAACAGTGGGCAAACATGTTAACTAATTTTAAAAAATGAAAAGCTGCGACTATTTTCACAAAAATCACCTGAAAATGGATTTTACCTGAAAACGGTGCACTTAATCAAAATTTCACTAAAGTACTTTTTGATTGCAAATTTGATTTTACATCGCAAAATGAAGTTGAAAAATTTTTGCGACCAATATTTCGATTTTAAAAAAAATCAGTATTGATTCAAAAATTCAAACTCGGTCAAAGATTTTTTGTACAACCTGGAAGTTTCTGAAAAGTTGGCATTTAATGTCCTCTAAAACGTATCAAAAAATAAAAAAAATAAAAATAGTGTTTTTTTGCAAATCAAGTTTTTGTGACAAAGCGTGAAATTAAAAATCACCAATTTTTTTTACCGTGTATCACTTTTTTTTCAGTGTAGTCCATATCCAATGGATATTATCCATACCTACAACTTTGCCGAAGACACCAAATCGATCAAAAAATTCCTTCAAAAGAAAGAGATTTTTGAATTTTCATACATCATTTTTGTATGGACAGCTGCCAAATTTGTATGGAAAATTATATGGACAAACTCATGAAGCAAAATGGCTTCTTTGGGCATACCAAAGGCACCAAAAAAAATTCAGTCGGATTAAAAAATACAAAAAAAAATCGAATGACCGAAATCTGAGAGAACTGCTCAGTACAAAATCATTTTGAGTATCATTTTGAAAAGTTTTTTTTTTCAAAGAACTTTCTATGGAAATCACCTTTTTATTAGCTTTTCATAGAAAACTGTTTGGCATGAGTTTCCAAACAAAACGTAGATTTTTGTCAAACTTTCAATTGTCGAATGTTCCATCACAAAATGTTTATAGTACCCAAGGGGTGTTCAAACTTATTAAGAAATACCTACTATATATACTCACAAGTAAACATTCTACAAGAAATAATTTGATTTAAAGCTGTCACAAGCACGAATTTCCATAAAATTAAATATTTTTTTAAGCATAAAAACGACGAATATTTTAAATTTGAATATTTAGGTGTTTTCAAAAAAAATTTAGTAATTTTTTCCAAAAATGAAATGGTTTTCAGTAAAAGCTTTCTAAATCTGAGAGAATTTTGTTTTAATGAGTTATATTTATAGTGAACGCCCAACGTGCCATTTTATTACCTGTATTCTAAATATTTTTTTATTTTTCAAACAAAGGAAAGCAGTGAAGAGTTTTTAGCTCTAAATGCTCTCTATGGAAATTTGCTATTTTATTACATGTATTCTATTTTTTTCAGGAAATCAGTGAAGAGTTTTTTATTCCAAATGCTCTTTATGGAAATTTTGCTATTTTTTTTTTCTCACTACAAGATTTTAACATCAATTGAGTTGAATAATGTAATTAAATTTAAGTTGGACAAAATAAATCGATAATATATTTTATTGTCGATTATGTTTTTACTAAATTTCCATAGAGAGCATTTAGAGCTAAACACTCTTCACTGCTTTCCTTTGTTTGAAAAATAAAAAATATTTAGAATACAGGTAATAAAATGGCAAATTTCCATAGAGAGCATTTAGAGCTTGAAACTCTTCACTGATTTCCTGGCTTGAGAAATAAAGAAAAAATGGTTTTTGCTATTCAATTTCATTTTCTTATTTTATTTAAAAAAGGTGACAAAATGTAAAAAAATATCATAGAGATTATTTAGAGCTTAAAACTTTCTTATGGTTATCTTGCTTGAAAAATATAGTTTTTTCTGTTGAATTAAATAAAATAGAAAAGTTTCCTGAAATCTTTATAAGGTTAAACTTATGTTAACTGATTTTCTTTTTATAAAATTAAAATAATTGTTAGAAGATTTAGTTTTTATTTTTTTAACTTGCGTATTTGAAATTGTTTTTTATCTTAATTGGTTGTACAAAACTTGTAATTTTGTTAAACATTTGTTTTGTCAAGACAAACATAAAAATAGCTGTGCAATAATTTTGCTGTTTCTAATCTTAATTACTTACCAGTACAATAAAAAGAATATAATTTTATAAATTTGTATAATTTTATCTGAATTTTTTTTCAACCATCCAGACGAGAGCATTTAACATAAAAACTCTCTATGAACACTCTGCTATACTAGTTTTCACTTCAGACGATCTCTACCAAACATGCCTCATATTACCTGTGCCTACGACGCGGTCGCTTTGTGTTTGTCGCAAGCAGTATTTATTATAAAAATAGTTTTTATTTTTTATTTCGATATCTATTGAAGATAGAGCTTTGGTGCCTTCGAGAGTGTTGTTCATTTTTGGTAGTTGAGCAACTTTGTCGAAAACAAAAATATTTTATACCTTGTATCTTAGAAAATAAATAGTTTTTTCTTGTTTTGCACAACTAAAATCAACCAAATTGTAATGACGTCTGAGACAATAATATAGAACCTTTTGGTACCAGCAACTTTCTAGAACATGTCAACTTTCTAAAACTTATCGTTTTTGAGATATATGCAAATCAATATTATTTTTCCCCATACAGAGCTGGCTCTGTTCGCTGCATACAGAGCTTAGCTCTGTTCTACCATACAGAGCAGGTAAGGAGTTTTTATTGAGCCTGTAGAGCTCGATGCGTCTCTGCATGGGCAGTACATATAATACAGTGGACTCTCTCGTTGTCGATATTGAAAGGACCGTCGAGAGCGGGAGTTATCAAATCATAGAACGAAAAATCAAAGCAATCTATTAGAAGGGACTGAAAAAATTATTGACAGCAGAAGCAATATTAGGTCTATTCCCGTACCACAGAATTCTGCAATTCTGCACAGAATGAGCAGCAGACGTAGATTTCTGCACCAAAAGTTACTTTTCTCTCAGACAAAAATTATAGAACTGCTCGTCCCGAGGGTCCCGGAGCACCAAAACTTCTTATCATGGTGGCTTCCAACGATTAATTACCTAAACAAACAGGAACGTGAGCGGGGGATCCCCAAGTTTCTTCGTCCCCTGTAGATTTAGAAATGAATTATTGTTTGATGTTCTGTGCTAAAACTCAATCCAATTCAACGAATCATCTTTGCGGTTAACTTTACGCAGTTGGCCTGGCCGCCTTAACGTTTGTGATGTTTCAATGCATTCCGATGCAATGGCGCCCTACAAATGTTAACAAATGACAAGAGGATGCTAGGCGTTAATCAACCTAAGGCATTTTCCAGGATGCCCTCGAAAGACTGGCTGCGCTAGGGTTAGATTGGATTAGATTAGAAAATTCTCGAATTTCTTAGCTGATGAAAGGTTTATCAGATCTTCAATCTTTCAGGCACATAAGAAACAAAACAAGATGGTAAACTTGTTAGTGCCATAAATTGAATAATTTACATAGTCCTATTGTACTTTTTCTCCAAGAAATAATAATTTAAAATTGATCCATCTATTATCCTTCCATCACCAGACAACAACCTCAACCACCACCCCAGTTCCTTCGACTAGCGTAAGCAGCAGCAGCAGTAGCACAAGTACCAGCACTTCAACCGTTAGCAGCGGCTCTTCAAGCTCAACGACATCGACATCGACCTCTGCCACGGAAGAGGGTTCAGCACAGTCGGTGTCCTCCAGCAGCAGCAGCAGCACCAGCACCAGTTCGGTTGCCCCGACGGAAGTAGCGCCGGCGCCCGTCTCGACGGAAGTTGCGGCCGCTCCAAAGTCCTTGGCACCTGCCACGCCCGCTCCGGTTCACGAGCGGCACCAGGAGCGCGAGGACGATGAAGTCATCTACGACTGAGCGGAGAAGCGGGCTAAAGTGGGAGGGAAAGTGATTTTCTGGGAGTCTTTTTTTTTTTGAATTTTTCTTTTAGATGGAGAAACGCCGTTGCCTGCCAAAAGACGACACGAAACTACTATTACTACTTGTGCCTTTTAATTAATTGTGAATCATAGAGAGAAAGAGAGAGGATGTGACGACGAGTGAAGGACGGAGAACGGTCGAACCGGGGGGATGGCAACCCTATTCCGACCAAAGCAAACTGACAACAGTCGACATTAGCACGGTTGTCAAATGAGAGCCCACAACAAAAGCACTAGCTGTCAAATGGTAGCCCATAACAAACCATTGTTTGGGTTTTTGATTTTCAATTTTCCCGCAATTCAAACGATAAATACCTGAAAAAACACGTGAATTGTGTTGCTGACGGCAAATTCTATCATATCCTTGGAGATTCCATCCCAATATTGGCTGAAAATTCATATCGAAAAAATTGATTTTTCTGTTTACCTTTTTTTGCTTTTTTTCTTTTGGTCGATCAAACAGTGCGCCCGTACACTGTGAATCGGCATTACACATTTTTCAGTTTGGTTTTACACATTTGCATGGGACTTTTGAGTTTAACCAGGATAACACACTTCGTGTTACCAAAATAATATGAATAATACTGATTCTGAGTGTTTGTTTTCTGAACTTCCAAGATGGCGGCTTCTTCGCTACCCCCTGGGTCGAACGGTTGTTGACGTTGACGCGTACAGATACTGAATGCGAGGAGCGACTACAAAAATGTGATTATATTTAATCGTGTACGAATAAAACATGTTTTTTGAAATAAGTTAAATAGTTGTGTTGTTTTGTCATAATTTCTTCGAAATTCATGTGTTGCTGAAAAGTTATAAATAAATGACAAGCCTCTGTTTTTTTCTATAATTGGTTCAACAAATATAAATTCCATTTCGTTCATGCGTTTATGATGTTTTTTCTTTAATTTGAGTTCTTGATGTCTGAGTGAGCGCGTAGTTGTCCGATTCCGACAGCCCTGCATTGTATAATGTTATATTGTTTTGTTTTAAAGCTTACCAAAATGTCTAATCTTATGCAATCAAATCAATTAACTTGTTTCATATGCAATCCAAACTCGATTATCCGATGTAATATAACCTAGGCTTCATCCATAAAGTACG
The DNA here is from genome assembly GCF_015732765.1 of Culex quinquefasciatus. Taxonomy (NCBI): domain Eukaryota; kingdom Metazoa; phylum Arthropoda; class Insecta; order Diptera; family Culicidae; genus Culex; species Culex quinquefasciatus. The sequence continues at coordinate 119,571,259 of NC_051863.1, read as the reverse complement.
TCACGCTAAAATTTGTAATTTGTTGGTTTATTGGGTACGACAACTTGTTAGTTTACACTGTTAAATCAGCCAAAATTTACCCCCCCTCCCCCCCTTTGTCACGCTTTCCCTATACTTATAACACGCAATGTCACACTTTCTCAGACCCCCCCCTCCCCCTCTAGAGCGTGACATACTTTATGGATGACGCCCTATTCAAATTTCACTAAAATGGGGTCGCAGAATCGAAATGTAATGTATATTTGAAAATTAAATTTCGAAAAAATGTTGTTCATGATTCGATTATCCGAAGTCCCATACAAACCTTCGGGTAGTCGAAATTCGGAACTTGGACTGTAATATTGAAATCTTTTTTTTTAAATATGAATTAATTTTTTGCATTTTTTTTCAGTATTAGCAAATTTTTAAACAATGTAAACCCCCTCTCCCCTCTCCCCTGGAATTGTCCCCTGAGCGTGGACAATCGCCATAACCCTCCTCACCCCCCTTAGGTGTCCCCGTGGTTTATGAATGGTTTATGGATGGTTCCCTTCGGATAATCAAATCTTCGGAAAACTCGTCATAAAAAAAAATCGCTTTCAAACCATCCACTTTAACGACCTTTAGGACTTTTGTGGTCTTTATTGCAAGTTTCTGCACTAACCTAGAAGTCCAAAGGCATGATTGGGGAGAGCACCCAAACCTATTTTTACTCCAAGGAGCCTTCCACTCCAGGGTTCAAACTGACGACCTTTGGATAGCGAGTCCAACTGCAAAATTTCTAAGTTCTGACAATTTTTTTTTTTTAATATTTATATTTTGCGCTGCTGAACATTGTTATTTAATTAAAGTTAAAATATTTTTAAGCTAAATATGATTGGGTAATTCTCCGCCAACTCACACAGCAGTTGCCCCGACCCCTCTTCGATTTGCGTGAAACTTTGTCCTTAAGGGTAACTTTTGTCCCTGATTACGAATCCGAGGTCCATTTTTTGATATCTCGTGACGGAGGGGCGGTACGACCCCTTCATTTTTGAACATACGAAAAAAGAGGTGTTTTTTCAATAATTTGCAGCCTGAAACGGTGATGAGATAGAAATTTGGTGTCAAAGGGACTCTTATGTAAAATTAGACGCCCAATTTGATGGCGTACTCAGAATTCTAAAAAAACGTATTTTTCATCGAAAAAACACTAAAAAAGTTTTAAAAACTCTCCCATTTTCCGTTATTCGACTGTAAAAGTTTTTGGAACATGTCATTTTATGGGAAATTTAATGTACTTTTTGAATCTACACTGACCCAGAAGGGTCATTTTTTCATTTAGAACAAAATTTTTCATTTTAAAATTTCGTGTTTTTTCTAACTTTGCAGGGTTATTTTTTAGAGTGTAACAATGTTCTACAAAGTTGTAGAGCAGACAATAACAAAAATTTTGGTATGTAGACATAAGGGGTTTGCTTCCCAAGTAGCAATCCAAATGCTCCTAAGTTTTATCAGTTTTTATAAAACATTTGAATAAAGCGTCTTGCTTTTATAAAAGCTTTTATCAAGTCTTTTTGGGCTTAGCAAAATACTATTCTAGAATTATCTTGAAAAAATCTTGAAATGTTCTCGAAGAACATGGAGCAAAGTTTTATTAATCTCTTTTTTAAGTACTTACAGTTATCTTGAAGAAGATATTTCCAGATCAAATTGACTTCACCAAATCAGTATTAAAACCAAGTTGTTTAGGGAAAGCTTTATTCGAAATCTTTTTGTCTTGACCTTTCAAATGTCAAACTCAGTCTACTTTTAGCAGCAAGAAGATCAGACGTTTCTAAAGTGCCAGGCAAGCTCTTTTATAAAATTAAAAAAGATCGTACGGCATTCGTAATTGTTATGTGAGTTAGTAATTCAATTGTGTCAAATTTAGATTCGTAAGGTGATGAAACAAGTGTTGTGCATCTTTCTGAGCTTCCGGCATTGAACATTGGAAGGCGTTTCCGAATCATCAAGTGAAAAAAAGTGACAAGTATTCTTTTCTGTTGTAATAAATAAATAAAAACGGTGAACTGAACGAAATCCTAGTTTCATTCAAATTTGACGAAAACTCGTTATTCGTAATTCACGAAAATGACGAAAATGTGCCAACACATGATTTTTGGATCTATCTCCAGTGGGCTAAAACTTGCATGCGCTACGGTCGCAGTATTGTGCATTTTACTCTGGGTTAAAACTATTTCAAAGCTCACTCCAGTCTAGAACCCCTTGCTTAATCTTAAACAAGAGCTTTTCAAGAAACGTTGTTCTTGATCAAGAGCATCTCAAGAAAAGATGTTTTTCTAATAGCTTTAAGTCAGAACAAATAGATTTAACGAATTTCGCCATGTTTAAATGAAAAAATAGCGACCTAGATGGACGCCATGATGATAATTACAGCTAAACAAGAAAAGTTTGCTTAAATTTTATGAAAAATGAGAGTTATTCTGACAGAATAATCTATTCGGTGTCTATTTTTTCGAGATATCTCAAGAAATTGATTGGTGAAATTTTAATGGCATGGGTTTTCGCAATATGATTGAATCGATAATCAAACACTTATTTATATAATTATTATATTCATGTCACCGAATAAAGTTAACCATTTGTCGTTAAAAGTTTCAAAGAATAGTTGGATTTAATAAAGTAAATCTTGCACCCATATTTGCTTGATAAAATATAATTTATCCTAATCAAGAATAAACAAGTTTAAATCATGTTTTATTGCGGCTACCAAGAGATCTTCAATAAAGCTACAAATTTGATTAGCTTTAGAATAAGTTCTATTAGATCTCTTGAGAGTATCTGGAGAGTCCGTTAAAAATCAACAGCAATACTGTTTGGCTCTAGAACTCTCCTGAAATACGCTCTTGACAACCTCCTAAAATGGTCCATTTTACACTTATTGCTGCTTTAACTCTTCTTTATTGCTGCTTTCAGGATAAAGCGGTTTTTTGCTCGAATCTTTCCAGAGACTCTTAAAATATTCTTCCAGAGTGAATTAAAACGTAAATTGTTACTTGGGATTATAAACATCACGAGTTATCGCGATTTTACGAAAAAAAAGTTTTGAAAAAGTTGGTCGCCATCGATCATGGCCGTTCATGGCCACTAGCGACAGACACGGACGACGAAACAAAGAGAAACGCAAAAAGTAACTTTTTCAAAACTTTTTTTCATAAAATCGCGATAACTCGTGATGTTTATAAGCAAACCCCTTATGTCTGAATATCAAAATTTTTGTAATTGTCTGCTCTACTACTTTGTAGAACAGTGTTACACTCTAAAAAATATCCCTGCAAAGTTAGAAAAAACACGAAATTTTAAAATGAAAAATTTTGTTCTAAATGAAAAAATGACCCTTCTGGGTCAATGTTGATTTGAAAACTACATTAAATTTCCCATAAAATGACATGTTCCAAAATTTTTTACAGTCGAGTAACGGAAAATGGGGGAATTTTCAAAACTTTTTTAGTGTTTTTTTTTTCGATGAAAACTAAGTTTTTTTTCGGAATTTTGATAACGCCATCAAATCGGGCGTCTAATTTTACATAAAAGTCCCTTTGACACCAAATTTCTATCTCATCACCGTTTCAGGCTGCAAATTATTGAAAAACACCTCTTTTTTCGCATGTTCAAAAATGGAAGGGGTCATACCGCCCCTCCGTCACGAGATATCGAAAAACGGACCTCGGATTCGTGATCAGGGACAAAAGTTACCCCTTAGGACAAAGTTTCACGAAAATCGAAGAGGGGTCGGGGCAACTTTTCCCGATTTCGTGTGAGTTGGTAGAGAGTTACCCGATCATCAATGCAGAAAAATGTATTTTACATTGTTTTGAGTTGATAAGACTTCTACCTATTTCCATTGAAATTTTCCAGTTTTAGGAAAACAAAATTTTGCCCCCTGATTTTCTGAACCCATTTTGAAGGGAGGGGGGCGACAGAAACTTTGGAAAATATTTGCAACGGCCTAAACAAAAATAGTGAAAATTGTAAATATCTGTTTTTAAAGCAAAAACTAAAATTTGAAATTCTCCCTTAAATCCATTCACACACGCACGTCTTATTATCATTAGAAAGGATAGTCCCAAAATAGTTCAAGTACACACTTGAATAAACTTCCTGTTCAGTCATGTCCTCTCACCCAACCCAAAACCATTCTTTCAGAGCTGTCATACTTTTATGGCCAAACCTTTCCCATCCGCCATCGAACTTTAGCGCGTGTCATGAACTTTTGTCTCGCACATGTTCCATTCATTGTAGGAAATGGCATTGATTTTGGGGACTTAGTCACTACGCCTAGTCTAGTTACTGGTTACGTGCTGTGAACGTTTGAACCCGTCGATCATATTCGAATGGCAGTCACCGTTAGTGGACCACGTCAAACAAACAGCAAAAAAAAGGTTTCACAAAACAAGTCTTTGGGGCGGATCGACAAGTGTCAGCTTGGTTTTTGGGAAAAAGTGGTGCCTCGAGTTGCTGATTCACAGCAACTAGTATGCAGTGGTTATAATAGACTAGGGAAAAATAACCACAATTGTTATGTCCAGCTGATCTAGTTTGCTTCATACTTAATTTGTTGAGCAATTTTAGAATTAATGGCACTTTTTTTTGTTACAGATCCAGCTAATATAAAAATGTTTAACGGTACTGGTTGTTTAAATTTTATATTCAATTGTTTTTTTGTTATTTTATGTTTGAGAGATTGTATCATTGCAAGAATAAGCGAGGCTGTAGAGGCGTGTTTTTATGAATCCTACTTCGGATTTAAATAATTTATCGACTTCAATTTTAGTTCACCCAAAGACCTAAAATCCTCCGACTCCGACTTAAGTAATTTTTTCCAGCAAAGTTTTTTAAAAATATGCCGACTTCGTACTTTAGCTATGAAATACTTCGATTTCTAAATTTAATGAATACCGTTATCAGGGGTGACTTTGGATCTGGGGGGTGAAATTGGGTCATACAAATTTCAGCATTTTTGTATGACTCAATCTCACCCCAGAGTGGTAACTATGAAGTATTTTGTGATATTTCAAGGGAGCGAGGGATAAAAACATTAAGTACAATTTGTACCTGCCTAACAAATAATCCCATTTTGTCAATACTATTTACAGCTGTTTTTATGGATTCATTTCCATATTATTTATAAATTGTATCAATAATTGAGATAATCACAAAAAAGACTCTGGATAGATTTGGCTGAAATTCGAAATCCAGATTGTCATGCTTGTCAAAATAAGTCTGAAACTGCTATGTCTGCAAAATCAAGCAAATTATTTATTACAATAGAGTTATCTACGTGCGCATGTATTGCGTGTTTGTACACGAAGGGTTTTTAGGTTAAAATTTGTACCCGCCAGCAAAAACAAATGGTAAACTAGTGTGCGTGAGATCAGGCTTAGATAGCTCTATATTAAAAGAAAAAAAAACTATGATAGTCTAAGGTTTTATAACCTACCACAAACGCAGCAATAGTGCAACACCTTTTTCGATACATAAAAAGTGTTGCAAGGCAATGCAACACGTTTCAAATTTAACACAAGTGTTTCATACCCAGCAAGCTGCTTCACCAACACTAAGCACGAAGCTTTTGTTGAGAAAATGTAGCGTAAAGCTTTCGAACTAAAGCTTGCACGGGTAAGCGGTTTGGTGGAAATAAAAAAGAGGATCGGTACAGTATATCTATTAGGATGTAACAAAAATGACTTTTTGGCGGGCATTCTGGGGTTTGTTCCGGTGGGCATACTGAGCCCAAATCCCAAATATGAGCTTGAGTGGACGTGCAATTTTAAATGGGATTTAACCCGTAAAAATACTTTTTTTTTTCAAAAATGTCTATTTTTGAGGCACTTTTTCCACCAATGCGTTTACCAAAAACATCAAGTTTGGAGCATCTTGGAGCTCGGTACAGACCTTCAAAGTATGGCATTTTTTTTTCGAAAAAACCGTCCCCGGCAAAAACGATATGCGTCGGACCTCGCGACGCCCGAGACGCCATTTGATTTTCAAATCAAATAAAAAAAAATCAAATAGTGCGAAAGAAATAAAAGCAGTTTGTCAAGGAATATTTTTGGAACTGTCATCAAGCAGTGCTCAAGCAATTTCATCTGCTATTGGAGAAGATATTGCAGATGGAGAAGAAGTACGTTGAAGATCAGCAAAGCTTGGTGGCCGGTCTGCGATCGGTTAACCCCTTCCCGCCCAGAGCAAAATCGAGATTTTTTACGTTTTTCACCATAACTCGTAATAGGATCGACCAAATTTGATGAAATTTTAATGGCCATAAGCTAACAATCTATATAAACTAATGCAGGTTGAATCAAGTCGAAAAAATGCATGGTTGCAGAGAAATTTAGTTTTGAAGACAAAAATTAGTGGTGCTCTGGAGTAATCATGGGCGTTAGAGAGTAAAGGTTGGTCGGAGAACGTGGAATCGGGCTGAAGCAGCAGCTGACCAAGAATCGTCAGCATATCTGTACGCCAGGATGTGAATCGTGTCGGCAGGAATAAGATCAAGCTGCTCGTGATAGAGGCTCGTGAGTGCAGCTGGAATTCCGAACGCATACGACCAAAATAGGGGACAACTCCCGGGTGCTAAGGACTACCAGAAACCAGAAACTTGGTGAGATCTATCCAAACTGAAATTTTCCTTAAATAGAACTACGTAAATACCATGCTAAAAATGCTAAGCTGACGGTTTCTTACACAATCTATCCTTTTTACAATTTTCCTGAATTTAGCCGGAATGGTTTTTATGCATTGATTTTAAAGTACTTTAATACTATTATTATTTTATTTACTTCACTATTTATAGATAGTGACTAGTGGGACTCCAAGACGGATCGAATGAGACCAAAATGGTCAAAATCGGTTCAACCAGTCCCGAGATAATCGAGTGCAATTATTTAGACAAATGATAATGGCTGTAAGTTAAAACAAGTAAACATTGTAGATGCAAATAACAACGGGAGAAGAACAAAAAGAGGAGCAAAATGATGTTTCATCAGCACGAAACTACCATTTACAGTCCAGACTCGATTAACCGAAGGCCTAGGAAAAAAATTACTTCGGACAAACGAATCATCGAATAATCAAATACTCTAAAATGATTTCGAAACTTTAAATCCAACATGGCTGCAAAATGGTGATTGAAAATTTTCATTTATTTAAAAGGCAATCAAATATTCAAATTTTACTAAAATGGGGTCGCAGAACACGAATTTGACGCTAAAAGCAAGAAAAATAAAAAACCAAACATTTTATTGGTCATGCTAAGATTATCCGAAGTTCCATACAAACCTTCGGATAATCGAGGTTTTTCGGAAATCGAGTATGGACTGAATACAAAATTTATAAAGTTACTGCTAGCTCGAGAAGAAGAAACAAAAAAAATGACAAAACGTAGTTTTTAAGACTTGTGCTTTTATGTTGAAAATTAATTTAATTTAATTTATTAAAATAGTTCTGCAATGTATTTTGGAACCACCCCATCCCCATTGTCATCGCACAACTTCATCAACAATCTCAGCCTCGCACGCGCGGTCATCATTCTCCTCTCTGCATCGAAGCGTTTCTTGAACCGTTTTGTTTGGAGCATTCGTTTGTTGTTGTGTCGTGCCAACTTCTCTCTCCTCTCTCTCTAGAGATCAACACATTGACGCGCGCGTGTTCAACAACAGCCGGGTGCGGGCACTGAGTTGCGCGCGCGTTTATTTCTTTGTTGAACTTCGTCGCTCGCCGTTTAGTTCGCGTTTGACAGCCGTGAGAGTTAGTTCGCGAAGTTCTGCGGGAAGAAATTTTTCTGTTCTGTGTTTAGTGTTTACTGTGTTGGTGCGCGCGCTCGTGTTATTTATCATTTATTTTTTTGCTACAGGTGAGTCGCGTTCCTCCTACGACAACGCCGTCAAGCTGGTGAGACGGATCTGTATGGGAAAGATGACTCAGTGTGCATGGTTTGTAGGAAGGTTCTGTCGTGAAGTGGTGGGGTTCTGGCTTGAAGATCATACCATGGGGGAGTGGAAAAGTGCCTCCAGAGTGAGTTTCCACCGGGCGGTGTCTTTCTTTCGAAGGCCACACTTGCGCTGACATCGGTTTCTGGGACCTTCTGCGCGGTTGGACGAGGAAAAATCCGTTTTTTGCGCCAGGTGTGTCTTCTAGCGGCGGAGCTGGAAGAAAATCAGTGCTGGAAATGAAGCGTGGAAATGATTATTCGTTTAGAAACGGGCCAAGAATACTAATGAACTGTGAAGAGGTTGAAATTTATGCAAAGTAGTGAGCCAAGTGCGTGGTGAAGATTGGTTAGACAACTGGAGTTGAACGTGATGTTAGCGACGAACCTTCATAACTAATATCGTCACACGGAAAGAAATCTGAAACGGAAACAGTGTTTACGAATCTGAAATCAGTGTCATTGCTGTCAAAATTGATTTTGAAGGTTCTGTCAGCAAAATTAGCCCCATTGGCAACGATTTCGACATTGTTAACACTGCTTTCAGAATCGTCAACACATGCTCGCGCAATTCCTCCGACAACATTTCTGTCAGTGTGACAGCGAGTTGTTGTTCTTGAAACACCACCCATGCTCGTGTCAAACCAAAAGAGTGCAACGAGGAATGTGTGTTTCGCTGTTTCTCAATCGGCAGGAGGCAGAAAAGTATATGTTTTAAAACCTCTCGTGACTGGGGGTACTTCTGAGAGAGTGTGCACCTCCGATAATTGGAAGCAATCAACCACCGACGACTGTTCACTGTTGAGAAACCGTGATTGGGCGTGTAAGTTGTTGAAGGAAGCAGAACAGCAACCCTGCTGCTAAGGGTCAGATCAAGCAGATCGAAATCGGTGAAACATTCCAGCAGTGTCGGCAACACTGCAAGTGACAAAGAGAAGGAACATTTAGCGCAACTGTTGTGTAACAATCGCCGTCACCCCCGTTCGATGTGTGTGAGTACAAATATTACGCAATTGTTTAAATATCTGGCACAGTCCGGTGTCGCACCAGCCACACCAGCTACTACAAGCCGTTCCTTGCCGGGCGAGGTTTGGTGAGATTTATTTCGTTGCTTCCACTGCTGATGTCCATGAACAGAGTTGAATAAACGCGCGGATGGCATCATTATTTATCTGTGTGTTTGGGCAGGCAGAATAAGTGGAGAAGGATTGAGTTATCATATGAATGCAAGGTTTAGTTTGAGGTACCTAAGACTTAATTTTTAAATATTTGATAAAATTTTACTTGATTGAGCTCGGATTGATTAGGGACATTTATTGCAAAACAGTTGCAAACTTCAAGCAAATACTGAAGCAACTTTATTTCAAAAATTGCATGCATGTGTGTACAATTTGGTGAAAAATATAGTGCCAAAAGCATAAGAACAAATAAAAAATAAAATTTAGTCACTAGAACTTGTCCCGCCCGTGTGGATCAATCGGACCGCGCACAGGACTCACAATCCAGAGGTTGCCGGTTCGAATCCCGCGGCGGGCGCTCTAAAAATTCTAAGTGTAAATATGGGTATCCGGCGCCGTCGCTCCGTGCCGTACTCAAACACTTAGGAGCCCAGGGCGGCGAAGTCCTTGTAGTTAAAAGGAAGACACTAGTGGTTGGTACTAGCAATAGTGGCCGACAGCTATAAAGTCAACTTTGTTGTTGGGGTAACTATGGACCAAATAATTATATGCCTCTCTATATTTCTTGATAATAAAATTAATTTATTTTCCCTGGGACAAAAAAATTTTTTGAAAGTTCCAAGAAATTTCCAATAAAGAAAAAATTGGATTTTTCAAGCTTAATTTTCATAATTTTCATCAAAAAACTATGAAAAAAGCTCAAGAAATAATTCCAGGCCATTATGATTTTTTTTCAGGAGAATTATCTTTAAAATTTATTTACTTCAACTCAATTTGGTTTTATTTTATTTATTTATTTTTTCGGGACCCGTGGTGTTGGGGATAGCGTGGTTGCCTCTCACCCAGTCGGCCTGGGTTCGATCCCAGAAGGTCCCGGTGGCAAATAGGAACGTGGCGTTACATCGTGCTGCCATCTGGTTTTTTTAAGTGCGAGAGTGTAACAGTGCTGAGTCATGTGTGTGTGCAGTGTGTGTGCAACCAACCAAACGGGACCACGCGGTCGCTTCTTACAAATTGAGTTGTTTCCATGTATTTTTAGATCTACATTCTATACATGCAAATAACTCGCATAGGCATTTGGAAGGTGTTAGCTCTGCCGAGCTTCGGTGACCCATTTCTACGCTGGCTAGCCGAGCGCGAGGTACTTCAGCTTTATCGACAAGCCCCGCCCTGAAGAACGTTTGCACCAATCGGATTCAAACGTTATTTAGAACTTCCGAACCCTTGTCAAATGGACAAGGACCCAGCGCGTATATAGTTGATAGTAACAGTATTCCTAATTCCAATCATAGTTCACCAAGTCGCGATGGCCTAGTGGTTAGCATTTTTGCTTACCAATCCAAAGGACGGGGGATCGAACCCCGACTCGAGCGACTTTGATTTTTCGTTCATGTTCAGAGTTTCAAGATTTATATTTTCCTATAATTTCTCCTTGGGAGCAGATGGGAATCGAACCCAGGACCATTCGCTTACAAAGCGAACACCGTGACCAGTCAACCACGGCCGCTCCTAGTGTAACAGTGCTGAGTCATCGTCTAAAAATAGACGGCATCCTATCTCGCCCAGCAAAATGAAGTCGATAAAGTAGTCGGTTTGATGGAGAAAAAGTGGAAAACGTGGTCTAAAAATAGCGACGCCATCCCCCTATTCATCAATCGTCCATGGCGCGATGGTAGCGTGTCGGATCATCAACTAAGAAGTTGATGGTTCAATCCTCGTTCTGCTAAGTTTTTTTTCTGCAATACAATCCATCAGCCGTCGGTATCGTCGATAATTGTCGGTAACGGGCAAAAATGTCATATCCGTACATCGCAAAAAATGCATGAGGACAAATTTCATGCAGATTCTGAAATACTATCATGCCGCCATGCATCACAATCGTGGCACCGCCGACCGGTGTTACATTCGGTTTGCCTTTTTTATTTTTTATTTTTTTGAGGCATCAAATGCCAACTTTTCTGAAATTTCCAGAATGGTCAAAAAATCTTGGATCGAGTTAGTTATAGTTATAGAGTTACAAATTTTTGAATCAATAGTGATTATTTCCCCACTTAAAAAATATATTTTTGAAAAGCTGAGAGCTTTTTAAAATTTTGTTGATACGACCCTTAGTTGCTGAGGTATTGCCATGCAAAGATTACAAAAACAGCAAAATTTACCCGCCATTTTCTAAAGTTGATTTTTCAGCAGCTAATTGTCAGATTTTCAATATTAAAATATGAAAAATTCTTGAAAATTTTCGATCTTTCCGAAAACAATATTGATTATTGATTTTTTTAATCAAGCCTAATATTTCAAAAGGGCTGGCAAAAAAATAAAAATTAAATAACAAGCCATAGTTTCAATATATGAAGGCAAAAAGTGTTTTAAAATGCATTTTACACTATTTTAGTTGTTTTGCAATCATTAGTTTTCAAAAACTTTAAGATTTGACGAAAACAAAAATTTTAGAGAAAAAAAACTTTTTGCGGTGCTAAACATCGAAAACTGTCAAAAATTTTAAACTTTTTTTTTTATTTATCTAAACATTCTAAAAATGATTCTAAATGTAGAGGAATGCACTTTACATTGATTTCAGGTGATTGCACTTGAATTTCCATTGAAATCCTGAAGTTTTTTTTAAATATTTCGTTTGCCCCCCCCCCCGGATTTTTCGGCCCGACTTTGAAGGATGGGGCGGGGGGCGGAGACAAAAACTTAAAATTAAATTTGTACCAGCCTTAGCAGTTCTGTTCCAGGATGTTTGGTTTTCAATCCAGAGATTTGTCGAAACTTTTAACTAAGATCAATTCATAAGACTTTGCAGGGAGGGTACATTTTTCTAAGTTTTGATTTTGCTGGCTGAGGGCTCTTTTAGGGATTTTTATTTTGAGAAAAAAAAACTCTTATTTTGAAAATATAAACTATTTTTTTTTGCATCGTATCCTCATTCCAGTATTTTGTATTTTTGCTTAAAATAAAACAAATCATTTTCATTTTCGATTGATGTTTTTCTTAACAAATCATAATGTTCCAATATTATTGCAGCAATACTATTAATTCAATGACCAACAACAACCCAACTCGGCAGCATCGTTCCGTGTCTCGACATTTTTATATTTATTTATTTTTTTTGAGTTGCGATGTTGCATGATGTCTCGCAAAGGTGTGTGCTGTAGGGCAAAACAGTCCCACACACAAGGCAACACTAACTGCGATGGCGATCAATCAAAGCGTCAAAGATTTGTTCCGCCGAAGCATGTGTTTGTGGCAGTAGCACGAAGCGAACCTCGCGAGCGAGAGAGAGCGGGAGCAAAAACACGTGCATGAGAGGAGGGTCTTCGCGAACTGCGCGCGCATACCTTCGCATACACACACATTCTGTATGACACACGATCGTTTTGTTGCTGGCGGTGATCGTCGCCCGATTTGTTAAACACTTTAGCATTGAGTGAAGCTCTTTAATTTTAGCTTGGATTTTTTAACGTTGAAAATATTGTCTTTTATTTTCTACACTTCAATTTTTTAAAATAATTCTTCTTCCAATTTGCGTTCTAAGTTGTGATCTAATGACACCCTCACTAACACACATGCACAAAGCTGTCCCACAAGTCCGCAGTTTGGTAGAGTTGTTGCTGTTGCGGTCGACCGTCGTAATTAGAAGGTATTGGCGCGATTTTAACATTCTCGAGCGGTCAAGCTGAATGAATCGCATCGGCGCACGGAATTTGTACACGTCGTCGCCGATCGACGGAGCAGTAAAAAATCACCAAATTGGGTCATGTCAGATAGTCCACGCATTGGGTCGAAATCAGTCGTTTTAAGGGTGCATAGGAAGTTGTTGTTTTCTTATTCTAAAATTTTAAATCTTACGGACCCAATCCTCCAACAATCTGATTGTAAAAATGATAAAACTATGCCGCAAATAATTTTGTAGACGTACTTTGGGGGATGAATAAAAAATTGCATCGAATGGTCCCGTACTTTCAAAGATACTAAATTGTCTGTAACAAAAAGCTCAGGTTGATATGCAACGTTAAAGAGAACAATCTCGATTTTTATTCAATTTCTGTAGTTTTTGTTAAAAAAAACGTTGCTGAATCCACCTAAAGGTGGTTGGTGCCTTCCTCATCGGCAAAGTCTTAACCTATCGCATAATAGATCCGGACAATATCTAAGATCCGGCCTCTAAGAAGTGTATTAAAAATACTTAAGTGCTCATAGCTTTTGATAGGGTTGTCAGAACTTCAATGGTTTGGACTCGATTAAAAGGTCTTTCGAAAACCTTTTCTTTAAGAATTTAATCATATCGTTTTGCCTTCCTCACTGAGGTAAGGCTATAATCCTGCTCTAATAATGAACTTTTTATTAAAAGCTCGAAGACCCACCTTCATGTATACATATCGACTCAGAATCGAAAACTGAACAAATGTCTGTGTGTGTGTGTGTGTGTGTGTGTGTGTGTGTGTGTGTGTGTGTGTGTGTGTGTGTGTGTGTGTGTGTGTGTGTGTGTGTGTGTGTGTGTGTGTGTGTGTGTGTGTGTGTGTGTGTGTGTGTGTGTGTGTGTGTGTGTGTGTGTGTGTGTGTGTGTGTGTGTGTGTGTGTGTGTGTGTGTGTGTGTGTGTGTGTGTGTGTGTGTGTGTGTGTGTGTGTGTGTGTGTGTGTGTGTGTGTGTGTGTGTGTGTGTGTGTGTGTTTTTTTTTTTTTTTTTTTTTTTTTTTACAAGGTCGGAATCTGCTACCAGACACCTGAGAATTCAATCCTCAGGTAGTGTGGGGTTGGGAAAACAAAAAAAGAGTTTTCCCGACCCACTAAACCAGTCCTTGAACGCCGTGCCCTTGTCCCCCCGGGACCACCTTTCGGTATAACTTCGGGGGGAGGCGTTGCATTTTCTGCACTAGTCTACTTACAGGATCCATGCCGGGTGCTAGAACCATTTCCTGTCCTACATACATATGAGTCCATGCGAGGGTTTAACCGCGCCCAAGAATCGCGTTGCTTTTGATCGGCTAGTCATATGCAGCCCTCTCCTTGGACCATCGAGACGTGTACCGATTTGGTAGAGCCAACCGTCATAACGTGCTCTCCTTCACAGCCACACTCGTGGGTTCTCGACTCCTGTGACCATCGAGACGTGTACCGATTTGGTAGAGCCGACCATCATAACGTGCTCTCCTTCACAGCCACACTCGTGGGTTTTCGACTAGGCTCCTAGTCGTTCCTCCTCTGATCGTCTCTCCATTTCCGCTGGAGAGCCGAAGTGATCTGCGTCACCGCTCCGACGACCGCATTCCACTTGGCGATGTCGCTGCACATTCTTCGCACCACATTATCCGGGCTGGTGTCCGCTCCGATAATGGCCAGCATTTCGCTTCGCGCTGCCTCGAAGCGAGGGCAGGCGAACACCACGTGCTCCGGTGTTTCCTCGCAATCGACGCAGTCCGGACAGAGAGGAGACTCTGCATGTCCAAACCTGTGCAGGTACTTCCTGAAGCAGCCATGGCCCGACAGGAACTGTGTGAGGTGGAAGGTGACCTCTCCATGCCTTCTGCTCACCCACGTGGATACGGACGGGATAAGCCGATGCGTCCATCTGCCTTTCTCCGTGGTGTCCCACTCACGTTGCCACCTTGCCAGCGATTCGGCTCTCGCAGCTTCCCGGATACCTCTCGTGCCTCTCCGGGTGTAGCGCACGGTGTCCTCCTCCAGTGTGATGCCGATGGGGATCATTCCGGCTATGACGCCAACTGCTTCCGACGAAATGGTCCTGTACGCGCTTGCAACCCGCATGGCCATCAGTCTCTGCGTTCTGTCGAGCAGCGCTCGATTTCGCTTCGTCCCCAGCGCCGTCCACCATACCGGTCCGCCGTACCTAAGTATGGACGTCGCGACACTTGCCAAGAGGCGGCGCCTACTGCTCCTGGGTCCAGCGTTGTTCGGCATCATCCTCGACAGTGCCATGATCGCCTTAGCCGCCTTCTCGCAGGCGTAATCGACGTGGCTGTTGAAGTTCAGCCGGTCATCCACCATCACCCCGAGGTACTTGAGCGCTCTCTTCGAGTGCACGACGTGTTCTCCAACGTGAATTTGGGCCTGCTGCACCTTCTTGTGGTTACTAACCAGCACCATCTCCGTCTTGTGGTGAGCGATCCGCAGCTTCACCTCGAGCATCCAGTTCTCGATCATTGCGATTGCCTCCATAGCCAGCACTTCGACCTCCTCGACATTTTCGCCGGTTACCGTCAGCACTATGTCGTCTGCAAAGCCCACAATCTCTACGCCGTTGGGTAGTCCCAGTGTCAACACTCCGTCATACATTCCATTCCACAGTGCTGAACCCAGAATGGATCCCTGTGGAACTCCCGCGGTAACAACAACGGTTTTTTGTCCATCGGCAGTGTCGTAGACCAGCACGCGGTTCTCGAAGTAGCTCTTCAAGATCATGCACAAATAGTCAGGCACCTTCATTTTGTGCAGCGCTGCTGCTATGGCCGCCCAGCTCGCACTGTTGAACGCGTTCTTGACGTCAATCGTGACTATTGCGCAGCAACGGTTCCCCTGCGTTTTTCCTCCGCGCTTCGTCGGCTTTCTCGACCACTTTCCGGATGGCGTCCACCGTGGATCTCCCTTTACGGAAGCCGAACTGCCTCGCTGCTAAGCCATGCTCGCTCTCCGTGTACTTGGTCAGCCGGTTAAGGATGATCCGTTCCAGAAGCTTTCCGAGGGTGTCCAGCAAACATATAGGCCTATACGATGATGGGTCCCCCGGTGGTTTGCCTGGCTTCGGCAGCAACACGAGCTTTTGAATCTTCCACGGGTCGGGGAAGTGTCCTTCGTCCAGGCATTCCTGCAGGACTGTTCGAAACCTGTCCGGGAATGCTAGAACCGCCGATTTCAGGGCGAAATTCGGGATTGTGTGTGTGTGTGTGTGTGTGTGTGTGTGTGTGTGTGTGTGTGTGTGTGTGTGTGTGTGTGTGTGTGTGTGTGTGTGTGTGTGTGTGTGTGTGTGTGTGTGTGTGTGTGTATGTGTGTGTATGTGTGTGTGTGTATGTATGTATGTATGTGTTCAAAAATCTTGCCAAGTTTTCTCAGCACTGGCTGAACCGATTTTGATCGAACCAGTTGCATTCGACTTGGTTTAGGGTCCCATACATCGCTATTGAATTATTTGAAGTTTCGATATGTAGTTCAAAAGTTATGTATAAAAATGTGTTTTCACATATATCCGGATCTCAATTATATGCATGTAAACGATATCCGGATCCATCATCCAACCCATCGTTGGTTAGGTAATCGAGATACCTTTGCAACGAGTCCACAACATTGAAGATCTGGCAACCCTGTCTCGAGTAATGACCACTTAAGTGATATTTATGCACTTTTTTGAAGCCGGATCTCACTTAAATGCACGTAAACGATGTCCGGATCCATCATCCGACCCATCGTTGGTTAGGTAATCGAGAGACCTTTCCAACGAGTCCACATAATTGAATATCTGGCAACCCTGCCTCGAGTTATGACCACTTAAGTGATATTTATGCACTTTTTTGAAGCCGGATCTCACTTAAATGCATGTAAACGATGTCCGGATCCATCATCCGACCCATCGTTGGTTAGGTAATCGAGAGACCTTTCCAACGAGTCCACAACATCGAAGATCTGGTAACCCTGTCTCAAGTTATGACCACTTAAGTGATATTTATGTACTTTTTTGAAGCCGGATCTCACTTAAATGTATGTAATCGATGTCCGGAACCATAATCCGACCCATCGTTGGTTAGGTAATCAAGAGACCTTTCCAATGATTCCACATAATTGAAGATCTATCAACCCTGCCTCGAGTTATGACCACTTAAGTGATATTTATGTACTTTTTTGAAGCCGGATCTCACTTAAATGCACGTAAACGATGTCCAGATCCATCATCCGACCCATCGTTGGTTAGGTAATCAAGAGACCTTTCCAACGAGTCCACATAATTGAAGATCTGGCAACCCTGCCTAGAGTTATGACCACTTAAGTGATATTTATGTACTTTTTTGAAGCCGGATCTCACTTAAATGCATGTAAACGATGTCCGGATCCATCAACCGACCCATCGTTGATTAGGTAATCGAGAAACCTTTCCAACGAGTCCACAACATTGAAGATCTGGCAACACTGTCTCGAGTTATGACCACTTAAGTGATATTTATGTACTTTTTTGAAGCCGGATCTCACTTAAATGCATGTAAACGATGTCCGGATCCATCATCCGACCTATCGTTGGTTAGGTAATCAAGAGACATTTCCAACGAGTCCACATAATTGAAAATCTGGCAACCCTGTCTCAAGTTATGACAACTTAAGTTATATCTGTGCACTTATTTTTCTGGACCTAAAAAAATAGCTGAAATATGTGTCCAAACCACTCATATTACCCATTGTTGGTAAAAAGTGAGGAAGGCATCAACCACATAGGTGGATTAAGTTAGTTTTTAGCATAACTTTTGGAGTACTTTACTAAACTTCATAGTTAGGGGCTTATGGGAATCCAAGGCCGGCAGATTTTCCGACGACGTAATGCCGAGTTGGTAAGAAATTTCATCGAAAAATCAATTCAATCGACCTTAACGCCCCCAAAACTTTAATTCTACGCTAATTTATTGACATTTTGTTGAATTAAAAGGTTGCAAAATTAAGTTTAAATTAGTTTTATACAGGATTTCCAGAGTTTTATAAATTTTTATACTAAGTAATTTCAATCCAAATTATTTTTTATTCAATCAAGTGGGTTGCGACACTGGAGTAATGGTGAATTATTGTCTAATTATTTTATTCATGTTAGGGGAGTGTGGGGTAGTTTTGACACCCTAAGGAAATTGCTCTGCCACGGCTGTATGAATATTTTTATGGTATGTGGATGACACCAGAGGCTAATAGAGACCATATTTTGTGGAAAAATATAATTTATTTAAATTATAAATTTTGATGAAAAGCCTATTTTTAGCGCAAAAATTAAAAGATGTCCTAATTAACCCCACATTTTTGTGTGGGGGTAATATGAACACCCCTATGGGGTAATTTGGTTTGTGGGGTAATTTGGACATGCCTTTTCAGATTTTCATCAATTCGAATATTGAAATAAATTTATCTAAATTCAAAAATAGGGGTTTTGTCAATGTTCTCATTGCTCACATTCCTTTTTCAGTGTTTGACATTTTAAATTTCTTTAAAAACTCAACCAACCATGAAAGTGACTTTTTTTTGTCTGACATGTAGATATTCAGGTATGTCCAAATTACCCCCATATCATTTTCTATCAAAAATTGCAATTTTTGATGATAAAATGGATAATATGCACAATATTTTTACTACATATCTCAGGCATCGTCTAAGCAACCCCCTTCAACAAAAATTGACCAATTTTTTTGCCATATAATCCCTGCAAAACCTTATTTCCCAACACTTAAAAATAAAAACTCAAGGCAGTGCCAACCGGCCTTTGGAAACTTTTCACATTATACCAAAACTACTTAACATATTCCAACTTTTTTGGTTTGTCCATACTCCTAGGCCATTATTAGTACTAGCCTTATCACTTGAATTGCCGTTTTCACTTTATATCCGAAGAAAAGGTGATTTTTAAAGGGGTGTCCAAACTACCCCCACTGTCCATATTACTCCCCTACTCTTCTTCTATTTCGAAAGGTGTACAAACATTTTTTTTTTGTCTAAAACGTTGAAGAATGGGCATTTAGTTGCGGAGATTCAGCAGATATACGAAAAACAAACAGGAAAATTGTAGTTTTCAAAGTCTTAACAAAACTTCCCTCCATTTTATAATGCCGATGTCTCAGCAATTAACGGGTTACATACATGTAAATCAGCAAAAATGTCAGAGGTTGGTTTGGGCACAAACTCAAACTTTTTTTAAATCTGTTTTCAGGACATTAAAATATAAATTGTCAACTATTAACAAAATAAATTTGAAGACATTTGGTTGTATCATTGCCGAGATACAGCTATATGAAATTAGCATTTTCAAAAAACGGGTGCCACGATATCTTAACACTGCCTTGACCAAATCGGCTCAACATTTTGGTGAAGACTCGTTAAACCGGCCCTGTGTACATAACGAAGGCCAATTTTCAAAAAGTTTATTTTTAAAAAAGATAAAAATATTTTTATGTTTTTCATATAACAAATCGAAAGTTTTTGATTTTTGTATTTAATAAAAATGCAAAGTTTCAAAATCGGCCTTCGACATGCACACGGGATATGTCTTGCAATTCTTCACCCAAAATTTCAACCAATTTGGTCTATCCCATCTCGAGATATCGTGGCACCCGTAACTCAACTCGGTGTTCAGAGAAAAAAGCTCGCAAAGTTTGACAGTTCGCTTTGTGCATTGCATAATTTTCAGCCTAAATCGCCTGTAGCTTACTTTAATCATGAAATATCTTCATGAAACTTTCAGGAGTGATTGAAAATTATTTTTTAAGTTGATTTAATAAATTTCTGTAATATGAAATTTTGTGATTTTCCCCTTAAAGGTTTAATTTTCAATGTCATGTCATGTTCAATGTCATGTCAATGTTTATTTAAAGTTTTCATCCCTTAGCTCTGATTGAGGTTCAGGGGAGAGGGAGATCAAAACATATTTTAAAAATTTTAGCATATTAAAATAAACATTAAGCATAAGCATCACAAAATGACTTTGACATCATAAGAGTTATGTTACTGTAAAAATTTGCAAATTATCAATGATTATATCTAAAAAATCTTCATCTTGATGGTTGCATAGAATTTAGTATGAATCCTTATTGGCACACATTTGTTTCTCAATTTTAATAGTAAACCCCTCCTCAGTAATCTTCTTAAGGCAATTTGCCGGCCACCGAAAAGGAAAGTGGTTTCGTTTTCAGGTCGCAAAACGTCTCTCGAATATTTGTACCCGCCAGGTCTAACCGGGGTTCGTCGCCTGATGGGATAACGTAATCTTGCGTGGATGGCGTGTGTGTGTGTTTGTGTTTACAATTCGATTGATCTACTCGGCGGTGGTGGTGACATTGGCTGCGGCCTCAAATGGACGCCTCGGCGCAGAAAAGTGACAGCGACTGCGAGATTTTTGCCAGCATCAAACACTTCCTACGCTCGGGCTGAACTGGTGCGACGTGTAGATTGGTTCAGGTTAATGTGTTATGTAAATTGAGTTTTAGTTTATTAGATTTGAGTGGGATTAGAAGTGTTGGAAGCTCTTTTTGGCACTTCAATTTTGGTATAACTGTTATTTTGATAAGCAACTTAACTTTTGAATTTGCACAAACTCTCAAACCAAAGCGGCCAAGTAATATCAGTAAAACAAACACAAAACTACCAAACTTAATTCATTTGTTAGATAAACGTTTTCCCAAAACTCTCCCAACGCGGCAACTCCAAGTAATCAACTTGTCCCGTTTTGTCCATCATCAATCTTATCTGAGTCGTAGAAATTCGCAAGCCTCGACCCGCAACCTCGAATCATCAGCAAAACCTGGTAAGAGTCTGTGCATTGTCTTCCGATGTCCCCCGGTACCCGTAGCGGAGTTGTGGCCACGACCGTCAACATTGAATTGTCAAGCCTTCTTTCTCGTTGACTTGGGTGCTCAAGCTCGGTGAAACTCTCGGCGTGTTGTCTTCTTCGCGACGTACCGTACAATCACGACTCGACCCGGGCACCCGGTTGGAGGTCATAAATTCTGCTTTACTACCTTAACAATTCTCCATCGGGCTTCGCGGACTGGGACTTTTAAAATAAATTAGTATTGTGTATACATTTTTCGCACATCAATGGACACAACCTTGACTTTTGACCACCGGGCAAACCTCGACTACCTTCAA
The DNA here is from genome assembly GCF_015732765.1 of Culex quinquefasciatus. NCBI lineage: Eukaryota > Metazoa > Arthropoda > Insecta > Diptera > Culicidae > Culex > Culex quinquefasciatus. Next base: position 119,550,289 of record NC_051863.1, on the reverse strand, counting down.
CGGGTACCCTTTTTTGGTCATGAGGAAGGTGATAACGCTTAGTCAGCTATTCGGTCGTACAAAGTAACTGACTTTGAAGAGTTGATTCACCTTCTAAAACTCGGACAAAGTTAGTCGACTTCAGTTTGAGAAGTTCTTTAACAACCAGACGTACGGCAAGACAGCACAACGGCCCAACAAGTAACAACTTTGTTTTACGAACCTTCCAACAGAGTGTCTGACCGTCAGCTTCATTAGCGAGATGTGTTAACGATCCCTTAATTAAGCAGTCGAGTGAGCAATACGCGCAAGAACCTAACTTTGCATCGCTCTTTGTCCATTTTAGAGTGAAATTTTACACTTATAATTTGAATAACTTTTGCAAATCTCAACCAGAATCAGTGCAACAGAAATTTTCACGATCACGGCAAGTTCCACCATAATTGCGACGACCGCCGCACGTGTTGAGGTGGGCGCGGTTCCACGTTGGCGTAGCCAGGCCCATTGTTCTCGGCTTGTTAGTGAGTGTACAAAATAAAAACAAAACCGCGCCAAAGCATGCCCGCAAAACTGCACTAAAAACAGTAAACTAGCTGCGGTGGTGCATCTCTACTCGTTTCAATCGCTTTGTAGCTCGTTTCACCTTCCTCGTGGCTGATTCTATTAGCTCTATTCTGTGCGGTGGAGGTTTCGAGGTTGCTTTAAGTTGGGAGATGTAATCTATAGCGAACTCCCCGGTCAGCATCAAGGTGCGAGATGAGTAATGCTGCTGGTTTTGTTGATAGAATGGAATATTTTGCTTTCAATGTTATTGACGTTAATAGATTTACTTTTATTAAGTATTGTTACGATTCGTGAACAAGGCCGCTATATGAACCTGTACGAAATTATTGAAAATACCTTTCCCTCAAATTATTTAATTCTTTTTTTCACATATATACTTTGAGCATCAACAAACTATTGAATTTTACGGTAGAATTGCTCTTTTGTTCATTTATCGGTTTTCTACCCGAAAGGACCGAAAGGAAAGGATTTTGTGTTGACAAACAAAATCAGCATTACGTCGCGTTGCGTTTGAAACGGAGTTTGTGTAGGATTCTAATTAGATTCCGTTTCAAAATTCGGATTGATTGATGCAATTCAAGATGCTTAGATCATTTCCATTTCTAAAGTTCAAGTAAAAATTAGCTATTCAACTTGATATTCCTCAGCTTTTGACCTGTATGAAAAATGTTCAGTTTTTGGTCAGATATCGTTTTTAATACGGATCTGAATCAAAAAAGTCTACTATAAAAAATATATAGAAAAACCCTGATGATGACTGTATTTTTTTCAATTTTAATTTATTGTCCTGAAGTTTGAAATGCCTAAGTAATTCCGAGTTTGAAACCAAAATATTGTAAATGTAGAACCTCTTACATTTGAAATCAGTGGATAGCGAAAGCTACAATATTTCATGAATAATTGAAAGTTGCTAGTATTTAAACGTGTCCGTGTCTGAACCAAAGATCCTATGTCTGAAAATATTTTTATCGGATTTCTCGGAAAATTTCACATAACATATTAAAACATTGGCGATGTCGAACCGTACGTTTCCGAGATATTTTTTTTTTTTTGAACTGAGTTTTTCGACGCGTCACGCGCAAAAAAAGGAAAATGACGAAATCGGCAAAAAATGAACTTTTTTCACTAAAACTGCGATAACTTTAAAATTTCAGCGATGACGTATACCATATCGCAGTTTTAGTGAAAAAATGATTTTTTTGCCGATTTCAGCATTTTTCTGTTTTTGCGCGTGGCGCGTCGAAAAATTCAGTTTTTTATTTTCAAAAAATCATATCTCGGAAACGTACGGTTCGACATCGCTAATGTTTTGATATTTTATGTGAAATTATCCGAGGAATCCAATAAAAATATTTTAAAACATAGGCTTTTTGGTCTAGACACGGTCCAAACGCCATTTTAAGTTTTCTTACGACTTTTTCAATTGTTAAGCTAGATTTATGAAACTTCTTACTATTTTTCTCAAATAGCCAAACCTTTCACCTTTCTTTTGCATCTAAGACAGATAAATCGGATGAAATGACGCGGAGATATGATTTTTTTTTAAATTGGTTTTTGACGAAAATTGCCATTTTTTGAACCACCCTAGCACGATGTAGGTCACCCTAATGGCCAAACAAAAAATACGGGTCTAATTATTTTGGCCAAGGAACCCCCAGAAAAAATATTAGCCCGATCGGAGAACTTTTTTTCGGTTCAGGCTCTTTTCAAATAGAATTGCTGTATAGTTACATGAAAATTTCACAAAAATATGTATTTTTGAAAATGGAAATTTTTTACTCTGAGAAAATATCAAAATATTTGTTATTACAATACACTCAACCCTTTTTGGTCACTTTTTCGTTTGACACTTTTTTAGTTGGTACCCCGTTGGTTTAACGTAATTATTTTTCTAAACATTATTGAAAAAACTATTTGTTCCGAAATAGTGCATGGACTTCTTGTGGTCTACCCCAGTACATGTTTTAAAAATAATTAACTTGAGAAAAACCTTACCTGTTGGAAAATATTCTAAAAACAAATTGAAATCCTATCAAAGTCACCCCGGTTTACGGTACTCAAAATTTCAGTTTTTCACAAAATGGGTAAATAATCGAAATAATTTTTGTATTTTCAAAAAAGGTTGTTATTACATTCGAAAATTTTCACAAAACTACGAATTTTCGAAAAAAAACTCGAAATTTCACTGAAAACTTTAAGGATTTTCAAAACAATGCTACTTTATTCGAAATGTATGATAAAATCCCAATCATTTGATACCCATATAGAAAAAAAAAACAGAAATTTCGAGTATTTATTCAAAAATACGTAGTGTTGTGATATTTTGTTATTACATTCGAAAGATATAAAAAAATCCGATCATTTGATAACCATATTGTAAAAAAATGTAATTTTGAGAATTTTTTTTTTCAATCGAAGTTTTGTGAAAAGTTTGAGTATTTTCAAAAAAAAACTGTTGTACTTTCGAAATGTATGAAAAAGTCACGATCGTATGATACCCATATTGTAAAAAAACGATAACCTCAATAAAAATAAAATAAAAAAGCAACTGTGCCGATTTTGAGCCAAAACGGTTAATTTTAAGATCCCGACTGATCGCTGAAGTTTTCATGGGAAACTTCACAAAAATGTATCGAGAAAAGCATATTTTGGCAGCAGGTGGTGCATTTTTTTTCTAATTTCGTGTGTGTTAGCAGATGATGAAACATTCAATATTCCAATTAATTTCAAATAACTAAGATTTTCTCAATTTTTTACAATTTTGTTTGACATTGTCGATCCAAGATTCGAGATATGGGCTTTTAAAGAAATAACAATTAGGAAATACTGATATTTCTAAGTGGAACCAAATTTTATTTCATTTTCATTCGACGATATTTTGGAAACTAATGAACCCATTTTTCAATGTAAAAAATGAAACCATTGAGAATTAGAAAATATAATTTCATTATTTCAAAATCACGAGTAACAATTCAAAAAGATGAAATAATATTAATGGATTATTCTTGTTTTCAGTTTCATACAAATTAAAAAATTCAGTGAAACGTTGATTTGCAAAAACGTAGAGAATATTTAAAAAAAAGTTAATAATAGAAAGAAAACTTTCTTTTATGTTGGCCTCACAATACTGTTGCATTTTTACGGTTCAAGACAATGGCAAAAGTCGTCAACTACGGATCTTTTTTAACCCCTTTTTATCCGTCCAAACGTCTGTTACCTCGATATATTTTCGTTTTTTTTCACCCAGAAAAAAGGAAGTGCAGAACACTAATTCGATTGTGAATGCCGCCTTATTACACATAATCATCTGATGGCATATTAATTTCAAATCGCGCGCACTCCTGCGGGAAAATTAGATGCTCGTTTGTTTCAAAATTGAGGCGTAATTGGCGAAATTACACCTTTTTTTTATTTTTGCTCGATTAGGTGAATTTCTAGGTCACATGAACTATGACTCAAAGTGAGCGATTGGAGACAATTTTATTGATATTGTTTTGCGGCAACCACCCTTTTCTCATTGATATTACTCAGCTCCGAAACCCCACCAGAAAACCAATCATTTATGAATAATTACGTTCAGATGAGGTAATTACAACCCAATCGAGCGGCAAGCAGATTGAGCAAACACACTCACTCGACCATATGTTTTCGATGATCTTGCCAAATTAGAGGGTCTCTCTAGCATAGTGGCACGCCGTCGAGGGCAATGTTTGTTTGTTTACCCTCTCGTGCTGACCCACCGACACAGAGAGAGAGAGGAAGGTTATAACCTACTCAATCACCAACACCAACCTCAAGTGGCAGCAACAGGTTAAGTCACTTTACCTCTCGAAGCTGCGGGCAGCGAGCTGTGCTTGAAAGTGAAACAAATTCGATTTCATTCATCCCACGGTTTTCATTCTGCGAAAAATGCAAATTTATCCACCCACATGGAACGAGGCGGGTTGGGCTAGCTGACGAACTGCTTGATGGACCAACTGCCGGTGTGCTCTCAGCTGGCGTAACCGGGAACAACCCCCAGATTTTTGCTGGTTGCGATGGTGGTGTACTCAATTAGTACTAAAAGATTAGTCGTTTAAGTTATAGATTTTTAGTAAACAAATAAAATGTTGAAAAATAAAATAGTTTCAAAAGTTAAATGTGAAATAACGACAAAAAATCGAGATATTACTGTGTCTAACAACTGCAGATTTATACGATCTCGATCGACCTACTGAAAATGTATCAAGTGTGACGATGACGCCATCAGAGTGGAGGTGTGACTCGTTTGAGGTTAGGATTGTTCAGATGTTAGAAATCGCAATAAACTGTGGAACCTATTATCAGAAGTTAATGTTGACTTTAAAAATATTGGTTAAATTTAAATACCCATTTTTTATTATTTTTTTAATTGACTGAAACTGAGCCAATAACTACAGTCATCCTTCATGTTCGGAACAGTTTACAGATCTGCCAATGTTCAACAAATCATGGAAAATCGATAATTGAAAATAATGATTTGTTTTTACGTTCATGTGAAAGCTTTTCTTCCAATCTTTCGATTGATGAATAGACCGGCTGTATATTTTTACGTTTTATATCAAGTTTTTAAAGAGAAATATAGACCCTTGAAATCCACAAATTCGGAACACTTTTTTCTTACGATGTAAAGAAACTTTTTTTTTTCTTCAGGAGTACATATTTTTACAAAAAAAATGACTTTACACTCTGAAACCAATAAAACTCAAGCTAAGTTTGAAACATGGTCTGATAACTTTTTTTGTGAAAATATCAATTAAATTCAGGTGTTCCACAATTGTGGGAGGCACAATAACATCCCACAATTATGGAACAGGCAATTTAGAGGCAGCGTTTTGCTGCTCTGGATAAAATAGTCTTGAAATGAGGTTTTATGTTCCAAAAGTACTATTTTAACTAGTGAAATAGCAAGAGAATTTGTGGGTGTTCCGAATATGTGGGATGACTGTACCCTAAAGACTTTACTGTTCAGACCAAAACAAAAACAAATGCACAAAATAACTAAGACCGATGCTCATATTTTTTTCATAGTCGCTCCCCCATTGGGTTTGGGGAGTGAGATTAGGTACAGTGATTTTTTACGGATTTTACAATTTCTCAGGTTCTTCTCAATGAAATAAAATTCTGGTGAGAGGGGTTGTGTAGGAAACATCTTGTGATGACTAAGCTGAAAATATCTCGTTCCTAGAACAAATCCTATAATTTTAGCAGCTGTCTAAAGGTACGTTTTTGGCCAAAAATAACCTCTCGATAAATCAACTTTTCAATATTTTTGTAGGAATTGTTCGAAAAGTACCTAAATTTTTGAAAATCACTGCTTCAAACATTGTATCTTGTCAATACGATTCCCTCGAACAAGAAACACTGTTGGATGACTTGTTTTTACCATAGCTTTGTATTTGAGCCACTGCAATACATCTTACTAACGTGAAATTTTTCGAGGATTCCGAATATGTAAAAATTGAGCCCTAAAGGTGCCGTCATTTTGGCCTACAGGGCAAAAACTAACGTTGTAAAATGTTTGTTGTAGAAAAATCGAAAAATTATAAGAAAAACTGCGATTGGCCAAAAAGTTAATAACATAGGCTTATAGTCCATGAAATTACCTATCTTTTGACCTATGGGAGTATGGGTGTTGGAAGCTGTTGCAAAAAGATATTAAGGTTTTAAAAAAATCAAATTTTAACAGTAATTTGCAAAAGCTATGAGAGTCAAGACGATCCTGGATGTCTATGGCCCATTTTGAAGTGCTTCAAAAGACCTTTCAAATGCATCTAAGAGAGTTGGAATTGATGAAGTTTTACGGAAATGCGAGCAATTTTAGATTTTTTAGGTTTTTTGGACCTCAAACTTCGAAGCCCGTTTTACCCCACTTCCCTTTGTCGTAGAGGGCTCATATTTGGCATGAGTTCATCTCATGTATAGACAAACAAACGCTGAAAGTTTCATCCAAATCAGAGCACCTCGATACGACCTCTAGAACAAACCGAGCAGAATTTACAAATACTGCCTCTTAAAACTAGATCACAGTTTTTTATCCTTTATAGATGTGCTTGATCTTCAGCTCCCCAAGGGCCAGGAATTGCTCCGCCTTGTTACGGCAGGTCCGAAACCGCGTCATCATCTCCCCTGCGAGAGCAAAGAACTCTGGCAGGGTAAAGAGATCTTCTCCGGTAACTTCTTGCTGGGCCGTATTGCCACTACCGGCAGCGACCACGCTGGCGAACGATCGCTCCCATCCAGGAGGGAACGCTGAGTTGTCCGCTGGAACCGTATGATGACCAGCTGCCGACACGGTTACGCTCGTGCTTCGCTGAGGAGGGTGGGACGCTGCTGCTTTCTTCTTCCTCTTTTCCTGCTCCTCGAGGTAGTTTTTCCGTGCGCTGCATCCACGGTAGTTGCTGCGCGCCTTCGTTTGCTCTGCCTTGGACCCCAAGTCCGCTTTGCACGGCAGTGCACACGCCTCAGAGAGGTGTGATTCACCGCACTTCACACAGCGGGGCGGGAGGTTGCAGTTCCGCGAGCCGTGGCCGAATTTCTGGCAACGGTGGCATTGTGCTGCGTCCGACGGGTTCTTTGAGTAGAACCGCCAGTTTACCCAAAACCCGTCCAACGCCTTAGTTCGCCGCAGGTCTCGAATTTTTACGGTGCCGCGGTCGAAGTACAACAGGTACAGGGTGTGTGTACCTGTTACTGTTGTCTTCCGCGAGAGGACTTTTATGTCACGCGGCGTTATGCCAGCACCCGAGAGGTCCTTCTTGAGGTCAGAGATCGGGCGATCTTGGTACCCCTGCAAAACGACCTTAACGGCAGTCTTCTGCACAGGGTCGAATGTGTAAAACTTGAAGTTTTGACGCTTCAATTTCTTCACAACCAGGTCGAAGTTCTTTTCGTCAAATGTGTAAACTTGCACTGACGACTTACCGATTTTCAAACAATATCCGAGGCCTTCCAGCAACTCGTCAACATCGTCTGCCAACGTGTCCAAAACAAAAATTAGAGGTGGTCTACGTTCCGCTGGAGAGTTGTTCTTTTTTGACGTCGGCACTTTTTTCCGTGCACGACCATCATCGTCGTCGTCGTCGTCGGTAGTGCTGCTACCGTCAGAGTTGTTATTTTCTTCGTCGTCGCTCAGCATCTGGAACTCGTTCCTGATGGGGATGTTGGCGGATGTTGATGTGCCACTGGTCGTGGCACCGGAAGTACCGGAACGGGTTCGCACTGGTGATCTCGGAACGTATCCGGGATGTAGATACTTTTTGTCGATTCCATCTGCGCTCACCCTCCCCTGCGCGATGGCGGCCGACACGGCGTTTGTTTGTTTTTCGAGGCCGCACTCGAACTGCCACGGCCACGGCCGGCCTTTGGCATGCTGGAGAAGCAAACTCGCGGGTAATCACTTTCAACTACGGCGAAAAAATTCGAAAAAACGGTAGAGCACAGAGCACTTGACTGCTGCTTGCTCTCGTGCGTACACGGAGGTGATTTTCCTGTTTCTTTTTCTTTAAGCCACTGTATCTCAGCAACCTGAGGTCCAATCTTCAATGTCTCTTAAACATTTTTATATCAAATTTTCTGAACTTTTCAGAAATGGTCACTCATGGTTACTCTTTTTAAAAATCGAAATAATGCATATATTTCGCTAAAATAAAACATTCGGTCACTATATCTTGAAAACGGAGCCCTTTATCAAAAAATATGTAAAGTACTTTTCGATTGCAAATCCAATTTTAAATAAATAAATTAGGTCAAATTTTGTTTTGTATGAAATTTCAACTTTTTTCCTAAAATCACTATTTTTTTCAAAAAATCATAATTTGGCGGCAGATTTTTTGACCATACTTCTCTTTAGCTCAAAAGTTGCAAGTTTTTGTCTTTTTTATTTGTTTAAAAAAATATCAAATTTTTTTAGGGGAATTGAGATTTCGTGAAAAAAAAAGTTAATTAGAAAATTCACCTCAAAAGTTACTGTTGTTTGAATAGGGTATATGACCCTATTTTGGACCTACTATGCAAAGCTTCAACATATTTCGCATTGTTCTCGGGAACGGTTTAACTTATTTTGCTCATTCCAGGACTATTTTGTAGCTTAATTCATGCTTAACAAAGTATACAATTTAGAATTGAAAATAATTCAATCATTTTATTATTATAAGCATTTCAAGTAAAACATTTTTTGGATGCTTTTTGGACTTATTGAATGTATTTTGGAGCCATCGCTGGATCTATTTTGGACCCACACTCTGATTGGTTGAAATTTTGACAACTCGAATTGCGGCGTGCGGCGACGAAACGCACACTTTAAAAAAGCTCGGATTGATAATCCAAAGGGCCTATCCAAGCGTTTTGAATCAGAAAATATTAATTTTAGATAAGAATATATTTAATTCTGGAAACTTTTTTCATTAAACATTGGTGAAATACTCACATGTTTGGTTTTTTAAGGAGTCAGCTCTATTTCCATCAAATTTGCTGATTCTTTCTACAGAAACAAATTGTTTTCCAAATGTTATAATAGCTTGTTTGCTTACTTTTTAAAGCATTTTATTCTAAATTGAACGCAAGGCCGATGTTGAAAAATGGTTTTACAATAATAATAATAAAAATTACGGGATGTCTAACCGTATGGAACGGTTCAAAAAAAAAAGTTTTAAAAATGATAAAAATGAGAGTTAACAGTTTTTTTTAACAGAAAAGAGAGGAAAAGGTAAATAAAAAACTTGAATAAAACACAACAAACAAAAGTTTTATTCAACGACAGCGTAGATTCAACTTAACAACTACAAACTTAGGCATCATCTTCAATCTCAACCCCGCCTTCTTCGGATGACTCCGAATCTTCGTCACTTGATGTCATTCGCTCTAACTGTACCAATTCTTTCTTTTTAGCTTTCTTCTCTCTCTTTTTCGCTTCAATTGCTTCCTGTTTCTGCTTCCGTTCTGCTGCTTTTTCTCGCGCTCTTCAAGCCTCTTCTTCTTTTCCTTTTCTACCTCTTCCCTTTTCTCTTCTCTTTGTTTCTTCCGCTCTTCAATCCTTCTCTGCTTCTCCTCCTTTGCTGCTTTGTTTTCTTCCGCTTTTCTCTTACGTTCTTCGGCCTTTTTCTTCTTTTCAACTTCATTCTCTGCCTTCTGTTGCACTTTTTTTTCAGCGATTTCAATCCTCCTCTGAAGGAGATTTTTTTTCTCCTCTTCGATCCTTCGGATATCTTCCAGACGTTCTGCAGCAGTCAAAACTGGATTTGCTTTTATTTTGTAGTTGATGTGCTTGCGGGCTCGTTCGGGGGTTTTTGGCGTTGTGAGGTACTTCGAAATGTCACACTCGAGCGATGTGGTTCCTGCAGCCGGCAAATCTGACTGAGCCGGAACAACGGTTCGGCTTACTGGTTCCGGCGTAAGCGCTGTTTCAACAAACGAATCATTCCAAGATGTATAATGTGATCCAAATTCGCCATAGAAAGAACTTGACGGTCGGGAAGAACTTGACGGGCGGGAAGAACTTGACGGTCGAGAAGAACCTGACGGGCGGGAAGAACTTGACGGCCCCGCAGCGACATCTGTTGATGAGTAGCCCGAATGGTCACCAAGATTTTGCGATGCGCGGTTGGAGTGTGCTTCATGCTGCTCTAATACGTTCAATTCTGTAACATCCGAAGAGGAAGCAAGGTCATCAGAATGAGCAGGTTCTAAAAAATATAACAATAATTAGCTAATGTTGAGTTAAGTTACGTTTAGTTTACCTTTACGAGATTTGCCAAAGCATTTACTGTAATCCACAGCATCTGCGTTGAACGGGAAAAGTCCGCACGGCTTGAAGGACTCGCTGACGGTTTTAATTTTGAAAGCGTGCTTCATCGCCCTTTGCAGGATTTCCGGGAACGTTACAGGTGTAATTTTGGCACTTTCCCCGTTTTCATCCTTGAACTTTTTAACCTCCTTCTTCCAGTAATGCTTCAACGGTCCGAAAACACCAACGTCCGCAGGTTGGATGATACGAGTAGAGTTCGGGTACAGTGAGATCAGGACGATCTGCAGCTTCAGACACGCTTCAGCGACCTCTAGCGACATATGACTCTTGTGGCCGTCCACGAAGTAAATGACTGGAAATTGCACATTCCGCTTCACCAAAGCCGGGTGTAGGACTTTCTTGATGTGGCCAACGAAGTTAGCAGTATCCATCCACCCCGTTTCCGTTCCGCCGAGTCCCCAATCGCCAGGATAATGCTGAGCTATCTCCTTTCCAATCCGTTGCTGTGGAAGAACGACGAGCGGCGGGTACGAATGTCCATCGGCCGAAAACGTGAACAAAACAGTTGTTGTTTGCTTCGCGTTACTCGGTTCAACTATGGACACGTTCTTACTCCCCTTCTCGGCAAGAACCTTTTGAGCCGTAATGTTCATTGGCATGCCGGTTTCATCTCCGCTCAACATACGAGAAGGATCTTCGAGAATATCTTCGAGGCCGTAATCGCGAGCGTACTCTCCCACCTGCGCGTGCCATTTTCGCAAGTCTGATTCCGACACATTAGCACTAGCTTTACTTATTGCTTCTGGTGTACGTATGCTCACGTCCTTGTGACGCTGAAGGAATCCTTCGAGCCAGCGTCGACCTACAAAGATAATAATACATAGTTTAGTATTGATTAAACCTAACATTGGACAATTTACCTGGTGTGTTATCTCGAAAAGGGTTACGACGTGGATTTTCCTTCAAAAAAACGGATATTTTCCGACGTAACGCTTCGGTCGTAACAGGGAACGCCTTCCTCTGCATCTCCTTAATCCAGCAAACAATTTGGGATTCCTCGTCACAGGTCAGGACGGTTTCAGGGCCCCTTCGTCCTTTATTCTTGTAGTTTTCACCCAAACGGTAACGTAAAGTGTTCTTTGGGATCGAGAACTCTTTCGATGCTTTATACTGGGTCATTGAACCTTTACGAACTTGCTCAATGGCACACGCAAGTATTTCCGGGGTATACTTGACACGCTTGTTTTTTGTTATACCTTTGACATGCGCCTTTCCAGAGCTGGGCGGGGAAGTGTGGGCTTTGGAGCGATTCGGGATGAAATCAGAGCTGCGATTTGTCACAACAGGCAGCGTTGCGAACGGTCTTCGTGGACTGGCCTCGCTGGACCCTACTCGCTGAGCTTCTTCGATTTCTGCAGAATCGATCATGAATGAGTCCCAACTAACGTCACTGAAGTCCAAGGATTCGCATTCATCCGACGCCAAGTCCCCGTCTTGCGGACTTTCGTTGAAGTCATCTTCCATCCTAAATCGTTCTTGGTCAGACGCGGGGTCGCGGGCTTGCCGGCCTGCTTGTCCGATCCATTCTTCCTCCGAGAAGCTCGTGTGAAGTTCCTCGAGCAGACCATCTAACCCGCCTTCCTCTGCAACTTGTTTGTTTACACAGCTGTCCGTATCAGGAACTCCGCCACGACTCGCGGAAGCGACACATCCTTCCTCTGTGGCTTGATTGTTTACAGCGCTGGCCTCGGCGCTGGCCATGTCGGGAGCGATACATCCGTACGGGTCGTACATCACAATACGTGGACTGCTCACGGCTCGTGAATCGGTTTGCTGTGATAAGTCAAGAGGAGCCAGTTTCGGGAAAGTTCGAACCACCGGTGGCGCTTTACGTCCCGTAGTGAGGTCTAGTGGAGCTGAAAATAATCAATAATATCATTAATTTGAAATAAATACACATGAAGTACTCTTACCTGGCAACATTTCGATATTATTTACAGAAAAATTAAGCAAAGAATTATTAACAAAACTTGACAAACGTTTCTTACGACACCGCGACACCTCAACTGACAGTTGACGATTGAATAAGCAAAAGGGCCTAATTTGGATTCCAAGTCTAACAGGGTTGCCAGCTCTATATTTCTTAAAGTAGTCATTAAATATTTTGCAGGTAATTGGGTAATATTTTGGATGACAAGAAAAAAAACAAACCAACAAATCTTTTTTTAGTTAGTTTGCAATCGGTTCTCATAAACCATCCCAATCTCTAGCATTAAACAAAATTTAAAAGAATCATTTTTACATTAAGGCGTCATCCATAAAGTACGTACGCTCTTAGGGGGAGGGGGGGTTATCGAAGGAGTGACAAGATGTGGCGAAGGGGGGAGGGGGGGAGGGTGCCAGACTGTGACGTCACGCTAGGTTTTTTTTATGATTGCATAATATTAATTTAAAATGTACACAATTAAATTAAATCCTCTTTTCTAAAATTGTTTGCTTTTTATTATTTAGAAGAACATTTCACACTATAATTTATTATATAGTCACTTTTTTTCAGCTGGAACTTCAATATTTTGCAAATTCTTGCTTGATAAAAATAAATCCTTTCAAAGCAGGGTGTTCATAAGAAAACTACTATAAATGGTTTGAACTTATTATTTGAACTTGCAAAGCTGTGAAAAACAGTTAAAGATTTTTTTATATTTGAATATACCAGGTTCAAACTTTTAAAAGATACAAAATTTATTTTTTTTTATTTGGCTATGCTGATTCTAGGAAATGAATAATTCGAATAATTTAACTTATTTTTCTCATATAAAAATTGCCAAAAATACCAATACTTTCAGAGTTTAAAGATATAAAAACTATAAAAAATCCCATCGAAAACAAGTGGGGGGTCTGGCAAAATGTGACGTACTTTTTGAGGGGGTTCACCTTGTGTGAAGGGGGGAGGGGGGGTTAATTTTGGCCTATTTTTGCGTGACATACTTTATGGATGACGCCTACTTGTGGTAGTTATTTGTTTTCAAAGCTCTAAGTTTTTTTTAGATATTCTAATTTAAGAAGTTTATTCAGAATTATTAAATTTAAAATATTCTGTGATTTCAAAGAAACTTTGAAAAAATTTAACAACTGTTGAAAAGTTCTAAAGTTTACATAAATAAAACTGGCAACACCTTGTTACGAATGTGTTGGTGATAGCTTGTACTGTTGGACCAGTAGCTCCAAAAACTGATCCAACGCGGCAGATTTGGAAAAATATTTTCAATTGAGTTTTTTTAACAATGAAAAGGTTTTTTTAGTGTTTTAGTGACGAAAAATCAAAGAGTGTTTCATAAACAACACATTCACTGTATGGAAACCGAGTGAAAATGATTTAGTGCCAGTGCAGAACAGAAAAATTGACATGGTGTCACGACGCAAATCGAATAAGCAACGAAGCCGTTTTTTTTCGACCCAATCGACGAGCCGGGGAAATTTGGAAGGCGTTGGAAAAAGTGGCTGGAATATCGAAAATAATTGTAATTGTTAACATTATTTTGTAAGGTAACTTAGAAAACGGTCCTGCTTGAACTTTCTTTTCATTGGTTTCAGTAAAATCCGAGTTTAAAGGCCATAATTTACATAAATCAGGTAAATAGGTCCAATATAGGTACTAGGTCCAAAATAGGGACATATACCCTACTTACGTACCATTTTTGTATGGACAGCAGCCAAAATTGTACTTGTATGGGTGAACCAATGACACAAAATAGCACAAAAATAGCAAATTCTTTTGTCATAGGGAAGGCCCGTACACAAAGTTTGAACCAAATAAAAAAATACAAAAGATTAAAATGGTCGAAATCGGGCGATTTTGTAAATAATTGCTCATTTGAGCATCATTTTAGTTTCATTTGACCCAATGTCACCCAATCTAAAGAGGGAGATTGTGTCAATTTGCAAACAATTGGCATTTAAGGTAGAGTTCTTCAAATTTCACCATATTTTGGGAAAATATTTGTGAACTGTCTAAAAACAATTCTGCGTTTAAAGATTATCAATGTTATTCCAATTGTTTTTGTTATTAAGAAATTACTAGAGGTGTATCGTTTTTTTACCCATAGTCACCCCCACTGATGGTACTGATAATAATTATTTATTTTTCTGATATCTCGCCAAAAATAAAAAAAATATAAGTATTGAAATAACAAGCAAACTACATTTGAATGCAAAAAGTGTTTTAAAATGCATTTTACACTAGTTCAGTTGTTTTGCAATCATTTGTTTTCAAAAAATGTATGATTTGAGGAAGACAGAAATTATAACGAAAAAAAACTTTTTGCGGTACGTACAGTACGATTTTTTTTTAAATTCAATAGATTTTATTAAACTCCGACATGTTGAAAATGATTCTAAACGCAGGGGAATACATTTGAAATTTATTACAGCTGATTGCACTTGAATTTCCATTGAAATTTAGAAGTTTTTTTGGACATTTTTGTTTTGCCCTCTGATTTTTCGGCGCGATTGTAAAAGGGAGGAGGTAGACAAAAACTTTTAAAAATATTTGAAACTACTTACCATTCTTGTCATTTTTGAGCGAGCTTACTTTTCTAAACCAAAATTAACAGAATCGAATCCTGACACTTTTCAAAATAAATGCTGAAAAGTCCTACTGGATGCTGAAAAGTTGAACTTTTCAGCACTTGTTTCGAAAAGCTATAATTTTCAACATTTTTGTTATTTAAACGGTTTATTGGCAAAATACATGAACATTTGACTTATAATTCATCTCAAAGGATGTTTTTCGGAATTGCAAAAAAAAAAATTGTTTGGAACTCGTTGCAAAACTTGATTTTATCAGCACTCGTCATATTTATCCAACTCGGAGACCCTCGTTGGATAAATGTACGACTCGTGATGAAAAAACCTTTTTTTTGCAACTTGTTGCATAAACTACTAAGGGAACGTGCATAAACCACGTGGCCTTTTTTTGGTGAATTTTTTGCAAGCACATTTTTAGCTACTTGATACCATCAAAAAAAAAATTAATTTGTGTTTGCATTTTGGTACGCATTTTTAGGGTATTTTAACTTTGGATACTGTCACTTTATTTTTTAACAGCTTTTAAACTTTTGCAAAACGTAGTTACATGAGTACTAAAAAGTGTACATTCAATTACAGGCTCAAAGTATTGATATATATATATAATTCAATATTGAATTTGAAAATATTATGACATTGAAATATAAGTAATAATTTTAAACACAATAATTGTATGGTTTTGAAGTGTAACAAAAAATGTATGCATATAAGTAAATTCAAAGCGCGTATTTTTTTGTTTTTTTTAAGAAAAGATTTTTTTAAAGGCCACGTGGTCAGCCGTCGACCCCCCCCCCCTCCCCCCATGGCTTTTCATGGTTTTTTTCGGTCGGATTTCGGACCCCCTCCCCCTAAGGAGACCACGTGGTTTATGCACGACCCCTAACTGAACAAAAAAAACCAATCCAAAGATTTTTCTCAATTCATAAGTCCGATGCACATATTCTTTTAAGGCTGAGGGCAAATTTTGGTGATTTGAAGGTTTCCATTACATGCAGGCTTGTATGAAGAAAAACAATTATGCACAATGGTTTGACCTTAGGAAATTCCATGGGCAGAAATACAAGTTTGAGAACTGCTCAGTATCGACTACAAAACACTCAATGTTAAGATGCCAAAAATAAGATGAATCACGTGTCAAATGTTGTCTTGATTGTCATAACATTGCATAACCCTACAACCGAAATCACAAACTTTCCACCACGGTACGTACCTACTGACCCTAATCGCTGCGCAACTGTATAAAGTTGGGCAGCCTAACAAGATCCGAACCTACACACGACCCAGGAATCCTCTGCGTCGCGTCACGTCACGACTGCAGCGCCGCGACAATCTCTCATATTTATTCAGCTTAATTTTCCAATCCCGCAGTCACAGCTCACCGGCTTTTAAGGTCAAAGCGCGTTCACCGCCGCGGCCCGGCCCGAACCGTGCCGGCCATTTGGTTGGGTTGGGGCAGTTTCGGGCGGGAATCGCATGGTCAAGCAGAAAAAAATGGAGGCGCGAACGTGAACCACCGGTCTTTAGCCGTGCCAGGTAGATTTTGGATAGCCGGACTCAGCTGACTGAGGGGCAGTGACTTAAGTCTAGTTGAACCATGTGGTCAAGCTTTTTGCAGTGCGTGGCCTAATGGTTACGCTGTCCGCTTTGTAAGCGGATGATTCTGGGTTCGATTCCCATCTGCTGCAACCTTCCATCGGATGAGGAAGTAAAATGTCGGCCCCGGCCTTGGTTGTTAGGCCGTTAAGTCATTCCAGGTGTAGGAGTCGTCTCCATGCCATAAGTACAAACAACACACCAAACCAAGCCTACTCCGGTGGAATCGCTGGCGGCGGTTGGACTCGCAATCCAAAGGTCGTCAGTTCAAACACTGGGTTGGAAGGTTCCTTGGAGTAAAAAGAGGTTTGGGTGCTCTCCCCATTCAAGCCTTCGGACTCCTAGGTTCGAGCAGAAACTTGCAATAGAGACCACAAAAGACCCCGGGGGTCGTTAATGTGGATGGTTTGATTTTTTTTTTTTTGATTTTTTGGTCAAGCTGGGATTTGAAGCTTTTTTTTCATGCTTAACTGCATAAAGTTCACCCAAAAAATAAACCAAACGTCCATGATAAACGACTTCCTTTCCGATCACGGTCTAAAAATAGAGCGCTTCGTTACGGTGGCGTGGCGAGCAATGTTTACCATAACGTCCTTCCCGGAAGGTGGCGGCACCCACGCCGTGCCGAGTTATGACGTGAGTCGCCGTTTTCCGTCCGTAACTATGTATGGTTGTGGGCGGCCACGAGAGAGACATTCTTCGAGACTTTGCAACGATTACGGCGACGACGGCGATGATGATGAAGCTGAACAATCCGAGGTATTTTTTAATGGTTGTACGAGCTTCAGAGCCAGGAGTCTGGCGTCGCTGTAGAAGGAGATCATTCTAGAAATGTGACCGGAGTCCGGAGTCGCAATCCAGAATAAAAATCTGGTAAATAAGCGAGACACACTAGACTTGAGACAATGGCACTCTCAGTCTGACTTGTATTTACCCGGGAAGCCGGGACCTAAGGCGGGTATTGTTAAGTGACACACTGCAAAGTGCTACTGCTTTGAAATTTAAATCAACTCATGCCGATCAAGGAATGCAGTCTCGACTTGAGTTTAACGTTCTATACCTTAGAAAAGAAACCCAGCGTCCATCGACATGTTTGTTTTAGGGGGCAGGAGGGTGCCCTCTACGACGTGAATGACCTGTCGGAGGTTGTTTATTAATATTCCACATAAATTACCTCAGACAACCTTGGGTCGGACAAATATGACAATGAGATATGAATGCATCGCGTTGAACAACCGCGGCGACGATGTTTCCTTTGAGAGGAGGATGTTGTCACAATTGTACGTACGTTGTGCACCACCCTAGATGGGATATCTCACGACGTTGTTTGAGGTCTTCGATGATACATGGGTCCTTGCATAGGTTGAGGTTATGTTGAGTAACACAATCCGAGTTACATGCAGGATTGAAATATGAAAAATCAGATCTGTGGAGTCAGAGTTTACACTTTTAAAAGACCCAGAGTCAGAGTTGACAAATTCTAAGCAGCCTAAGTCGAAATCACTAAATCTTCTGATGTCTAAGTCGGACTCGGACTCCGAGTTTGTTGTTGGAGTCATAGTCAACGTCACAGCCCCTTTTGTAATAAATTGAATATTGAAGTTTCCTTTTCAAACTGACTCAGTAGACGACAAATACAACGGAAGGAAATCAATAAAAACAGCAGTCGGTATCGCCTTCCTTCATCCGCCAGTCAAGCTATCAATAAACAATAAAAAATATCGAATAGAGGAGTTAATTACCAACCAACCACTCTCAACACTCTCAAGGTGGCATTTTTCCCCCGCAATATTTAATCAGCTGCAGGTTCACCAACTCCCAATGGCACTAAGCTGGCCTGTGCCTGTGGGCACAATCTCTGGAAATGGAGCTGCGGCGCGAGAGTTGCGTTTAATTGAGCAATAATAAAAACTGCACTCGCGCTGCACGTACACACCGCTCAACCGGTGGTCATGTCTGTGCGCTTGGGGACTGCTTACTTTGACCAATACTTACAGATATAAGTGACTAATTTTTCATTGTGGCACACGAACTTTATTGAAAGCAAAACTTTTAAATCAGGAAACTTTCAACAAAACCACAAATATATCAAAATAATTTAGAACTCGTTGATCTTGACACACATTTTTGTCTCTTTTCGGTTCATGTGTTGTAAAAAATCAAAGTTTTAAGAATTCGCTTCAGATTAATTTTCTTAACAACACAAACAAGGTTTACCGAGTTGGATAAATACGAACAGTGCTGAAAAAATCAAGTTTTGAAACGAACTGAATACAACCAGCCATGCATCGGCACTAAGAGCTCTTCTTAACGGCACTCAGCTTGTTCCACATGGCATTTTCGTTTAAAGTAATGCTATGCTTGTTGCCAGGCAAAAACCTTTTTTTTTGGCATGGATAATGTGTAGAAAACATTTCAATGGTAATGTTCTCTTAAGCTCTTTAAAAGAACTTCTTAAAAGCTCTTTGAGTGCGCTTAAAGGTTCTTACGCTATATCTCACTTGGTTTTCAAAATTAATTCTCAGGGTCTTCGGAAGCCTAAAAAGCGTAATTAGTGTACTCTAATCACTGGCACAACATGCTGGGCAAAAAAGGTTGAAAAATCAATTTACGAGACATGGTTTCAACATTTGAATGCAAAAAGTGTTTTCAAATGCAATATACACCTGTCCAGTTGTTTTGCAATCATTAGTTTCCAAAATATCTAAATATTGACAAAAAAATATTTTCTGCGATTTTTTTACGGAATACATTGGAATTTCATAAAAGTTCCAAACATTTTTAAACAAGCCCAAACATGCTAAATATGATTATCAATGCACAGTGGTCCGAAACCGAAATCTAGCGTGACAAAATTGATAGCGGCCACACGAGCTTTGGTGTCTTCGGGACAAATGATCAGAGTCAATAGGGGCATCTTTTGGTATGGTGAACATTAGGGTGGTCCAAATTTTAAGGGTGGTTCAGAATTTTTATTTTGGCGGAATGACGAGATAGCGCTTTGGTGTCTTCAGAAAAGTTGTAGGGAACACCATTCTGAGCAACTTTGCTAAGGAACACAAAGCTCTATATTTAAACGGGAAGTTTATAGAGCCATTTTTGTAATTAAGGTTGAAGTGTTAATGAAAAAACGAGTTTTTTGAATTTATCAACTCAAGCTTATGTCGTAGCGAGATGGTGTCTTCTAGACATTTGTAGAGCTTAAATCAATCAACAAAATAATTAAATTTATTCCTGAAATATTTCAGCTAAAACTTGTTTCTTCTTTTACAACCACTAGATCATTTTGTACATTTTTGGGCCCTTCTAGACAATTTTACAGCTTGTCAAAATGAACATTTTTATTCTTGAAAAACGAATTTTGGACAAAAAATGATTTAAAAATGCTCATTTTCAAATTGAGATTAAATGAGTTAAACAAAAAAGACCTCCCGAGATATTTTCAGCAAATGTACTCTAGAATGTGTACTTTCAGATGCTTCCTTTTCGAGTTATTCACATTTCAAAATTGCGTCTTTTTCGTTGTATGTTGGCTATAACTTTCGTTTTAAAGGTCCGATATTTGCTCTCTTGGAAGATAAATGTGTGTTTTGATAAGCTCTACAAATGTCTAGAAGACACTAACTCGCTACGACACAAGCCTGAGTTGATAAATTCAAAAAAAAAAACAACTTTTCTGAAGACACCAAAGCGCTATCTCGTCATCCCGCCAAAATAAAAATTCTGAACCACCCTAAAATTTGGACCACCCTAATGCCCACCATACCAAAAGATGCCCCTTTTGACTCTGATCAATTGTCCCGAAGACACCAAAACTCTAAATCTTAACGTGTGTTCTCTATCAATTTTGTCACGCTAGATTTCGGTTTCGGAGCACTGTGCAATGCAGGAAGTTTTTTGGAATTTTTTTTTGCCCTCTGATTTTTCAGACCAATATTGGGGGGCCAAATTGATTATAAATTCCTTTCAGAATGTGAACATTTTGTTTGGAGTTCCAGATCGAATAAAAAATATTTAGTTGCTATTTTTTTTTGTTATTATTATTCAAGAAAATTTAATGATAACGCTACAAGTAAAAGCAACATTTTCCAAATATTTTGTTTAATAAAAGATCAAATAAACAGGTTTTCGCAGAACTTTAATTCAGGCTATTGCAGCTTTTATTTTGGAGATTTGTTTTTCCCCACATTTTCAAATTTTTGGAGCACAAATACATTAAACATCCCTACAGTTTTGCTTCTGCGAAATGATTACCAAATGTTTAGGATTTCATGAACATTTTATTGACGATAATGTGGTCCAAATTTTATATATTTTATATTATAAATTTGAGTAAGAAAGTACAATATTACTACAATATTATTTTTATAACCATATAACATTGTTGCAAATATTTTTCACAGTCTCCCCACCCCCTTCAAAATCGGTCTAAAAATTCAGGGGCAAAATAAAATATTTTTTTCAAAATACTTGGAAACTTTTCAACAATTTTTTTAAATGCAATCAGCAGAAAACAATTTAAAATTCCTCATCTAATCTAATCTAATCTAATCTAATCTAACCCTATCGCAGCCAGTCTTTCGAGGGCATCCTGGAGAATGCCTTAGGTTGATTGATGCCTAGTATCTTCTTGTCATTATCAACATTTGCAGTGCGCCATTGCATTAGAATGCATTGAAACATCACAAACATCGAAGCGGCCAGGCCAACTGCGTAAAGTTAACCGCAAAGATGATTCGTTGAATTGGATTGAGTATGAACACGAATGTTCAAACAACAATACAGTTCTGAATCTACAGGGGAGGAAGAAACGTGGGGATCCCCCGCTCACGTTCATGTTTATTAAAGCAATGAATCGTTGGGAGCCACCATGCTAAGAAGTTTTGGTGATCCGGGACCCTCTGGGATGGGACATTGTATTTCCACAAATGTCCTGGACACTATTTGCCGTGGTTATAGCGCCACAACTCGCTCACAGAAAACAATTTAAAATTCCTCATACTAATAATTAAACCGCTGTTACCGCTGTCTTAAAAAGCATTAGACATAGGACAATGGTCAATATGTAGACTTTTTGTAAAATTGTTTGGAGAATCGATTCCCACTAGCGTTTTTTGAAAAATTTGACGTTTAGCCCACTTAAAAAACATGAGTTATATTAAATGATTTTTGTTTTTTTTTTTAGGAGAGACATATAATTCTGCATTTTACGTGAGTCTTTTTGTAAAAAAAAATGAACAAAGCAAATGTGACATCACCTTAAAACTTAACTTTTAAACTCAAAACATCTCATGGAAGTGGCGTGTATTTTTCTTTCAGTGTATTTTTTCAGAAAGCTCTTTCAATTTCCTACAAGTTTGTCTTTGGTCACTTTTTGATACGATGCAACGACTTTGAGATACAGTGATTTTTGAATCACAAAATCCAAAAATATTTAAATAGCTTACGCCCTTATCAAATGTCATTTTCGATTACATTTGACTCCATATACACAAAAATGGCTTATATAGACACAGGGAAATATGTCTACAAAGTTTCATTGAAATCGGAGAGGGTCGGGCACAAATTTTTTTTTTTTTTTCATAAAATTATTTTTATTAGGTCCTTTTCGGTACTGGGACCTGGATAGGACCGAGTCGGCTTTTGTAATTACAAAAAACTTAATAATTACAGAGGATCTTGTGTGTAAATGTTAGTGGGAGGGGAGCCGATTACCCGCGGCCTACTCGGGGTTAGTAGGGAAGGGATTGATGTTAAAGACAAGGCGTGGGATGGGAAGGGGGATTGTGTAGGGGTCTTGGTTGGCTCTGCTGGCCTTTGCGTTTTGTCCTCAGCCGCAACTCGGTGTCAAGCTGCTGGGGCGTTCTTGCTTTGCTTCCGGTGCAATCCAGAAACGACGGCTTTGTGCGAAGGCGAGTTATACTAACAAAAGGAAAAACTAACTGGAAGAAAACTAAATGGATATTTTGGAATCTACGAGGAACTGATAGATCGGATAGAGAACATCAAGGTCTAGTTGAGATAACGCGTCTCACATCGGGATTTCTGGTGGTCTTCCTCGGGCCCTGAGGGTATCTTTCAACTTAATTCTGTGAGCCTGGTGATCTGGACACGCCCATACGAGATGGTCGATGTCCTGATAACCCTGCCCACAGTCGCATAAGTTTGTATCACTCATGTTGATACGGTACAGATGAGCCTTGGATGAGTAATGGTTCGACATAAGGCGGGACATCGTTCTGATGAATCCACGCGTCAAGTCCATTCCCTTGAACCAGGCTTTTCTTTGCACCTTAGGTCGTATGGAATACATCCAACGTCCCTTGGTGTCGTCGTCCCATTGTTTTTGCCAATCCAGAAGCGCACGCTGCCTCGGCAAACCGTAGCATTCTTGTAGGCTAATTGGCCTTTCAAAAATGTATCCACTCTCAGCACCCTTCTTGGCGAGCAAGTCCGCTTTCTCATTACCCGGAATCGAGCAATGAGCGCGGACCCACACCACCGTGATGCTGAAGGACTGAGCCGCCAGGTTGTTTAAAGTCTTGCGTATTTCCGTGAGGAAAAACGCAGACTCCCTGGTCGGCTTCAGAGACCGGATAGCCTCAACAGAGCTAAAGCTATCGGTGAAGATGAAGTAGTGGTCAGGTGGCATGGTCTCGATGATTCGCAGTGCGCAGTAAACCGCGGCTAACTCTGCGACGTAAACCGAACTCGGGTCCTTCAGCTTAAAGAACAGCTGATAAGATTCATGATAAACACCGAAGCCCGTACAGCCGTCGAGCTTGGAGCCATCGGTGAAGAATCTGTTGTTTGGAGGAACATGGTTGTACTTTGATGCGAAGATCGACGGTACAACCCCCCGCAGAAGATGGTTTGGGATACCGGGAGTATCGGCTTTCATGGACGTGTCGAAACCAATCAGGGTGCTGCTGGTTAACGGAGGCGTGCGCTGTACCGTTGTGCTCGGGCTCCACTCCCACGATGACATAAAGTCATAATATAGAAGCATGCGCCGAGACTCAACGTGAAGGTTCAGCAACGTTTCAAAGTTGTCAATTACCAGTTTATTCCTGTAATCACACCGGATCAGGAACCGGTAAGACAGTTCGTAGTAACGAGTTCGCAGAGGCAACACTCCCGCCAAGACCTCGAGGGTCATGTTGTGAGTTGAGTGCATGCATCCCAAGACAATGCGAAGACTTCGGTACTGTATCCGCTGGAGAACCAACAAGCGTGATTTCGCAGCTGACTGGAAGCAGAAACTGCCATATTCCAGCACCGAGAGTATCGTTGTCTTGTACAGTCGAAGCAGGTCAGAAGGATGAGCACCCCACCGGTTGCCAGAGACACTGCGCAGAAAATTAGTTCTTTGCAGGCACTTTTGCTTCAGGTAGTTAATGTGCTTCCCCCATGTTCCCTTTTGATCGAAGATTGTACCCATGTACATGAAGTGGTCCGACTGCTCGATAGTCTTTCCCGAGAGAGAAAGATTGAGCTGTGCCGGTTCATGCTTCCCCGTAAAAACGACCAGTTCCGTCTTCGCCGGAGAGAATTCAATACCCTTTTCAACTGCCCAATGGGCCAAGTTGTTCAGGGTATCTTGCCCAGTCGGGCACAAATGTACTAACAAAATTATTGATTTGAGCTAGAATTGTTCTATTGCAGAATATATATTTAACATTTCTCTTGGTTTAGTATAAATACACAGAAAAAAAATTATGGTAATATTCTTCAGGAAATGGTGAATATTCATCAGTTCACCAAGTTCACAATTTTACACTAAAAACGTAACTTAATCCACCTTTAGGTGGTTGGTGCCTTCCTCTCATTTAAAGAGTGATCACAATCCCCTAAAGAGTCCACATGGTTTATGGATCTCCCCTAACGTGATCGCAGCACCTAAGAGGTCCTAATAAAAATAAGTGACGAGTAAAAAGAACAGACTTTCTACAGACTTTTTGTCAAGATTATACAGACACCGCCTTTCAGGAAAATGGCATCCCTCTACAAGGCTTTTTTCGTGGCGATCCTTTGAGGTTATGTAAATTCAGGCCATTTTTTAAACTCTTTGTAATTTTAGATAGGTAAGTTAGATCTTGAAAATTCTTAATCCACAAGAAAGGTCGTCTCATGTGCTTTCTAAAAATATATAACATGTGAGGGTTTCATGAAAAAAACCACCCTTTTTACCATAATTTTAATTTAATACGAAACAGTTTTTTTGACATAACTTTTTAAATACATGATAAAACTGCATGAATTTAAATAGCAACTTAGGGGACGTTAAGACGGATCGATTAAATACATTCCGGCCAAAATCGGTTGAGCCTGTGACGAGATATTCCAGTGACATTGATTTGGTACACATGACTACATACAGCCAAACACACAGACATTTGCTCAGCTGGTGATTCTGAGTCGATATGTACAAATGTAGGTAGGTCTAGGAGGTCTAATTAAAAAGTTCATTTTCTGAGTGATTTTATAGCCTTTCCTCAGTAAGGTGAGGAAGGCAAAAAAGAGGTAACATTCAACCTACCAAATTTTCAACCTTCCAAAATTCAACTTTTTTTCTGTGTACATGATTTATAAACCCAAAATCTAAGTGACCCAACGAAATGTTGAGTTCGTCGTCTGCGGAATGAAACGGCACCGGTTTGATGAGCTCGCGACGAATCATTAAAGAAACAAAATGCAAAAAATATGGCAATGCTTTTTGTTATGTCCGACCCGTCGAGAGCGAAAGGGATCTTGAGATCGGAGAGCCCAGCGTGAGTGTTTATTTGTGTTTGCAAGAGCAGCAGCCAAACGAACGCTTGAAGCGTGAGAAAAAGCTGTTCTGAGAGAGAGCGACAAACGCTTCCCATTTACGAACACAAGCGCGAAACGGTGGAGTTGCTCGGTGGTTGTGCGCGTTTGAGAGTGTTTTGAATTACTAACACT
This sequence comes from Culex quinquefasciatus, assembly GCF_015732765.1. Lineage (NCBI taxonomy): Eukaryota > Metazoa > Arthropoda > Insecta > Diptera > Culicidae > Culex > Culex quinquefasciatus. The sequence goes on along the minus strand of NC_051863.1, from coordinate 119,524,860 downwards.
TTCTCGAAGTACCAATACTGCTGAAGGTAGAGAGATGCATCTTTTTTTTTTCTTGTATTTGTGGGGAGAAAAACATTCTTCTCTCGATTTACTCTCCGATAGAGCTTTTGTCGCGATCAAAGGTACACACAACTTGGCGGCGAGAAGTGTTTATTTTGGATTACGTCACTGGTCAAACTAGTGAAGGTGGACACATTTCACACATACGAGGGGAGGGGGAGGAAAACCTGTTTGCACTGCATGTGACCAGCAACAACAACAACAACACACACGAAAATTGCGGCATTGCGTGTTTGTTGATTGTTGCGAAGGAATTTATAAACAAATTGCTTTATGATCGGATGTCCAGTTATTGCGCGGTTTTGCGCTGACTGTCGTAGAATGAAGGGAGTCCGTGTGTGGCTCGTTTTGGTGAAGGTGATCGATACTGTTGCCGTACGGTTGATTGGTGGATTGTCTGACGGCCGGACTGCCACACCACATATCGAACGGCCTTGAGAGGTGATTAGTAGCATATAGGTGACAAGACATGAGAACTTTTGATCGATGGGATTACATTTTTTATGAACAATTATGACAAATAAAATGTTATGATTAATTTTGAATTCTTTTATAATCTTCAACTAAGACCGCTGCAAATAATTTTCAAAGATTATTTCGCCCCTTCCTGCAAAAACGAGAAACCAAAAACCTGTTTTTTTTACGAGAATAGAAGTCAAATCAACAGAAAACAATTTGAAAAATATCGTTTGTCGTTTGTTTTCTTACTTTTAACATCAAATTTGAGTTCTGTGACCGAATATTTTGCCGAGCTTTCGAGGCCGTGAGGTTACGGGTTTCGCCTTGTAAGCGGAAGGTGGTGGGTTCGATTCCTGTCTGGCTCGGCAAAGTCAGAGATCCCTTAAAAGAATAAATATGCTCACTGGGAATACTGACCAATAGGGGATGGCTTTCGACCAGCGGCGTGCTGGGTTTCCAATCCATAGGTCGTGAGTTCTATTCTCGTACCGGGATGGTGAAGTTTTAAAAATATTAGTCAATTTTGATTGCTTGAGTGCCTGTTAGCATAACAAATGCATTTTCTCAGAATTTCATCACTCCCATTTTGGCCGCAATCTTGGATTTAAAAATAATTACGCTCGACAATAAAAAAAAGACAACGAAAACAAGCGACATGAACTTTGAAAAATATTTGCAAAGGCCTTAAAAATATTATCGTGAATTTTGCTCAATGCTTGGATATTTTGAAAGCTAATGATTGAAAAATAATTAGATTGATGCGAAATTATCCCACAGTGCCATCGCCATAATTTTCAATCTTTTGCAGTTTTAGTAAAAAACAAGTTATTTTTCCCGTCTTCGTATTTTTTATTTTTTTTAATTCGATTAATAATAAGTGTTTTATAGCCTTTCTTCTGTTTGAGTTGATTTGAAAATTTAGAAAATATTCTTTTCGATAGAACGAACAGTTTTATGAATTTTATGAATGGCATTTTCCAATCTTTTCGAAAACATTTTTTTTTGAAAAAAAATAATCAAGACTAACTTTTTAAAAGGGCGTAATATTAAATGTTTGGCCCTTTTAAAATGTTAGACTTGATTCATTTTTTTTAAATATTTTTTTCGAAAATATTGGAAAATTCCACGAATGTTTCATGATTTAACATTGAAAATCGGACCATTGGTAGCTGAGATATCGACATTAGAAAATGATGGGTTACAAAACTTCAAATTTCCAGTTTATTTTTCTTTAAGCCGCTTTATCTCAGCAACCAGTGGTTCAATCTTCAAAATCTCATAAACCATTTTCAAACAAATTTTATGAGCTATTCAACAATAGTTTTAGCAATGGTCGCTAATGGTCACCATTTAAAAAAAAATCAAAAGCTGCAAATATTTGTAAAAAAAACAAACTTTCTGTGGCTATATCTTGAAAACGGGTTTTTTTATCAATAAAATTGAAAAGATCTTTTCGATTGCAAATTCAAATTTACATAAAAAATTAGGTTTTTAGGCATGAAATTTAGATTTTTTTTTCCAAATATCTCTATTTTTTAAATGCATAACTCGGCGGCAGATTTTGATACCCTAAAACAAATAAAAAAATCTTGAAAACAAAAAAATAAGTATTTTGGGAAATTGAGTTTTTGTGAAAAAATAGTTTATTTAAAAATCGGCAAACATGGTTTTTCCTTGTACCTATTTTTTCTCAATAGTCCTCAACAATACCTACAACTTTGCCGAAGACACCAAATCATTAGAAAAAATCTTTGAAAAGTTACAGATTTTCGAATATTTACGTACCATTTTTGACAAAATGACACAAAATGGCATATTTGAACATAGGGAAGGCCCCCAAAAAATTTGAGCCAAATAAAAACATACAAATAAAATCCATTTCCGGACCTGGTAGAGAATTGCTCAACTTTGTACAATTGCAAGACGTGGAAGAATCCTGATTCAAGATACAGATTTTTGAACATATTAATAGACTTTTTGTATGGACAGCTGCTAAAATTGGTATGAACGACTTTATGACGTATAATATCTGCTTTGGCCATAGAAAAGGTACACACAGTTTTAACGAAATAAAAAAATACAAAAAAATCGTTGTCGAAGTGTCAATGATTTGTTCTACTACTGTTCTACGAGTTCACAGGGTTCAAGGCACTCAGTGTCCAGGAAACAAAATCTCTACCAAAACTCATTTGAAAGTGACATCGAACTCATCAGTCGTAACCCGTTGATTTTCAATGAATTACAGTTGTCCACTTTGTCTTATAATTTTGTTTGTTCCTCCAACCAAGTCAACCGAACCGCTGATGTCCGACATGTTTCACGGTTGGACTGATCCTCGAAACACCCCTTCTAAACACTATATTGCGCATCCTTTTGGGGGAGGGGGGAAATAAAAACCACGGCAGAACAAAACTTCCAGCTCAGTAGTACGGCACGCCTGGTTCTGGGTTCAATCAATCACTAACCACAGTTTTTTGTCCTTTTCGCATAGGTTAAGTAAAATGATCAACGAAAGCCGCTAATCCGCTACCGACATTCACCGTGTGACATAACCTCGAAACCATGGATCTACCAAAAGGAGCCAAAATCACACACGCAGGTCTGCTGCAGCACACTCCCGATGGCAAGAAGGAGATCCAGAAGATTACCCAGGCCGGGCTGGTCGCCCGGTCGCCGGAGGGGACTGCAGCGAAAGGGATGAACATCCGGGGCAACGAAGATTTGTGGGTGGAGATTCAGGCGAACACGTTCAAGAACTGGGTGAACGAGCACCTGCGGGAGTCCGGGATGCAGGTCACGGACTTTCACGACGATTTCTGCGACGGAACGTACCTGTGCGCGCTGGTCGAGGGCCTTCAGAAGCGTCCACTGAAGCCGTCCTGGAACAAGCGCCCCGCCAATCAGCACCACTATCTGGAGAACGCGACGACGGCGTTGAACGCCATCGAAGCGGACGGGGTGAAGCTAGTCAACATCGGGAACGTGGACATCGTCAATGGGAACGTGAAGCTGATTTTGGGGCTGATTTGGTCGCTGATCGTGCGGTACCAGATCGGTCGGAGCAAGTTCCCGCCGAGGAAGCTCATGTTGGCGTGGCTGCAGGCCGCGCTTCCGGACTGTAAGGTTTCCAATTTGACGTCGGATTGGAATAGTGGAGTGCTGCTGTCCGCGCTGTTGGACTACTGCGAGCCCGGGTTGTTCCCGCACTGGCGAACGCTGGATGTTCACGATTCGGTGCGGAACTGCGAGCGAGCGATGAATCTGGCTTATGAAAGGTTCGGAATACCGAAGGTGCTGGAGCCGGAATACCTGGCGTCGGGTTGGCTGGACGAACTGTCCGGAATGACGTACTTGTCGTACTTTATGAAGCCTGACGGACCTGGGTACAACGCGACCATGCGGTGGGTCAACAGTACGATTAAGCGACCTGTGTCCAACTTCACGGTGAGTCAGCTTGTTTTATGTGATGCTTACGTTAAAATTCATTTACTTTCAGACGGACTTCAATGACGGAAAAGTGTTCTGCGAAATCATCAAGGATCTGGGCGGACCCGTGCCCGACCCGGCCAAGTTGAGCTCCGACCCCATCATGTGGGAGAGCAACCAGAACAAGGTCATCGAGGGTGGCCTGAAGCTGGGCGTCAAGCCCGTCCTGTCCGCCAAGGACATGGCAACGGCGGACGAGGAGCATCTCGGAGTCATGGCGTACACCACTTGGCTGCGCTGGGTGATCCCGAGACCTCCGCTGGCGGACATGTTCGCCGTTCATCTGGAAAGCACTTCCGGACGAGTTGGCGAGCAGACCCGTTTCCGGGTGGAGGTGCTCTCGCGGGAGGTTGAGCTGTCCAAGGTGAAGGCGTACGTTGCGACGCCGAACAGCAACACGATGCAGCCGGTGAAGTTGAACTCGAAGGGCGAAGGTTCGTACGTGCCGGACAAGTACGGAATGCACGAGATCGTGCTGGAGGTTGATGATAATCAGTAAGTTTGAGGAAGGTAGATTGTTGTGACGAACTGACCATTACTTGTTTCGTTTATTTTAGATTGGGTGGTCATTTCTTCCGCGTGTTGCCGCGCCTGGTGCACGTGGCCCCACCCGGGATGGCTCCGTGCGCCCTCGGCAGTCTTGTCGAGGTGCTGGTTAACGCTACGGGTGCACCGAAGTCGGAGGACATCCTGGTGACGGCGTACAGCCCGTCGGGGCGTCCGCTGAAGTGTCCGCTTAAGAAGGTGGGTTGAGATCGTTTAAAAAGATTTGGAGTCTCCATTATAATTATACTTATCAATAATCCCAAGTTAAAGATCACAAAATTTGAACAAAATTGAATCATAAGGAATGGGCTATATTCTAAGTTCTGTCCCTTGCCCTGGAAAAATAGTCGACAAATTACATTTTAACATTGATGTGTTGGTATCGTTCCAGCTGGACCCGGGACACAGTGCCATATTCAAGCCGGACGAGGCCGGCGTCTGGGAGATTGCCATAACGTACCAGGGGCGCCACATCCAGGGCGGACCGTTCACGTGTTCCGTGTTCGATCCGTGCGGCGTGTCGGTGCACGGACTGGACGGTGCCATGCCGCTGCGGGCGCACTCGTTTGAGGTGGACGCCCGCGGGGTCGGGGTGAGCGGGGAGCTGCACGTGGACATTGTGCACGAGAAGCGCTCGCTCGTTTGCTCGGTGGAGAAGCTGCAGGAGAACAAGTACCAGGTGACGTTTCTACCGCGGCAGAACGGGAAGCATCGCGTTTACATCTACTTCAATGGGTACGATGTGAAAGGATCACCGTACATTATGCGGGTTGGAAGTAAGGGTCGCTCGGGAAAGACTAGAAGTAGCCCTAGTCACGACAACCGAATGAGATCGGAGAGCCCGTCGTATCATTTCAACAGCTCTTCGTTGAACAGGAAGAACGAGTCTTCGCTTAAGCGTGAAATTTACTCTCCGCAGACGGTCCAAACTACCAGGGAGACGTACAGTAGCCGTGTTACGTCTCCGTTACGCGAGAGTCCTTCGCCGAGGGAGATCCAACGCAGCGAGTTTAAGAATCTATCGACCGACAATATTGACTATGGGTTCAAGAAGAGCACGGAAATGTTGGCGAGTGACTTCAAGACTCCCCCGAAGGACGACGCGTACAACTACGTTAAAACTATTCGTACGGAAAATCACGTAACGAAGACGATCCGCTCGCATCGCGACTCGGAAAGCCCGAGCCTGATCCGCGCTAGTCCAGGGCTGAAGAGTCCGCAGACGGTGTCTTCAACGATCTACGAAACCAACTCAAGAAATGCTACCGCTAGTCCCAAGTTCTTCACTTCAACGACCCGTTACGTCCCGTCCCCGGTAGATCACCGCATCTCCAGCCCAATCAACATGCACGAAAAGAACGAAACGTACAAGGTAACCGAGCGTGAGTCCTCGTACAAGAGCACCATCACGCGCGACGTAGTCCGCGATAGTCCAACGATTGACATGTACAAGACCGCCCCGTCTGCCGTAGACTACTCGTCCAACATTCGGGTGACCGCAAACAACAACGGACCGTCGCGTCGTGACAGCCGCGACGTAATCAACAAAACCAAGCACATGTTTTCGCACAACTCGCTGGAATCGCTGGCCAATCTGACCGAGAAGCAACTCAACACGGACCTGACGTACGACCGCGCCGTAGACAGCCAGACCGAGAAAAACACACACTTTAACAAGTTCTCGCTGGGGGAGAACAACCACCGTCCCGCCGACCGCAAGATCATCGAAGACGAGGGCTTGTACCGTCCCGGGGGTTACCTAAAGAACTACAAAACGGAATCGTCGTCGAACGAGCGGTACGAAAAGTACACCACGCTGAACAGCGGCTTCGAGCCGATCGGGCGGGACGTCACCGGGGCGCGGGCAATCCGCGTCCAGGACATTCCGGACGGCGTACTCGGCAGACCGGTGGAGTTTGAGAGTAAGCTGAAACACCTTACCCAACCTAACACCAAACCCTAACCTCAAAATCATCTCTTTTAGTCGACGGCTCGCAGGCCGGCTCGGGCAACCTGGAGATTCTGGTCAACGGGGGGCGCGTCACGTCGGCCGTCCGAGCCCTCGGCAATCAGCGCTTCATCGCGAGCTTCACGCCGCACGAGTCCGGCGTGCACACGGTGCAGATCACGTTCAACGAGGAAACCGTGCCCGGTAAGTTTCTGCGGCTGCAGCTGGCGTTCGGCGATTAGATCCGAAAGCCGAAAGCGCTCTCTCTCTCTCTGTTTTGTAAATAGTTTAATGCGTTAGCGCAGTGCTACTGTTCCTCCCAAAGATGAATAGCTTTATGCACAAGGCGCGACAGAAAAGCGGTTTGAAAGAAACGAAGGGAACATTCCTTGGCGGCTTATAGAGAATTAGAAATTCTTTTCTCCTTCTCCCAACCTCGTCTGATCATCCTCCATCTGCCAAGCGAAGGTTACATTCTTGTGCGACAGGTTCGTCGCTTAGGGTGTAAATAGACGCACAAGTCTCTTAAACCTCAAGCGCTGACCTACATTTTGGATGAATGCATGCGTACTGCGAGGATGCGAAGATCACAACAAAACGGTAAAATTACAGCTGAAGGTGGCTTGCTTCGGTGAACTTCAAGTTGAATGAAGTTCATTTTCAGAGAGCAACAATGAATGGAGCTAAAAATTAGTTATGATTAGTCAATAAATTCTTGTAATATTTATGATCTACGACAATATTTAAGTTACCAACAGTTTGAAGAAAAGCTGTCTCTTCGTCTGCTACATGTTGCTATGTTAAAAAATAACAACATAGTTGCTTAAAAATCGAATTTAACATTTCTTAACTCTTGTTTACGGATGATAAATTCGATTGAGACAAAATGAAATTGAATGAAGGAATTTGTCTATTCTGGAAACAGATCATGACGTTAATTCAGGGATGAGAGTATTGAGAAAAGTTTGGGCAACATATGCTAAGCATTTTTCATGTTTAAATAAACGTATTTGTCTTAACAGGTAAACTAGGGGGTAAGAGAATTATACAATAAATTTAAGATTATTGATTGGTGAAGGAAAAAGTCTCTTTACATTAGAAAATAAGCTCTCAAATATTTAAAAAGCTCCTGAAATTATTCGCTCTTCAGTATTGCCCTGGCGTTCTTCATTTCGAGATTCCTACTTGAAACTAGGTGTTCGAAAGGCTTGATTGTTGAGATGATTGCAACCCTCTTTTTACACTTAAGCTTCCATCCACCCCTGGATTCAAATTGATGAGCTTTGAATTTTTAGTTCAACGGCCTACCAGCGACTCCATCGAGACAGAACCAAGAGAGAGGACTCCTACACCTGGACTTAGTTAACGACCTAACCTCTAGGCTAGACGGGGCCAACATTTACTTCCTCGCCCGGCGGAAGGCGTGATCAGACAAATCTCGTCTCGGTATTAAAAAAAATCACACATAAGATATTGAATATGATAAGTGTCAGATTATTGGGTTTCTTTCATATTCCGGAAGTGTCACCGGTAATCGGTTCCAGATTAAGTCAGAGAACATCGGCATGACCATAGATTGACATATCTTTCAATTTTATGAAGTTTGATATGTCGGATGATAGAGTTTCTCTCATATTCCGAAAGTGTCCCCAAGGGGCCTCCGGTAACCGGTTCCAGATTGGCCAGAATTGGTCAGCGAACATTAACATGACCATAGTCGTATATCTATCAATTTCATAATGTTTGATATGCAACATGATGGGGTTCATAAAAAAGTCAAGTTGACGGTTCATCGGGTATCTGGGAACCGGTGCCAGGTTACCTAGAACTAGCCAGTGCCACTCCAAAGTGGTTCTGGTAATCGTGTATTGTGTTTTAGTAAATTCTATGGATCAATTTTAACTATCGTGAATGTAATGGTATCGCATATACAGTCATCCCACATATTCGGAACACCCACAAACTCGGAACACTTTTGTGGTAATTTGTCAATAGGATGCAAAATGCAACTTTTCTGTCGTCCCTGCTTATTTTAGGACCTTTATTTTGACGTTCTCTTGCTATTTCACTAATAAAAAAGTACTTCTGAACAAAAAACCCTCATTTCATGACTTCAAAACACTGCCTCCAAATTGCCTGCTCCGTAATTGAGGGATGTTATTGTGCCTCCCACAATTGTGGAACACATGAATTTAGTTGATATTTTCACAAGCTTGTACCGAAGAAAAACAAAATGGTCTGCTCACCCCAAAAATAACATCAATCTGGCGAGACTCATATTCAGCTTACCAAGTCTGCGCCCCAACCCACTCGGCTATCTCGCCGCTGTGAAAATTGTCGGATCAATGCCAATATAACAGTAGGTTTTCCGTATGTCGTATACTGTGTTGATTGCATACGATGTATCAGGAACCTACAGCTACATCGGTGAATTTCCAGGGTTCCGAGAGGGTTGGGGCGTGAACTTGATAATCTGAGTATGACTCTCGCCGGATTGATTTTTTGTGTGCACGTTTTCTCATACAATATTACATGCTTTTGCTCACAAAGGTGATGTGCATGCTTTTGCATGCGATTTTACCATCGGATTATTTGCTGTGTGTGGTCGGTTCCTAATCCCCTTCTCGCGTTCTTCATTGCAGTTTTCTGAGAAAACAAAAGAATCTTTGGCGAGTGAGCGTAAACGATGAAAAGAAAACAAAATTGAAAGAGGTAAAAGAAGAGAACTCACAGCCATCAAACGATAGTTTTTGTATCACATGTTACCGTCTGACTCGATTCCTTAGGCAAAAATAAGTTTCTGTGCCAGATTTGAGCCAAATCGGTTAAGGTTTAAGGGTCGCTATTTATCATTGAAGTTTATATGGGGAATATCGCAAAAATGTATGCAGAAAAACTTCGTTTCAGTATTTTTCTGCCAGTCGGAGCATGTCTCTCCCAAAATTGTTCATGTGTGAGATTCTTGTAGGGAATTTAATGTTTCTACAACTTTGTCTAAGGGTGCAAGAAGATCCGAGATGATGGCACAGATACTTGTTTTTGCCTAAGGGATCGAATCAGAGGGTATCCCTGATGTCGATTTTTGTTATTGTCACTCTTGTGTTGAAGAAATTTATGTTGTAATATAATAAACATTACATTTAAAAATCAAAACTGAACTATTTTTTACAAGACTGCCAACAGCATAAATGTATTTGCGTTTTGTAACTTTAGCTATGTAAGTTTTTAAAGTTAGAGTAGTTTCAAATGAACATATTTATTTCCTAATGTTGTGAAATTGGGAAGACGAGTTTTTTTCTGTCGATTTACTTGTACTGTAGGACATTAACAAATTGTTTGTTGAGTTAAATCTAAAATTCCATCAATTTGAGCTAAAGAACTTGTTACTTGAGAAATATTGCTTTTTTTTCCAAAAAACATGTAAAGTCCCGAAATTTCTGGAACCATTCCCCTTGCAACCTTTTGCTCAAGTTCATTCACCAAAACCAACTTGCACGCAACTTTTGTTTCCTCTGCAACATCACTATCATCGACGATACACCTGTTGACTTCGTTACACCTTTTTCTATCGTCGCCGAGTTCATTCGCAGAGTCTCCATTTCAACTCCCAAACCTGCACTACGAAGCAGGGCCCAAAACAAACCAGCTCGAAAACAGAGAGCGATCAGCCTCTCTCACTCTCTCTCTCCTTACCTGGCGCGATCTCTTCGATCGCTGCTCACCTGAACACTGCGCCGCTACCTGTTGAACTCCCCGAACATTCACCGGAGAGATTTCAGTCTCAGTTTGGTCGTGGCACGGTTTGGACGCGTTTTTCGAAAAGGGCTCTTCCGCGAGTTTTCCTCTTACGTGTGTGTGTGTGTGCTTGTGTGCGTGAAAGGGAGCGATCGGTAAGGCGTTGCTGTGGTGGGTGGAAAGAGATAGCAGCAACGGTGGAGCTGATCGCGCAGGTTTCTTCTTGGGGAGATCGCGGCAGAAGTTTTCACCTTTTAGTGGTTCGAGACGGCATAGTTTCACCCGCCGGGGTTCCCGTGGAGCTTTCGCGCGCGTACTGTGGTAGTGTTGGTGCGCAGGGGGGAAACGATCGCTGGAGTCGTGTGCGTGGCGGGATTTGAGAAAATACCTTTGCGGATCGCGTGGATTAATCCGGTGTAGGCGAGCCTGCTCGGGAATGCTCTTGGCTCTACACAAGGGGTTTTTGTGTTTGTATTGGTGGCCATCTTGGAAATACCTTTGTCGTGTCGGTGAAGTCAAATAAAAAAATAAAGAAAAGAGATATCCAAAATCCGAAGAGATCGTGGCGACAACAGATGACGTGTGACAGTTTCGCGTTCTGAATTGGGAGGGAAATTTCTTCGCTAGGGTTTTGCAAGGGCTTTCAACGGTCTCCTCTTCTCTGATTTTCCTCAATAACGGTGGTGGTCCCTTAACCAACTTGCGCTTAATCTTTAAACTAGGTGTATGGTAGTAGCTTAACTAGCGAAGAAATACCCCAAATAAAGCGGCTATAAAAGAGGTCTGGGTTTGACCCAAAAAGGTGTTATTAGAGCAGTTTGGAGCAGGAATTCAGCAACGTTCGTCGGCCTCCGGTTGAGCAGTGGATTAGCGAATTAGCGGCACCTGCGAAGGAGCGAGACAGCATTTCTAATCAAGTGTAAGTCAATTTAAACAAACCATAAAATTGGGAAAGTTATTCATCCGGAACTTGACGTGTGTCGATCGGAAGTGTTATCGAAACATTTTGTCTACTTGGTGAATGCGGGTTGTCTTGACTCAAGTGTCGATGATTTGTTGTGATGGTGACTCCTTGGCTTTGAACTTATAGTGCGAACACCCACAGCTGATCAGCGTACTGATGATAAGTGATGTACACTGCTGTGTTGTAGTAAACATCGCGTGAATCACGTTTCGGAGCGGTTGACTGGCTAGATTTCTGATAAATAATTATTCAATGCAAGTAATTTCCTCTGTGGGTGAAATTAAAAAGTTACAAGAGAAACTTCGGTTGCACTATTTGAACATACAAAATTTGAATAGAAATTAAACGATTTTTCATCAGGACAAGAAAATTGGTTTTAATTTTTTTTATAAAACTTCTAACTTTAACTTAGCAGTATTATTTGTAAATCACCTAAGAAATCTAATCTGTTCCGATCTAAAATGCAGGGCTGCGGAGTCGGGTCATATTTCAAGCGACTCCGACTCCAACTTCGGCTTTCTGAGTTAAGCCGACTCCGACTCCGGCTCCGGCTTTCCACAATTTTTTGACTCCGGCTCCGACTCCGACTCCGGCCTACCAACTCTAGCCGCGTCCGACTCCGACTCCAGCTTTCCAAAATTTGTTAACTCCGGCTCCGACTCCGACTTCGACACCTAATCTGTATTTTAAATATTTATTTAAAAAAACGCATTTTCAGCACAAGAATTTTCTGAGCAAATTTGATTTTTTTTCAGCAACTTTTCATTTACTGAAAATGTCAGTAGTGCAGATTTCAGTAAATTTAACTGAATTCAGTAATGAGAAATTGGTGTGCAGTAACTATCAAAATTACCCTGGTTTTGAAATAAAAAAAATCAAAGTAACTATTTTTTAAAGCTTTTTTGAATTTATTTGAGAAGCCGTACATGGACATTGTGTGATCCAGCCCAGTACACACTTTAAACATACAAATCATTAGAAAATTCTAATATTTGAAAAATAAATTAAATTATATTAATTATATCACCCCGATTTAAGTCATTTAAAAAAAATTAGACTTGTTCAACGATATTATTTCAGGATCAACACTTTAAGAGTTTTGTAGAGAAATTGTAAACATTGGGGTAATCGATATATCTAATAAATTCAATTACTCGTATAAACAAAGTTGCATATGCGAGGCATAAGAGCGCCGGTTCAACTGTATTTCAAAATTAGTTGCAACTTATTTTCGATTTTTTTTGTCAGCATTTCAAATGTTTTCAGCACGAAACTTTGATTTGTTTTTCATTCACATACAAAATGAGCATGTTACGTTCCAAGTAGAAGATTTATATAATAGTTGATAATGTTTTAAAAACATAATTATTTTTGTTAAATAATTAAATAATTAAATTAAACAAAAAAATGTCAACGCAGTGCACTCAGTTCAATAAATAAATTTAAAATATAAAAAAATTAACATGAATTATAACAAATAGTGAACAATAAATAAGTTCGTAAATTATATTAACTTTTTTGACAACTCCGACTCCAGCTCCGACTCCGGGTCTATCAGAAATTTACGACTCCGGCTCGGACTCCGACTCCACAGCCCTGCTATAATGTTTCTTAACCGAAACATTACTGTTAGGAAATAGGTTAGATTAGTTTGGTATGAATTTTTTCAAATCAATGGATATGAGTTGAACCGTGAACAAGTTACATTACAATAAATGTTAGATTCAGGTGGATGCTGTGAATTTTACTGAAATACAGTGTTGCGTTCCTCACGCGCTCACGGGCTTGTGAGCGCTCACTTTTCGCTCATTCGTGAGGAGGAGCGCTGCGCGAGCTAGCTCACGTTTGCCCGCGCTCACGTTTGCTCCGATTTTTTCAGCTCGCGTTTGCTCCACGCTCGCGCTCACGCTCATATTTCGCTCACGGAGCGCTCATTTTGGACGTGTCGCTAATCATTTAACGTTTATGAGAAAGTTTTTTTTTCAATTCTAGATGGAATTTTTGCGTAAGGTGCAGTAGGGCTGTGGAAATATGACTTTGTGAACAAATTTTATGATATATGAATTGGAATAGCTTATTTTCATCAATCATGTTTTTACATAAAAGGTTGGATTCGCAAGGGTCAAATAATTTTTTAGACATACAGTTGAATGTATAAATATTTTAGAATTTAAAGGCCTTATTGTAGCAGAGAGGGGCGGAGGGGTATACACGCCTAAATAAAAGGGCCTGTAAACCTTAGAAAAACTTACAAAACAATGAATTGATTCAAGAGGATTTATGCTTTGGTAAGTTCGATTGGTAAGTTGATTAAAATATAACATTAAACTGTTTTATGTACCTAATCAGTGTTTTGACTACATTTCCAAATTGCGGGTCAGAATGAGTTACCATTAAAAAAAAGTTATTCCGTTTATTAAATCTTTCAGTGATTCAGTGATTAGAAACGGCTTATCATTTCTATAAGGTTAGTCTTTATTTAGCAAACATTTTAGAAAATAGGGTAACATTTTTGAAACAGTTCTATTTTAAATATATGCCTCAAAATTCCTAAGGGTTGAAATAACCCTTTTGACTCAAATCAAATAAATTGTCAATATTTTTCACCACGAAAAGGTTGGCTCTTCTTCCAACAAGTGGATTTTATTCAACATTTTCGCAACCAAACCTCTAAAAATATTCAATTACAAGTTATAAATGATTTTTTGAAAATTGATGATTGTAACTGTTTAAAAGATTATTTAAAAATAAATAAAATATAAATAAATTGTCAATATTTGTGTACATAACAACAATACAATATGGTCCAATATGGATTTGATTTGTGAACAAACAGTGCATCTCTTCACGTCAATGAATGTTTACATTATGAATTAAGGTTTTTGTTCGAAAAATGTCTAGATTTTAAATAGAACGTAAATTTTGGTTCGCTGATCAAATCCATTTCATTGCCTACTTTTGTTTGTTCGACCACTTTCTTGATTGTTTTTGCTGCCTGTGCAGGCAGATGCTTCAACAGGAAAAAACAACTACCTACTTTGGCTCACCAGCTCACGTGAGCGCAAAACGCTCCGGTGAGCGTGAGCGAGCACGAGCTACCTGATAAAAACTCACGCTCCAGCTGGAGCGAGCAAGCCTTCCGTGAGCGCTCGCTCATTCGCAACCCTGCTGAAATAAAACAAATCGTACTAGAAGGGTTAATAAAGTTAGACTATTTATGTTTACAATCAAATAGTTTCAGTATATGGTTCAGAAATTCATGTTTATAAAGATATAATGTTATTTCACTCGCTTTAAGAAATGAGCGGCTCTTTTGTACGGCTCTTTCGCTCTTTTTCAAAACTTTTGAATGGTGTGATTTTTCATGTTTTCATTGGACTTTATAAAAGTTGTACATTTTATTTGCAAATAAATGACTTTTCAAATTTAAAAGAAAACTAGAAAAAAAAAGCTGAAAATATTCGTTGAAAAAACTTTTAAGTGGTGTTCAAATATTGGTATAAATGTTAGTTAGATTCCTTCAATATCAATTGATGAGTAAGTTACAATAGACTCCACAACGCAATATGTCAATTCAAAATGTCGGGAAATAGCCAATCTTTAACCTGCCGTTTTTTAAACCTTAAGTTCCTTAAAAAGTTCTCTGTGGAGAAATTCTGAAAAATTTGACATTAATTCATTTTGCAGTTCTCTAAAAGAACAATTCCGTGTCAAATAGGGAATCGGTTGTACCGGACCCTCTCCGATTTCAATGAAACTTTGTAGACATGTTATCCTTCGCCTATAAGGCTTTCTAGACCCAGTGAAAAAATATAATTTAACCCAAAAATGACGAATTTCTCGTCACAGTGTCCTGATGCAAACAATGTTCGAGCTCGAGCTGTCACAGCCCTGCGAAGTATGTTGGCTGACATATCGGGCGGTCAGTCAAAAAAACCAGCTAGAAGGCGCCTGACAAAAAACTTTTGCTAGAAAGAGATAGGAAACCTGATGCAAACAATCGTCCAGCTGTAATGTAAACATACTTTGAATGTGTTGGTAAATTTCTGACTAGAAAGCCTTATATAATCCATTTTTGTGTATTGCGCATATTCCCGAAAAAGACACGCGGCATACCAGCTGCGGCACATTCTGAAATGCCGCGCGGCGTGTACCTTCGAAAGAAACGGACAATATATGGAACCAGGTCACTCGATAATGACATTTGAGAAGAGCGTAAGCGTTTTAGATATTTTTGTATTCTGCAATTTAAAAATTTCTGTACCTTGAAACCGTTGCATCGTATCAAAAAGTTGTCAAAGACAAACTTGTAGAAAATTTGACAAGCTTTCAGAAAAAAATACACTGAAAGAAAAAAAAAAACACACAACCTTTATGGGATTTTTTGATTTTTAAGTTTAAAATTCAAATTTGGAGGTGTGCCCACGATTTTTTTTCGTTCAAAATTTTTGTGAAAATAGGCTAAGACGTTACAAAAAGACTCACAAAAAATGCAGGATGGAGCAACTCACCATACAAAAATACAAAAATCCTTTACTAAAAATTTCAGCTCAAATTTAACAAATTTAATTACCCGTGGTGTAGGGGTAAGCGTGGTTACCTCTCACCCAGCCGGCCTGGGTTCGATCCCAGAAGGTCCCGTTGGCATTTTTCGAGACGAGATTTGTCTGATCACGCCTTCCGTCGGACGGGAAGTAAATGTTGGCCCCGGACTAACCTAAAAGGTTAGGTCGTTAGCTCAATCCAGGTGTAGAAGTCGTCTCCCTGGGTCTTGTCTCGGTGGAGTCGCTGGTAGGCAGTTGGAACAACAATCCAAAGGTCTTCAGTTCGAATCCCGGGGTAGATGGAAGCTTAGGTGTAAAAAGAGGTTTGCAATTGCCAGAACAATCAAGTCTTCGGACACCTTGTTTCGAGTAGGAATCTCGCAATTAAGAACGCCAAGACCAGTGGAGTGAACAATTTGTTTTTCATTTTAATTATCTTCAAAACGGACACCAACTTTTGTCTGAACTCAGTTCCACCAAGAACATCAAGATATTGTGAAATGCGCGTAGAAACGCACCCACTCGTGACGCCGCGTTTCAACGCTGACGTCCGCCCAACTCATCGCCTTACAAACAGAAAATGTGTTCTTAGCTCATCCCTGACGGTCACACCCCGGCCCCGGGAACAATGGCCTCGTGCGGGTTGGGTCCCAAAAATTCCTAACTTGACTCCTCCACACGCGTCTTGGACAGAGGTTTCTTCGGTGAGGTAGTGCTTTCTTGTCACTAGCGTCAATTTTTTACGTATTCGAGAGAAAAAATATAAATTACTCTGTAAATCTAGAAGTTGCTCACGAGTTTGCACCACGATAGCACCACTACAACACACTCGCCTGTTTGGCGGAGTGGTGTCATCAACCTCTTCACCGAGTTGTTGAGTTGGTTCGCTGGAGACATTACGGGAACAACTAGCAACTTCTTCAACTGGGAACCCGCGACGGCTTTAGATACTTCCGCGTTTTTCTTGTTTCAAGCTGGAAATACAGGTGCAGCCCCGCGCGGTGCGGTCATTTTTTTTTCAAGTTTCGCGAGACAAAACGTGAAACAGACCATAAAACAAGTTTCTACACAGGTATCATTGCGGTGCGTTTTGTTTGCTTGTGCATCCAACAGAACACACATCACGTATATCTCCGAGTGTGGAAACATTGTTCGGAGGACCACCAGCTCAATACTAGCTTTAGCGACTTAAACGAGTTTTGCTGAAGTGTTGTATAATCCGTAATGACAGTTATTTGTTTTAACTGAACGAAATGCGAAACTTCTTTTTTGTCAGTGCAATTTGCACCACTTCAAGAACCAACCTCCGCAACAATGGAAAACAAATCTACTTCCGAAACTGATTAAGACCTTAAAAATTCACGGTCACGGGTTTTGGACTGTGCATTGTTCCATCCATCCCTCCCCAGAAGTAACCACCTTGCAAGTCACGCCCCTTGGATCTATATTTTGCCAAATTACCACGCTTCTCCAAGGTGTATAATTGCCCGGGCATTGTTTGTTTTCAGCCGTCGTCGCGCAGCAAGTTAGTGCCGTGAAAGGTGACGACGACGACGACGTTTTTGGTGGCTTGGATGAGAGGATCTACCGACTTGTAGTGATTGTTTGAACACGCACAGGTGGTTCGGATGAGGAATGTCAAGGTCTTGTCGCCGCTGTCAGGTGAATGTTGTTGGCTAATAAGGAATGTTTTAAACGTTTTTAATCGAATGGATCATTAGCAATCATTTTCATGCCGGGCACAACTAGGGAAGACAATGGCAGTGAGTGTCTTTCCGATTATTCGTGATTTACTTACTGGCTGTCACTTGATAAGATTATACTGTAATAACTGGCTTTAATTTGCACATTTTGCTTTTCTTACTTAAGAAAAAGTATAAAACAACTTGAAATAAACCTCCTAAACTAGGTTGTAGAGTCTCATGAATTTTGAATAATTCCGACTCCGATTCAAAATCTAGCTTCTTAAGAATCCAGTTTCACATCAACAACAAAATAACTCTACACGGAGAAAAAAGAGTTCCTAAAATCGTGAACAAGCGGTCATGAAAATGGGAACCACGAACAAAGTGTTCAAATTTCATGGTACGTTTTTCAAAATCGTACCATGGGATTTGAACACTTTGTTCGAGGTTCCCATTTTCATGAACGCTTATTCACGATTTTGGGAACTCTTTTTTCTCCGTTTACCGTCGTGTTTATAGTTTTAAGACTCAGAAGTAACTTTAAACCAATAGATTACAGCAAACGGGTTAAAACAAAAAACAAATTAAACTTTTTTAAAACTGAATAATAAACTAACAAAAAAACAGTGCACAGTGGGAAAAAGGGCTCAAAAAATTACCGCAACATGATTTCGCACAAACCATCGATTGCTATACACCAAAAGCTTCGTTTTTGGACCAGGAACAATAATCCGGTGAAAAATCGCACTGCACGGACCGGTGGCCGGAGTACAGGCCACCGGAAGATCCGGAAATTCCTAAAACCACTCTTGCAACATATCAAACTTCATGTTTTTAAAAGAGGAGTGTATAACTCATGTCCCCATCCAAAATCAACAAGTTTGATACGTCGCACGACTAATTTTTGCTGTTTCCCACTGCGGTTCCGGATGTGGCCACCGGAGATCGGTGGAACCGGTTCCGATGGTTCCTATGGTATTTAATATGATTCTATGATTGTTTCTCATGACTTTTTATGATAGAAGAAAGCGTATCAGTTCACAATTGGATAAATCAGATACTTTTTCCAAAAATCCGGATCTTCCGGTGGCCTGTACTCCGGCCACCGGTCCGTGCAATGCAATTATTCACCGGATTATTGTTCCTGGTCCAAAAACGAAGCTTTTGGTGTATAGCAATCGATGGTTTGCGCGAAATCATGTTGCGGTTTTTAATGAGTCGATACGTATACATTAGGGTGCCCAGAATAGGGGACATTATCTCAAAACCGCGCTCCGTCAAGTTTGTGTGGAAAAAATGAAAAAATGTATGGAAAAAAAAATTTTCTTACGGTTAAGCCAACACGGTACGCAACCTCAATCCAAATATTCCAAACTGTGAGATTCTTATTGAAAATTTAATGCTCTACAACTTTGTAGGACATACCAAAGCTGTAAAAATCGATCCTGAATAGTTATAGAGCAATTCCAGCTCAAATCAGGAATTTTTCTGGTACTTTTGTACCCGACCCTCTCCGATTTCAATGAAACTTTGTAGACATGTTATCCTAGGCCTATATAAGCCATTTTTGTGTATATGGAGCCAATAGTACTCGAAAATAACATTTGAGGAGGGCGTAAGGTATTTAAATATTTTTGTATTTTGTAATTTAAAAATTACTGTATCTCGAAGCCGTTGCGTCGTATCAAAAAGTGGTCAAAGACAAACTTGTAGGAAATTGGACGGGCTTTCTGAAAAAAATACACTGAAACAAAAATATACGCCACATCTAAGAGATTTTTTGATTTTTAAGTCTAATACTTAAATTTAAAGGTGATTTCACGATTTTTTTTCGTTCAAAATTTTTGAGGAAATAGCTTAAAATGTTACTAAAAGACTGAAGAAAAATGCATGATGGTATGTCTCTCCTAAAACAATACAAAAATCATTTACTAAAACTGTTTTTTGAAAAGTGGTCAAAATTTTTAAAACCCAGTAGTGGGAATCGATTCTCCAGACAATTTTACATAAAAGTCTCCATACTGACCATTGTCCTATGTCCAATCCTTGGGAAGATACAGAGGTTTTAAAAATAAAAATGTTGAAAAACGGGTTTTTTGGTGGTTTTTGGCAATTTCTATATGACAGACTTGGTTTTTCAGTCACGTAAATATTTTTACCGGAAAGCTCGTCCAATTTCCCATAAGTTTGCCTCGGACAGCATTTCAATTGGATGTAAGGGCTTACAGATATAAGCTTAATTGCATTGCTAATAACTGAAAATAGAATATTTTTTTCAGTGTGGTAGAAACTAGGATAGTAAATTTGCTTACGTAAATATAAAAACGATATAAATCAAAAATCTGTCAAAGACAAACTTATGGAAAATTGGACGAGCTTTCCGGTAAAAATATTTACGAGACTGAAAAACCAAGTCTGTCATATAGAAATTGCCAAAAACCACAAAAAAAAACGTTTTTTCGACATTTTTATTTTTAAAACCTCTCTCTAAACAGGTTTATTAAATGATTTTTTTTTAGGAGAGGCATACCATCCTACATTTTTCGTCAGTCTTTTAGTAACATTTTAGGCTATTTCCTCAAAAACTTTGAACGAAAAAAAATCGTGACATCACCTTTAAATTTAAGTATTAGACTTAAAAATCAAAATTTCTCATAGATGTGGCGTGTATTTTTGTTTCAGTGTTTTTTTTTTCAGAAAGCCCGTCCAATTTCCTACAAGTTTGTCTTTGAACACTTTCTGATACAACGCAACGGCTTCGAGATACAGTAATTTTTAAACTACAAAATACAAAAATATTTAAATACCTTACGCCCTCCTCAAATGTTATTTTCGAGTACTATTGGCTCCATATACACAAAAATGACTTATATAGGCCTAGGATAACATGTCTACAAAGTTTCATTGAAATCGGAGAGGGTCGGGTACAAAAGTACCAGAAAAATTCCTGATTTGAGCTGGAATTGCTCTATAACCAATTTAAAATGTCATTTTTGTACGAAAATCATTTTTTTTTCACTAACTTTAGGCTCGGGTATGAATGGGTTAATCTCAACCAATTTCGCCTAAAATTTGCACAGATGCTTAAAATAACCCAACACATCGTTTTCCGCTTGTGAAGCAGGGGGTCATTTTTTCTGGGCACCCTAGTATACATGAAGGTATGTCTAGGGCGTTTTTATAAAAAAGTTCATTTTCTGAGCTGGATTAAAACCTTACCTCTGTGAGAAAGACAAAAAGTGAAACAAAGAAATGAGTGTAACTTTTTTGTGAATAGTCCTTATTATAATCTGCAACTTTGCCGAAGACACACAATCGATCCCATTTGAAAATACTGATTTTCATATATTTACGTTCCCACTTTGTAGGGGAACTATACCCTTCCCAAGTAACATTTTTTTCCAGTAATTCTACAAGAGCTCTTCAAGATAGCTACAGCATAGCAGTTTGGACCGCGGTAGGATAAAACTCTCTTCATGTACTCTTCCAAATTCCTGAAGAAGTTTTGAAGAGAATTTTATCCTACCGCGGTCCAAACTGCTATGCTGTAGCTATCTTGAAGAGCTCTTGTAGAACTCCTGGAAAAAAGGTTACTTGGGTTTTTCAGCCTATTTCTATTATCGGCCTAACAGCACTTTGGTCATGAATAACAGCTTTCATACAGTGTTTTTGACTGTTCCAAAGTAATAAATAGCTCAAGCAAGTAACTCTCCATTGTTGATGCATCTGAAAATGTTGATTTAATAGCGGAAAACGGCAAAAGTTATGAGAATTGTTAGAACGACTCAGAGTGATTAAAATGGGCATATTTCCCCTATGATACAACTGTATGGAAAAATAAATGACATAGGGAATATATGGACCAAATTTCTCCCAAATAAAAAAAAATCGTCCAGAACTTCTCTGTATGGAAATATTGAATTTCAAAACCTGGATTTGAATTGTTTGTGTTTTCTAAAATTAATCCATATTTCCACTAATATTTTCCCATCACACGAGATTGTTTCCATTCTCGACTTCAGCGAGCCCTCTAACACACAAACCGCCGTTGGGCTCGCTCACGGAGGAAGGAAACTCCGCGTCGACGCCAACCACGTTGATTTGACCTAAATTTCTGCTGGTTTGTCTCTCACTCTTGAGCCGCCGATCTCACCTCGACTCTCGCTCGCGCATTTTGCTCGAAAGGAGTTTCTGCTGCTGCAAAGGTTGTTGATTCCGGTGGAACGGTGGGACTATTGCTTCGAAAATCTTGACAAAAATTTGTTAAAAATTTTAAAAAATATCTATTTTTGAATTTCGATTTTTTTTGAGTATTTTTGATTAAAGAACTTTTTTTTTATTTGACCAACTACCTTCACCGTCCACCACAGATCACCACAACAACACCGTGCCGGAGACCCACACACTCTCTTCCCACATTAGTATGCTGCTGAGTCAGCTAAGCGTGTGCTTTCCGCCACCAAGGCGCTGTTGCAAGTTCGTTTGTATGTTTAGCAGCAGAAAAAAAGGTTTGTCACTCTGGAACATTTTGGCGTCTTTCGAGGTGTCATAGAAGGCTTTTTTAGGCTTCTTTTGGTGGCAGACTAAGCACAGTCACGTGTTGTTTGAAGCTCGAAAATTGTTAGTAAACATTAGTGAGCCAACTGAATGTCACGTTGCACGGTTGTTTTTAACTAATTTTATTTCAGGAAAGCGATAATCAGCGTTTCTTGATAAGTTTATTTAATAGTTCCCTCTAAAAATTGTCAAGAGATTAAATTTAGACATTGCTTTTCAGAGATTTCACTAAATTCATTCTAGAAACATAAAGGGTAACTACTGATCAAACCCCAACCAAAGTTGAATTCAACAACAGTGACACTGAGTGATGTCGACTCTGGCTAGCGAAAGGCACATACACAGAAAAAAAAATCATGGTAATATTACATCTGGGAAGTGGTACATCTTTTATGTCAGAAAAAATGTGTAATTTTACCTCTAAAAATGTGTAATTTTATATCTTTACTGGAGTAATGTCGCTTTTTCAGTATAAATTGAGGTTAAATTACATCATAAAAGAGGTAATATTCAACCTTCCAATATTAAAGCTTCAAAATTTACACAATTTTTTTCTGTGTACAAACACACCTTGAAAGCAAAGTCAAATTCGACGCTGTCGTACTAACTTGTCGCACGTTGCTTTTGACGTTCCGAGAAAACCGCGTTTCAATGTAAACAGTGACAAGCACGTTTTGTTTGGATGACCATTCTGGGCATTGTCCCGAAGTTTGGTTGAATTGGAATTGGTTGAATTTGGTTCTGACCTGATATCCCTTTGGCCAGTTGTCGCACTTTTAGTAATTTTCAGGGTGTGTCAAGATAGCACGACAAGATTGAAACTTCTTTCATATGAAAAGTGACCTGAGTTTTTTTTTCTGTTTTTATTGAATATCTCAGGAATAAGATCGAATTTTGAAGATCTGTGAAGATCAAAGGGTGAGGCCCCCAATGCACGTGCGACAAGATAGCACGACAGCGACGCAATGCTAAAGAAACAGTTATTGAGGAGATCCGTCGAGGTCAGTCTGATTGATTGGCAATTGTTCATCGGGTCAATGGAAGAACTTGCAATTTGAAAAGACAAAAAAAACAAAGGTTAATTAAAACGATTTATTTTCGCTAGAATTATGTTCTTACATTCGAGTAATGAAAATTGGCTCAAAGTTATACACAAATTGTATAAAAATAATTTTCAATAAAACTAATTGCAGATTGTAAAACAACCTTAATCTAATCGTAGAATTTAAAACTTACTAGAATTTAGATTAAGAAGGCTTGCAAAATCATGATTCAGAGCAGTTTTTATCAATATCTTCAACTCTGTTGAGGAAAGCAAATTTGATATTTGAAAACCTGAACGCTCAAAATAAATAGTAAGGATTCATCAACTATTCGTTCATTTAAAAAAAACCTGACAAAAAACTGCCCTAGTAGATTATTACACCAAAATCAGGAAAAGCAAGTTCAACGACTTTTCAGTTCCTCATTCGACAGCACCACGAAACAGCTTCGGCAAAGCTCAACCATAACTAGCCACAGTGGACCCAAAAAAGTATACTTTACGAATTAAAAAAAAGTAATTTTAAATTCCACTCTTTCACGGCTCGTCATGCCCCCCCTCGTGACAGGTGGTGGCTTACGAAGACCGGCTCGGCTCGACTTGATGAATGCCAATGTTTGGCGTACGAATAATAATAAAAACATATTTTCAATCCTTTGGTGAAGTCGGCTGGAAGCGGACCAAAATCCGAAATAATAGCGTTGCTAATTCCGTCAAAAAAACACACACACACACAGACGTGACCAAAACACGCTCAAATCGCATTTTTCGCCCATGTTGTGTGTCTTTGCGTTGATGCACGTTGCGCAACACAACAACTTTTCGTTCGTTTAACTAGTTTAGCACACCCAGAGCGTTGAGGCTATGGACAACAATGCTGTTGCTTTAGGCTGTGGAACGCCACACACGTGATGGCAATGATGGCTGGCTGGGCTCTAATGACAAATCTTCTAAAATGTTGAAATTTGTTGCCTCAGGACCTCGAAAGGTGATGTTTTTGGTCACGCGGTGTCGCATTAGTTGATGTGTTGCGCAACACTTGATTGGATTTGCGTGGCAATTAGTTCGGTTGCAACTATTGAATTCGTGGGAAATGGACTAAACTTAGTGTGGTTACTTAACCTAGCTTGGCAATCTTATTTGACTGAAATCTTATGCATAATTTGAAAAGTTTTTGAAGGCATTTTCTTTTAACATTCTTGGATTAAATTCCAAAACATTATGTTTAAATTGCTTTCTTTATTGGAAAAATAACTATAAACACCAACAAGAAACTTAATGAAGACAGTTAAAACATTTGCGTAATTTTGTTATTAGGAGACTTGAAAACCACGATAAACCCACATGACCGTTACAAACCATATAAAAAGTGATTCGCACAGTTGCGTTATCAGAGCGAGGAAATTTAATGACCAAAAAAAACCTCTCACATTTACGTATGTATCAGATCAATCTGGCTGATGCTCAGCTGGCAGCTCTACAAAGATGATACCCATTAGCACGTCTTTTGGAAGTTGACCAACAAAGGTGATGTGTGAAGCAGTTTCAGTATTTCTTGGATTTTCAAACGGTTTGGAGTCTGTTTGATCAACGTTGTTTAAAGTTGAAATGATGTTTTGTCGAGGTTTTTATGAAACTGTGAATTAAATATGGTCATGATTTTTTTTTTCTTTCGGCAGATTTAAATACTATTTTGTATAAAAAAAAATCATTAACATTTAACATTTCATTTAAAAATAAATTTGCAATCAAAAATTACTTGACATATTTATTTCAAAATGTGTGGAAAGCGAGAAGCCTAAACAGCTCCCATTTTCAAGATGATTTTATTTTGACAACTGCTGGTACACTGTCAGAAATAAATCTTTTTATTTAATGTCTGCTTTTTTGATGTTCAAAATAATAAAGCCTTACTTTTGAATATGTCTAAATTTAGATGTTTATGCCTTCTAAAATGCCCCAATGTCACCCCTGATGACGGCAAATTTACAGCTTCTGTTAACATAGGGAATTTATGGAATAAAAAAAAAACAAAATAAAATTCTAGAAAAAATGTGAAATTCGTAATATTGAATGTTTGGCCCTTTTGAAATGTTAGTCTTGGTTTAAAAAAATTGAAAATATTTTTTTCGAAAAGATCGAAAATTTTCAATTTTAACATTGAAAATCGGACCATTAGTTGCTGAGATATCGACATTAGAAAATGGTGGGTTGTTTGGGTGAGACTTGGAAAACATCAATTTTCATGTTTTTAAACCTGTGCATGGCAATATCTCAGCAACTAAGGGTCGTATCAACAAAGTTCAAAAAAGCTAAATATAGAGAATTTTCTCAGCTTTTCAAAAGAATGGGCAAACATGTGCACTAATTAAAAAAAATGAAAAACTGCAAATATTTTCAAAAAAGTCACCTAAAAATCGATTTAACTTGAAAACGATGTCCTTATCAAAATTTCACTAGAGTACTTTTTGATTGCAAATTTGATTTTACATCGAAAAATGAAGTTGAAATATTTTTGCGATCAATACTTCGATTTTTTGAAAAAAAAAACAGTATTGATTAAAAAATCATAACTCGGTCAAAGAATTTTTTCACAATTTCTGAAAAGTTGGCATTTGATGTCCTCTAAAACATATCAGAAAATGAAAAAAATAAACAAAAATAGTGTTTTTTTTGCAAATCAAGTTTAAGTGACAAAAAGTTAAATAAAAAATCACCAGATTTTTTTTTACCGTGTATCATTTTTTTCCAGTGTAGTCCGTATCCATACCTACAACTTTGCCGAAGACACCAAATCGATAAAAAAATTACTTCAAAAGATACAGATTTTTGAATTTTCACATATCGTTTTTGTATGACCAGCTGCCAAATTTGTATGGAAAATTATATGGACATACTAATGATGCAAAATGGCTTCTTTGGGCACACCGAAGGCACCAAAAAAGTTTCAGTCGGATTAAAAATACAAAAAAAAATCGAATGACCGAAATCTGAGCGAACTGCTCATAAATGCTTGTTTCTGCAACATTTCAGCGAGTTTATCAATGTTTCAAAGCGATTTTTTGTCTGCAGCATTTCTATGAGTTTCTCATTTATGTAAAAAAATGTATTTTTGTTTAAGTAAATAATTGGAAGTTTTTACAGTCTGACAAACGTAAACAACTCTTTAAAATATTTCCACAAGCATTTATTTTTTTTATAAATATATTTTATTTTAGTTTCATTAATAAGCAATTCTCTTCGTTTCCTTAAATTGACTTTCAATTGCATTTTTTTATTTGGAAAAGTACCCAATAGGCAATTTAGCCTAATTGGTTTCTCCATATAAATTTGGCGGCTTTTCAGAGGAAAATGCTATGCAATCATTCGAAAAATATTACTTAAGAAGGGATTTTCTGGTCGATTTGGTGCCTTCGGCAATGTTTAGGTTAGGATGATTCATATAAAATAGAAACAAAAATTGATTTGACAAATTTTAGCTTATTCTTTTTTTTTTTTTTAATATGTCTATTAAGGACAAAAAGTGCCAACTTTTGAGCTAAAGGGTTTAATAAACGTTTTTTTGTCGCCAATCTATGATTTTTCTTTTGTAAAACAGTAATTTTGGAAAGTATCGAAAGTCCTCCAGAAATGATTTGGTATTTTTGTTTTTTTTTTACAAATAGTATCCATCTCTAAAAAAAATATATATTTGAAAAGCTAAAACAATTATATAACGTCAGTGAGGGTGGCATTGGGTCAATGTGTTTTTTTTTAGGATTTTACAATTTTCCAAATTCTTCTCAATGAAACTTAATTCTGTTTAATGGGTTGTGAAGAGGACATCTTAAATGACTTAGCTGAAAATGGGACTTTTTTCAAAACCTCGCTCCACAAGCTGAATATTGTTCCTTGACCTATTTAAGGACTCTGAGCCAAATATGAGCAAAATCGGTCATCATTTACCCATTGATACTCGGAGGTGAAGTTTGTATGGGAAAAATCGAAAAAATGTATGGAAAACACAAGTTTCTTACGGTTTGGTTTGCACGGTGCGCTACTTTCATCCAAATATTCCCAAAAGTGAGATTCTTATTGAAAATTTCATGCTTTACAACTTTGTAGAACATGCCAAAACTGTAAAACTCGATCCTGAAAGTCATTAGCGATTTTAAAAAGTCATGTTTGTATGAAAAACATTTTTTTCATCAACTTTAGGTTTGGGTATCAATGGGTTTATCTCATCCAATGTCACTCAAAAGTTACACAAAATTTTTAAAATAACCCAAAAAAACCGTTTTAGGCTTGTGGAGCAGGGGGTCATTTTTTCTGGGCACCCGTATAATCACCCAACTGACTATTTCAATGCCCGTGTGCTCTCTTGTTCTATCTAGATAGGAATCCTAGCAAGCTCAGTACAAAAGAGCACACCGGCAACGATTTCTGAACAACAACTTGATCAAATTTAAAATCAAAATATGCCAAATATTTATCTCTCCACCTGTCTCAAACCACATCTTTCACCAAAGGAATATCGCAGGATTGGTCACCTGTATTTGTGCTTGCGCGTCTCTCTTTTTTCATTCCAAACTAAAGCCAACTTCGTCACTCGTCGTCTCCAACAATCAAGGTTAAATTAGCATATCCCTACCCCACTCAGCGGCGACATCTTCCAGCATCGAATTAAAATTCACTTGTGCGACGAAGCAGATTTCTTCCCCAAAACGCTTTCCCCTGGTGACTTACACGTGGCCATCGGTGACGAACCCCTCAGCTTTGGAAGTTTACACCTCTCTGCGTGTGCTCCACTTTAGTGGGAGTAGCTAGTGACTTTTCGGATGAATTAATGAACCGTACCATGGGCGCCATTAGTTACGAACTAGATAAAGTTAATAGATTCGTCTTAAAAATCGCCAAACAAGCTCGAGCACCAGAGTAAACACACAAACACACGTGGAAGAGTACGACAAAAGGAAAAAGAAAGCACTTTCCATTCAATTTCCTTCTTGGAACAAGAGTCTGAGCCCGACGAGTCTCGCGAGAGAAAAGCTCGCGAAATATGATTGATGCCAACGAGTTGCGCACCATCAAATATGCTCGCACGGTTTGAGATTTTGCAATTTCTCAACACTGGACTGTTGCACTATTTCACCCTAACCGGTGAGATTATGCGCTAGTGAGTGCAAGCTTCATTAGTCGGACTGTCTGTGGCTATTGGATGCTGCATTGTTTCGTTGATCGAACCTTAACGTGAAGTTGGACTGAATTGGTGTTAAATTAAAGTTGCCACAAGACTGCGAATTGGAATCGCTATGAGGTGGTGAAACGAACTGTAGTTTATAGATCTGTAGCAAACGAAATGGTCAAGACATTTTGCTAGGAGATTTCCCAATTGAACTATATGTCTGTTTGTGCTACGGTATTGGTATAACGTAAAGAAGATCCAAGGGCGTATCGATCTCGGGTTGGAACACCGCTTTTGCAAAAGAGTTTGAACAGTCAAACTAAAACGCCTAAGTTTTGAGATTCACAGAACATAGAAATACCTTCGAATTGTCATAATTTTCAAACACAAAATCAGCAGAAATTCTCCACCAAAATTAAATAGATTTTATTTGTATTTTTTTATTTGGTTCAAACTTTTTGGGATCCTTTCCTATGAACTAAGAAGCCATTTTGTGTCTTGGTTCACCCATACCAGACTCCATACAATTTTGGTAGCTGTTCATACAAAGATGGTACGTAAATATTCGATAATCTGTAACTTTTGAAGGAATTTTCTGATCGATTTGGTGTCTTCGGCAAAGTTGTAGGTTTTGATGAGGACTATATACAAAAAAAGTAAACGGAACAAATTCTTGCCGATATTTCAATCAACTTTTTCACAAAAATATCAATTTCCCAAAATATTTTAGGGAACATAAAACCGCAGAGTCATAGAGACGTATGGACACCAATTTTGTCGCCAAGCCACGATTTTTTTTTTGAAAAAAAATCTTTTTTCGGGAAAAGTTAAATGGTCAAAAAAATCAAATTTGCAATTGAAAATTATTTTAAGATTGTTGGATAGAATGCATCATTTTCAAGGTATAACCACTTAAAGTATAATTTTAACTGAAAAAATCCCGTTTTTTTTTCAATAGTAGCCATGATTATCCAATTCTGAACATATTTTTATTTAAATTTCAGAAAATTCCCTATAAAATTCTCTATGAGACATTGAACACTGGACCTCTGGTTGCTAAAATACATTTTTGCAATTCCGTCGTGAAACTACTTACTTTTCCTGTCATTCTTGAATGACGAAATAGCCTACTTTTCTGTACCAAAAATAACAGAATCGAATAGCAACACTTTTCAAAATAAATGCTGAAAAGTTCTACTTTTCAGCACTCAAATGGGTGCTGAAAAGTTGAACTTTTCAGCACTTGTTTCGAAAAGTAACACTTTTCAACATTTTTTTGGTTTAAACTATTTATTGACAAAACACATGAAAATTTGACCTAAAATGTCACTCAGTGTGTGTTTTTTGGAATTGCAAAAATTGTTGTATGGAACTCGTTGCAAAACTTGATTTTTTCAGCACTCTTCGTATTTATTCAACTCGGTGAACCTCGTTGGATAAATGTACGACTCGTGCTAAAAAAATCCTCTTTTTGCAACTTGTTGCATAAACTACTATTGTGAAAGTTTTTGAAATAGCAGATTATGCAACATTGTTTACCGAGTAGGATAAATACGTCGAGTGCTGAAAAAAAAACAAGTTTTGCAACGAGTTCCATACAATTTTGTTTTGCAATTCCGAAAAAAAACACTCTTCGAGTGGAATTGTAAGTCAAATGTTGATGTACTTAGTCATTCCACCGTTTTAATCAAAACAATGTTGAAAAGTTCAACTTTTAAATACAAATGCTGAAAAGTACAACTTTTCAGCATTTTTTGCAGTGCTGAAAAGTAGAACTTTTCGGCATTTCTTTTGAAAAGGTTTCCATGCTGTTTCGGCTTTCGAGAATGACAAGAAAAGTTAGTAGTTTTACGACGCAAAAAAATATTTTGATAATTTTGGAATCAAGATTAATATTTCAAATGGACGTAATTTTGAAAGTTTGGACATTTGACCTTAAGTCTTTCGTGTATTTGTCTCACATCCGTCAAATTCACTATTTTAAATACGTTTTAAATAACTAATTGTCTGGTTGAAAATCTGGCAACATTGTGTGATTTTTTAACCTATCGAGGCAGTTTGTTGTTCTTTGGAATAACATTTCTGATGAAATATCGAGACTAAGGCAGTTTTGGAGCAACTGATGAGCCACTTTTTTGTAGCCGGCCTCAGTGGCTCAGACAATTGACGCTTATTTTCGCAATCCAGTGATTCTTTGTTTAAATCCCGGGAAGAAAGTGTTCTTGGTGTCCTCTCCGTTCAATCCTTTGGATGCCGAAATCATGCAACAGAGAGCATTTTTTTTTAAATTGAAAAAATGTCACCAAACTCGTAACATCCTCCCAGGGCGTAAACCTGTGAATCTACTCGAAACCGGACGTTCTCCCTCCGGTTTGCGAGAGTGGCAATGTCCAAATAAAAATATACAAATTCCCGCCGGACAAAAGCTCACGGAGCTCAAATTTATTGTGCATAACTTTCACCGCACGGCTCAACTCCCAAACTCCGGACTTTAAACTTCATCGACCATGTGCGCGACGGAGGTGATGCTGCGTTAGGGTGATGTTGGTTTGTTTGTTTGTTGTTGTTGTTGTTTTGTGTGGTATATAATTTGATTTAAAGTTTTTCTGAACTTTTATCATATAATTGTGGTAGGAATTTCTTTCAGGTTTATAAACGTTATGTGTAAAATCTTTTTCAAAATTTAAGAAGGTTTTAAAATTTTGTTTGAACTCAGGTACATTTTATTTATTAAAAATGCTTGCATTTTTTTAAAAGATCCAATGTTTGATCTACTTTTTTTCCATTCAAATAAAGTTATCAGAAGTAATAAATTGAAAAATTAATTTAAATTTTCAAAATGAACCACCCTGCGTAAATAATGCTTCTCTCTCTCTGTCAGTTTTTCACTACTTCAAAAGAGTGTTCCAAACGAAGAACCGGTGTGGCGGACAGCCGCACCGTGTGCAATGAATGAAAACAAATGAAAATTTAAATTAAATGTAATAAAATAGCAATTATTGCCTGCACGCCGGACGCACGCGGATTGCAACGAGTGTTGGTCAAAATAATAAAAAAAAAATTATGGTGGTTCTAAGAATTTTATTTTTTGATATATTTCAAAAACTTGAAAAAGGGCGAATCCACTGAAATATCTTAGATAATTGATTCAATCAAAATAATACTTTTTAGAAGGGTAAAATTCTGAAAAAGACATTTAAAATAAAAAAAAACATTTAAGAGAAGTTGTGTTTTCCGAAGAACATAAATTATCAGCCAATATTGACAAGTTCAACATTCCAGAACCACCCTAGTCACCGCTTGCGGTCACTCGACTCTCGGGGATGCCGATGACCAGATGAACCGGTTCTTCTTCGCAGCACTTTGTCATAAACCGAAAATATTTCGCGCTCCGTACTCAATGGTGTGGTGTACCGTGCGTACCGCAAAACGGTTCAAAATAGATGTGCTCTCAATTCGAGTACCAGATTTCTTGAACTTGAATTCTTTGAGTTTTTTTCCCACCAGCTTTGTTTCGCCTTATTTTGGCGCGTTTTTTTTCTTTATTGTAAGAAAAACTTAATTTTTTCTTCATATAATTTAAATTTGACCACGTGTGTTGCATGACCGATTGGAGGGGCTGATGAACCACAACGTGATTGGGCACTTTTTAGGCAGTCAATTTTTAGTCCAATTTTGGCGCCAACGTCGAAAATTTCCCCCAATCGGATGTAAATCGCAACCAAATCGTACCTTCTTACACGATCATCATCAGCAGTCATATACGTAATAGCCGGTGGTTTCTTCAGCTGATTGTTGATTTCCAGCCGTTTCTGCTGCCACAGTGTTTATTGATACACGAGATACTTGCTCCACTCGCTTTCTCTCCGGAACATTCCAAACCGCTGACTCTGGTGGCCACAACCGTCAGCGAGGTGCGTCTGAGGGGCTTCTTTCAATATTTACTTTTGGTCACTATCTCACCTCTTGCGGACAGCCGGAATCGGATGCTGCAATACGGACACTTGGGTTCTCTGAAAAAAAAAAACATTTAAATTTAAATCATTGAAATTTTTAATATCTCCCGGTAGATTAATTTGTAATAAAATTCTAAATGGAATAGGAACGAATTTTTTTATTCAGTCATAAAAATTGAAAATTTCTCAGAGAATTTCTTTACTCGTACCTTGTGGTAGTATCAACATTAAGATCCACTCGATTACATCTTTCGATGATGATGATGGAGTTGTTTACCCGCTGAAAGGCTTGCTGAATGGTGTGTATGGCCATTGGTCACTTATGTTTTACAAAATATGGCCATCGGGCCAAAAGTAAACTTTCTGCAAAGCAAAATCTTCGCGTTTTAATCGTCGGTCCAAGTGAAGTTGCTTACGTAAATAAAACATTGCCTCGCTTGATTAAAATACGCTGCATCACAAAGCTCCCGTCAACCGTAGAAAATTCCATAAACATAAGAATAATTCGTTCCACAGTTTCCTCCTCATCAAGATACTTTACATTTTACTTTCCCATTCGGCTCACGTTCGCTCGAAACTGTACCGGTGCAAAATTTAGCAGTGGCAACGGCCAAGTCCGTGCCATTCACGCGTGCGGCTTATTTTAATCACCCCACGACTGACTGTCTTAATTCATGTCGATTGTGCAATACCGAGCCGCAACCACGCAGCGTCAATCAATCAGTTTTCAGACATGTCTGCGCCATGTTTGAGTTGGAGCAGCAAGTTGGAAAAACTTTCACATTTCTGATTAGAATGAAGGTTAATATATGGTTTTTCTTTTATTTTTGAGATAAAGTCAATTTAGATTTAAAATATGAACTTTAAATTTACCATAAAATTTCATGTCTCTCGATTTTTACAGTAGAGTAACGGAAAATGGCAGTTTTTAAATTATTTTTTCGCAAAATACGCAAAATAGCCTACACAGGGAAAAATCTATTCACGAAATCGTGAATCAAATTCATGAATGTGAGAACCGCGAATGAATATATTCACGTTTATATTGCAAATGCACCATACTCATGAATAAATAATTCACGAATACGGGAATTTATTTATTTTCTGGTAAGCCTTAATCGCGATATCTCAGATACTTTTGGTTCAATTTTCAGTGCACAGTAGTTCAGAACGCAAAATTAAATAGAAAGTTGTGTCTTCAGAAGAGTTGTTGCACATGGAAAGGGGCAACTTTTGGTTTGGTTAAAAATTAGGGTGGCTCATGATTGAGATGATTTTGAAAATCAAACATTTCAGAAATATTTTTGGGATTTTTTTCGTCTTCTAGAAAGTTGTTAGGCTTGTTAACCCAAGCATCTTTGTCGAAGATACAAACATTTTAACTCGCAATATTCGCCTTCTACGACCAACATCTGAGCAAACCTTCAAAAATCAGTTTTTGAACGTAGCAATTCAGGAAAAAGTTTTAGAGAAAAGTGATCAATCGTCAAAATATCGATTTTTGGTCACATTTTGGGTTTATTTGATTATTTTACATAAAACCCAAAATATGACAAAAAAACGATATTTTGAAACTTTGGTTCAATTTTGAGGGCAGATTCAAATTTGGCGGGCAAAATTATATGAAAAAAAAAATTCTGTCAGCGTTTGTAACGTCGTTATTAGAATTCCCGGACGCTTCGAAGCCCGGACACCTCATCTTGTTTTATCAATTATTTGGATATAAGCTCGCAATAAGAATGTCAAACCTGTGTTATTTGATGAATTCATCAACATTCATTTAAAGTTTGTTTGAACGCTGTAGTTAATGTCAAAACAATAAAATACAATAAAATTATAAACTTACCAAAACTGTGAAATATTTCACTGGAATATTTCATTGGCTTCCGAAGCACTGGGAAGGCAAAGCAGAAATTTATGGTTTTGATTTCCTTAAATTCTAGCAAATTTTTATATAAATTATCGATTGTTAACAGGTTTTTTTTGCGAGTGTTTTCCTGTTTCCCGTTTCGATTTTTCAACCAACTTTATTTCCATCCATTGAGATAAATGTGTTAGTCACAGCTGTAAGGATCCCCCAAAACTCTGTACTGCACTTACAAAAACTTTTGTTAACCGACAACTATAGAAATAACCACCGTCCAAATTTGTGCGGTTCATAAGCAAAATCGAGTATCCGGAATTCGAAGCACAAAAGATCATTTGAATTGTAAAATTCTGACGAAAAATTGCTAGAAAAGATACATTCTCTTAAAACTGACTGTTAATGCTACATCCTGATTGTTCGCGACGACAAATAAGTTTTCGGAGGATCTTTAGCAAACGCTTTTTTAAGCAGTGTAGCTTGAAGCTGAAATGTGTATTTAGTCCAATTAATGTTTTGCCCAACAGAATTCAATTTTTTACTCACATTTAGTCTCCTAGTTCTAATCTGTCGCAAACAGAGTAAATTCGTCAGCAGACGACGGATGGAGCTGATAATCAATAGCTTAAATCTAAATACAAATAAGTTAAATTCAGCTTCAAATAATATATAATTTTTTAGTTACCGCAAAATCAATCAGTAATTTCCTTCTCGTATCTGATTGAGGAATGATAATGGAAATTCTTGTTTTGTCTCTATCTCTACGTACGGTGTCAGCGTGACATTGTCAACGTGACCGATCTTACTATAGTATTTTTGCTGGGTCGCGTTTGGGCGATGATCCGAGGGGCACGGTCGGCGCAGTCAGCGCAGTCGGCACGGTGTGCTCGCAACATCCTCCCCCACGTGTCGCATGATGATCTGCACCAGAATCCTCAGCGTCACCAACGTCCAGCAGAGCCAACCCGACGGCTGCTCGCTCTCGCAACAGACCCTTCGATGTCTGTACATCCGCCCGACGTACTCTGCCATCCTTACCAGGATACGTCCTTGTAACGCGTCCTCGCAGCCACCCATTCCGATGTCCTTCGTCCACAACAAGCACGAGATCGCCCTCCTTGATTGGTCTCACCTCTTCGAACCATTTAGTCCTTCTCGCGATCGTCGGCAGGTATTCCTTCACCCAGCGGCTCCAGAACTCGTCCAGTGTGTGCTGAATACTGTTCCAGCTGTTCTTGATGGCCGCGCCTACGCCGACCGGATCCTTGACGACCTGCTGAACGCCGCTCGAACTCAGCATGAGAAAATGGTTGGGGGTCAAGGACTCGCTGTCTGCGCTCTCCAGCGGCACGAAAGTCAGGGGGCGCGAGTTGACCATATGCTCCGCTTCCGCTAGTAGGGTGACCAGCGACTCCTCATCCAGCTTGCGTTCCACCGGGATTACGCCCAGTGCAGCCTTCACGGATCTTACCATTCGTTCCCAGCAGCCACCCATGTGAGGCGCGGCCGGCGGGTTGAATCGCCACTGTGTGTGGGTGTCGGTGAATGTACTGCTGAGTTCGTTGTGGTTGACCTTGACTATTTCCTTCAATAGCTCTCCGCTGGCTCCTTGGAAATTCGTACCGTTGTCCGAGTATATCTCCTGTGGCGCTCCACGTCGCGCGATGAACCGGCGGATTGCCTTCTTGCACGAGTCCGTTGACAAGCTCGCGACGAGCTCCAGGTGAACTGCGCGGATCGTCAAGCAGGTGAAAAGCGCCACCCAGCGTTTCGCAGCACTGCGTCCAACCTTGATCAGGACCGGGCCCAAGTAGTCCACGCCCGTGAACGTGAATGGGCGTACGAAAGGGGACAGCCTCACACGTGGGAGGGGTGCCATCATGGGTGCCACCGCA
Organism: Culex quinquefasciatus; assembly: GCF_015732765.1. Classification (NCBI taxonomy): domain Eukaryota; kingdom Metazoa; phylum Arthropoda; class Insecta; order Diptera; family Culicidae; genus Culex; species Culex quinquefasciatus. Next base: position 119,488,955 of record NC_051863.1, on the reverse strand, counting down.
ATGGCCTTTTTTATGCGGCAGAAACAGCACTCGTTCGCCATGACCTGCCTTGCCGCAGTCTGCGCGGCCGATGGTGTTCTGATATCCTCCTCGCCTTCTGGAGCTGACCAAATTGGCATCCTTTGCAGGTTGTCGTGTTGTGCAATTGGTGTTGACCGTGTTGATTCGTATTGTTCTCGATATACTGTACAACAGCTACTGCTCCGACTCGGTTTGGGTGAGCTCGATCTACAATCGTTTGTTGATTGTATCGGGAAGCTTTGTTGGCCCTGAGCGCTGCTCAGTTCAGTATTCACGGCTGCGGCGGCAGATATCAGCTGAGATTTTTCATATAAGAACTTCAGCTCTTGTTCAACTCGGCGTTGCCGAAATTCTTCTTCACATTTCGGCAGTTTCAGCTGAAACTCTTCTTCTTCTTTTATACTGTGTAAACGAAGCGTGTTTACCTCTTCTAGAAGTAGAAGCCTTTGTTTCACCCGGGCCAGTGTGATTGCATCACCGGCAATTGGGTGCTGAGAATTACTAGAATTGAATATTCCGCTGTCTTGATCGAAGAGACGGTCATCAAATCTGGTAGATTCTCCATACATTTTGCTGTCACGCGATGTTATTCCATGCAGAGGATTAACCACGATTTTCCTTAAAGTTTGTTGCGGTAGATCGGAAGTCCATCGAGGTTAGAATTAAACACCGTCTTTTTAGCAGCTAGAAAAGCAGCTTTAAGGCTGCATATTGTTTATTAAGTATGTTTGTATTAAAATTAGTATAGATATACTCACAAAATCGGTATTCATCTGTACCAAGAGTATTGAATCTCCCGTGTCTAACCAACAAGAATATGAGCTAGTCCTGAACTGTTTGGACAATAAAGTTCAACTGGCTTCAAAAGACAATGCCCTCATTTGGCGTAGATAAATTTATGCTACGCAACCGAGTTGCCAGTTACACAGAAAATACAAGAAGCAAGTCTTCGCAACACTGATGATATTTCTACATTAAATTTTCCAATTTATTACATGACTTTTTGTCAGCTATAACATAACCCAAGTAACGTTTTTTTCCAGGGGTTCTACGAGAGCTCTTCAAGATAGCTACAGCATAGCAGTTTGGACCGCGGTAGGATAACATTCTCTTCAAAACATCTTCAGGAGTTTGGAAGAGTACTTGAAGAGAGTTTTATCCTACCCCGGTGCTATGCTACTAAGTATCCGGATTTCAAATCATGACTTTAGTGTTAGATCTCTCCTTTCGAATGCAATCTGGTTCTTTTTCGAACTAAATAATTTTTTAATGTTTGTTTTCTAGAGCTCTCCAAGTGCCCCTAACATCACCTTTCTCTAAAACTTTACCGTGAATTGCAAAGTTCAAAAAACTGATTTTTGAAGTTTTGCTCAGGTGCTTTCTCTAAATTTGGTCTTAGAAGGCGTAGATTGCGAGATAAAATTTTGCTGTCTTCGACAAAGTCACTTGGGTTGGCAAGTCTAACCACTTTATTGAATGCGAAAAAAATCCCAACAATATCCCGGAAAAGTTAGATTTTCCAAATCACCCTTATCGTGAACCACCCTTATTTTCGAACAAATCAAAAATTGCCCCTATGCATTTGCAACAACTTTTCTGAAGACACCAACGCTCCAAAACTACACAATTTTTCGGAAAATCCATCTTCCACTTAATTTTGTGACTTAAAAGTGAACAGCGAATTTTAACTTTAACTTTGAGTGATAAAAAGTCAAATAACATAATACTAATTTTTCCGTGAATCATTTTTTTCTGAAAATTTCTAAAGTAACTTTGCCTAAGACACTAATTCGATCAGAAAACCCCTCCTCAAGGTACAGATTTTCTAATATTAACATGCCATTTTTTTGTCTATGGATTCTATGGAGCCTTGTATGGAAAATGTATGATGCAAAATTCTATTTTTTTTATTCATAACTTATTTTTATTAGGTCCTTTAAGGTGCTACGACCAGGTTAGGACCGAGGATCAGCTTACAATCAAAATACCGTAAACTGGGGTCAATCGGGACACATGGGGCGAATTGGGACAGCAGTTTAACCATGTTGGAGCACAGTATTTTTATTTTTCTGGTTGCTTTCGGTTAGAACAGACTCAGGCTAACAAAATGTGTACAATTATTTCCAAATTTAAAAGCTTTAAGTGCTCTTAAAAACTGCTGTCCCTATTCAGACTGTAGTCCCGATTCACCCCAGATTACAGTATATAACAAAAAACTCATTACACTCCATACTTGGAGATCATGTAACTGACGAGGGTTACTTGGTCCAAGCGGGCCTTGCAGGTTTTGAATCTGCCGATGTACTCGGAGAAAATGCCCCACAGCTCAGCAGAACTGTAGAGCACCTCCCCGGCTTCCTCTTTCGTAGCTCCACCGTCTCGGGAGCCACTGCTTCCTTGGCTTCTTCCTGCGGGGCGAGGGCGATCCTTCGATTTTCCGTCCGGGACTGCACCCGGCAACGGAGGGAACTCCGCCGGTGTGAACGCCGGAACTGCTGGACTCTGCTTCTCCGCCTTCCTTGCCGGCGGTTTCGGTTTCGACGCCTGCTGGCGCCTCCGGATGAAGTCCGCACGCTTAGGACAGCTGCGGTCCGTGGCTTCGTGGGCTCCAGAGCAGTTGGCACACCGCTTCGGCTCGTTTTCTTGGACTTTGCACTCGTCCGTCTTGTGGGGATCCCCACAGTTGTTGCACCTCCCTTTCAGGTGACAGTTCCTGGTTCCATGACCCAGCTGCAAGCAGTTCCTGCACTGGGTCACGTTCGGCCGCTTGTTCCGGTAGGCCTCCCACCGGATGATAGTGCTTGCCACAACTTTCATTGCATAGAGCTTCTTCAGATTGGTGTATCCCTTGGGGAAGACCACAATGTACAGAGTTTCGTCCACGGTGGACTTTTCCTTCCGCTTGATGACATGCACCTCCAGCGCGTCCAGCTTGAGATCCCTCTTCAGAAGGTACTTGACCTCGTCCGGTTTCAGTTCATCAGGAAAACCACGAAGAACCACCCAATGATTTCGTTCGCTCCGCCGATCGTGGGTGTAGAATTCCACTTTCTTCTTCTTGAGTAGCTCTTGCAACTTGTCAAAATCTTTGACAGAGAAGCAGGTCACCTTGGTTCCAAATCGGGTTAGTTTGTAAATCGGTTTGAAACCAAATTTAGAGTGCATAATTGACAAAGGGAGCGCGTGGTCGTAAAAAATATTCGGAGTGAAAAGTGATTTTTTTGTGTGTGCCTTTTGTTTCACATTTTTGTCGTGTATTGTGTGCTGCGAGGAGAAGATTGCCCTCTGAAAATGCAGCGTCATCAGTGCATAATTGACAAAGGGAGGGCGTGGTCGTTAAAAATATTCGGAGTGAAAAGTGATTTCTTTTGCGATTTTCAAAGCCCTTCCTATATCATCGTTGATCGGAAGGCACGGCGTCGGGTGGATTGTGTTTAAATTTTTCGAATAAGGTTTTATTTTTTTGCGGTGAAAAAGCCATTTCTATATAATGAACGAAAGACACACTGACAATTTGGATCGTTGAGTTAATAGTGGAGCAAAATAACTGTGTGTGAGTGAGTTTGTGTATTAACCAGAAAGACCTTCCCATAGCATCGTTGCTCGGAAGGCTCGACGACGGGTCTGTTATGAAAGTCCTCCCCATAGCGTCGTAGCTCGGGAGGCATCGAAAAGCCAATACCTTATCCTACTAACCCAAAAAAAATAATAATCACGTGATGCTTGAAGGAGATGCTGTGAATTCAACGGTCTCAAGCGGTATCAACAAGTATATAGCGAAAAACTATGTGCTTGATGAGTCTGCAACTTCAACTATCGGATTAACATTCCTCCCTTTCGTTGAACTGCAGGCTTCTTGGGAGAGCGCCGGTATTGACTAATAAAGTAGAGATCTTCAGAGGTTAAACAGTGAACGGATGGTTGGCTCCCACTGATCATTTTTGATTTATTGTTTAACTTCAGCTGATCTGTCAATAATGGAGTAGCAGTTCATTGGCAGTCAACCATGCTCATGCTCATGCTCATGCTCAAATCGGTTTGAAACCAAATTTACAACTTTCCACTATCGCCACGAGCTTGTAAAAATCCGTGGTGTTCTTCACCACCAAAGGTGGTTGCTTTTGTTTACCTGCCGACTGGCCGGGTGGTGGAACCGCCGGGGCGTCCCCTCCTCCTGCTGGGCTGGTATTGTTGTTGTTTTTGTTATCCGCTAGCGGGCTGAACTTGTTGTTGTTGAGCAGGGTCTTCTCAACTTTTCCTCCTTCGATGCCGATTCCAGTGACCTCGCTGGACTTCTTCCGCTTCCGATTCCTGCGGACGGGACGAAAATCTTCCTCCTCGGAGGATTCCTCCACCTCCATCTGTCAAAAACTTCCAAGCACGCGAGATGACAACATGAGCAAAACACGTCTTAACTTGTCGCTGGCTGGCGACTGAGTGATGCAAAATTCTAGATAATTATTGCCAATTTTGCACCTAATTCGACGCACAGCCAGAAAATATTCACACCTCAAATATGCACACATCAGAAGGCAACCCCCTCTCCACCCCGCTTGCCTAATGTGGTGAGTGTCTAGGATAAAAGCTATCATCAATTTAAAGCAAAGCTTTCGGGTGTGTGTCTTAGACAATTTTTTTCTGCTGTAGTTTGAGGTGTGCACATTTGTGAAGAGTTTTCCACAACTTGTTCGATTGTCTAAAAATTCTGCTAAAAAAATACGTTAGACAGAATTGAAATTAAATTTGTTGCAATGTTTGGTTAAAAAATGGTAAAAAGAAGAAAAACAAGAATTTTCGCATTATAAATGTTTAAATGGGCCAATGTGATTTTGTAAACAAAGAATGTATCCTGCTCACATCCGTGGATGTTTACATTAGGTGTGAGCAGGATACACTCTTTGTTTACAAATTCGCATTGGTCCATGAATATGATTTTTGATCTATATTCAGAGCAGCGCTGAAAATGAGTGATAGAAAAAACTATCATCACTGATAATCCCGGCACTAAAATACCAGAGAGTGTAGCGACCTCCACAACAGCTCTTTTTCTCGACCTCGCACTCTCACCGCTGAATCTTTCTCTCTCTTTGCTCTCTGAAAACCGCTATGCCATAATAATTTAATCACTGAGAACTGAGAGATTGATATTTTTACATCCCTGGTCTTCATAGTCAAATCAGGGATCGGGGCGTTTTTTTATATATGACAATATGATAAGATACAAGATCCTCTGTAATCACTCTTAGCTTTAAGAACAATGTAATTACAAAAGCCGACCCGGTCCTAACCAGGCCCCAGTACCGAAAAGGACCTAATAAAAATAAGTTTATGAAAAAAATATGAGAAGATGAAGTGGTTCGTCACTGCGGATCAATTCACTAATATTCATATTCATTATTTAAATCAAGCACGAAAATGTAAATGAGCCATAGCCGAACTGTTAACATAATGTCCATCTTGCTCGTTCCTAATGTAAACATCAATATCGACTTTAATCCATCCAAAATTCAAGTGTACCGAACGGGATTTGATCCCTAAACCTTCTGCTTGTGAGGCAGAAGCTGCTACCATTAAGCTACAGAAAGGTATGCAAATATTGGTTTGTATTTGTGGATCGAAAATGTTAACAAATATTATAAGAAATATTTTGTTATTTCTCTATTTTTATGTTATGAGAAAAGCCGTTCGCTACTTCTTTTTTGTATAAAGATTAAGAGTTACGAAAAAGTTTTTTTTGCAATTCCGTCGTGAAAGTACTTACTTTTCCTGTCATTTTTGAACGACGAAATAGCCTACTTTTCTGTACCAAAAATAACAGAATCGAATAGCAACACTTTTCAAAATAAATGCTGAAAAGTTCTACTTTTCAGCACTGAAATGGGTGCTGAAAAGTTGAACTTTTCAGCACTTGTTTCGAAAAGTAACACTTTTCAACATTTTTTGTTTCAAACGATTTATTGACAAAATACATAAAGATTTGACATAAAATTTCACTCGATGGGTGTTTTTTGGAATTGCAAAAAATGTTGTATGTAACTCGTTGCAAAACTTGATTTTTTTCAGCACTCTTCGTTTTTATCCAACTCGGTGAACCTCGTTGGATAAATATACGACTCGTGCTGAAAAAATCCTCTTTTTGCAATTGTTGCATAAACTACTATTTTGCAGTTGTGACTGTTTCTGGATATTTTTTCTCAAATATCTTGTTTTCTTACATTCATTATTGAATTTTAAAAATAAAAAAGACTTTTTGATGATTTTAATTTAAAAATTAAAGTAAATTAAAAAAAATAGAATATAACTTTAATGTAATGGAATGTTATGTTATGCTACTGACAAAATTTTCTAAATATCTAAAAATTTGACATCTTGAAAAACTTAAGTTTGATTACTGATGTTTATTTCGATTTTTTAAAGGGCATGACAAAAACTTATGAAATTTATGGTGACCTCATAAAAATAATTCAGTCCAAATCTGTTTGGTGCCAATTTATTTAATTGTATTCAAAATTCCATTTGAAATTTGGATCACAAGTTGAACCAAAAACCTACATAACGACAAGTCCTCACGTACGGTTTGCTACTAAAATACAAATAATTTGACACAAAACCAGCTCGTATTTCCCCGCTTGTACACTGCTTAAAACAACAAATCGCAAACCTGCAGAAACAAATCACTACTGTGAACAGAGCATCGAAGTGCAAACAGAGTTGTGCAGTTGCAGCGCAAAACGTGACTCGCATGTGAATCAATCGATATTGCATTGTAAAATGCTCCAAACACCCGTGTGCGCGACGACCACGCGCGAAAGTTCAACCCATGCGTCAAACATAAATCTATAATAATAATAAAAAATAAAACTAGCAAAAAAGAGATCATAAAAGCTCCTGGGAAACGCGGCCCAGCGTTTCCCACCAGCGCGAAACAATTAAGCGTCTATTGACACAGAAATAACAAAAGTGCGAAAAGTAAACAAGAAAATTGCTATCAAGCTTGAACTCGCTGATGATTGATGGGGCGCAGAATTAATGGCCACTAATGAATGACGGCTAAAGCTCTCACATGGGAGCAGATGCAACCTCGCGATAGAGAGCAAGAGAGAGAGAGGGAGTGGTGGAAAATGGGAAAAGCTGCGAAACAGTTTATCTCGCACTACTTTTCTACTTTGGATGTGTCAGCGTGTGCAAGTGTGTGGCACAGTGGCACAGCCCTGAAGGTCTCGTAGATGCTGAAGGGATTTTTTTTTATTTTACTTTTATGCATATTATTAGCGAATTTACATAATTTCTAGGTTACTTGCTAGGGCAGGTAACGGCGTGTGATTGTAACGGTTATTTTTAAGTTGATCACATTTTTTATCATCTAATTTATTGCCATTCCTTCAATTTAAAATCATCAAAAAGCTCGTCCAATTCCCCATAAGTTTACCTTTGACAACATTTTAATTACAAGTATAGAATTACAGTAATAAGCTTACTTACATTGCTCGTAACACATAACTGAAAATTTGATATTTTTTTCAGTGTAGTTCCTTGGATAGTAAATTAGTTTACATAAATAATAAAACGAGTTAAATTGAAATGCTTTCAATGTCAAACTTATGGGAAATTTGACGAGTTCTCCGGTAAAAATATAGAAGTAGCCTACAACCACAAAAAAGACCAAATCGAGAATCGAATTCCCGCTATCGATTTTTGAAAATTTTGACGTTTAGACCATATTTAAAAAATCGGTTTTCCAGACGATTTTTTTAGGGGAGACATACTATCCTGTATTTTTGCAACATCTAAGGAAATTTTCACAAAAATGTTGAACGAAAAAATCGTGACATTTTGCTTTAAACTTAAAAATCAAAAAAAGTTGCGTGTTTTTTTCTTCCAGTGTATTTTTTTCAGAAAGCCCGTCAAATTTTCCACAAGACTTTGAACATTTTTTGATACGATGCAACGGCTTCGAGAATATTCGAATAACTTACACCCTTTTCAAATATCATTCTCGAGTGCAACTGGCTCCATATACACAAAAATTGCTTATAAAAGCCTAGGATAACATGTTTCCAAAGTTCCATTGAAATCGGATAGGCCGATTCCCTATTTGGCATGGAATTGCCTAATACAAAATTATTTTCCGATCGGCATAGTTGTAAATATTGCTTATTTCTTCGCTGAAAATATAATCATATTTCAAAATAAAATTACCTTTTTTTTATTTCTATTATTATAATGCACAAAAAAAATTACTCTAGATAGGCGTGTTTTTCAAATTCTTATTTTTGGATTGCACATTTAGAAAATTTAAGTATTTTCGAAAAATGCGGTAATTTGTGAAAATTTTTAGTATTTAAAAAAAAAAACAATTATTGAATAAGCATGCACAATTTCGCTTCGTTTGTTACCCATATTGCATATTTTTAAAATTTGAGTATTTTCGAAAAAATACAGTATTTTGTGAAAATTTTAGTATTTTCAAAAAAACTTTAATAGATTGAAAAGCATACAAAATTTCGTGTTGTTTGAGACCATATTGCAAATTTTAGAAATTAGAGTATTTTTCGAAAAAATACGGTATTTTGTGAAATTTTTAGTATTTTTCAAAAAAAGACTAAGCATACCCAATTTCGCTTCGTTTGATACTATTTAAATGATTATTTAAATTCTAGTATTTTCGAAAAATACGGTATTTTATTAAAATTTTAGTATTCTATAAAATTACTTTAATAAGGTGAAAGATCAGTAGTGCGGTGCTTGTGGGGACGCGCAGTCCTGCTTTTTTTTCGTGTTATTTTCCGTCTCTTTTGTGTCGCTATTTTTGTACATGGGGTGATTGGATTTCTTCTTCTTTTTTCATTTATTTTTAGTTCGCGCGTTCGTTGGCCGATGAATTTTATTTTTGTTCTCTTTATATAGTTTTCGATAGAAACGATCCGATTGAGACAAGCAAGTCGTATTGCTGGATTAAGTCCTTTCCATATCATCGAGGATCGGAAGGCACGTCGACGAATATGTTTTAAGGCTTCTGATATAAAATAGTTCTAATGAATGAAGCCCTTCCTACATCACCGTTGATCGGAAGGCACGCCGACGGAGAATTTCTGGAGAATCGCGGTCGAATTAATACTATATTTAAATCCCTAGATAGGTATCTTTCCGCAGCCGGCTGCCTAAGATTTTTAAAATTTCAACCGATAAACAAATTGCTTATGGTCGCATCACCTACCACAGTGAATCCTGACCTCATACCCATCTTACTAACCCCTCAAAACTCATGTGATACTTTGTCAGAGACGCAGCTGATTTGGCGGTCCCATCACTCAAATATCGGCTAACATTCCCATCCACTTCCCCGTGTCTTACTTCTGGTCGTGGCCGACGTCGGTATTGATCAGCACGATAGGGACCTTTGAAAATTGCGAAGGGGTGATGATTGGTTCCTACTTTTCATCTGTGGTCCACGGAGCAATGCTATGCTATGCTAAATTACTTTAATAAGGTGAAAGAAACATACAAAATATCGCTTCGTTTGATACCCATATTACAAATTATGAAAATTTGTGTATTTTTGGAAGAATACAATGTTTTGTGAACAATTTTGAGTCCATATTTATACTTTGAAACTTACTACATTTTCAAAAAATATATTCTTTGTGAATGCATTGAAAATTTTACATGATATGGTTGAATCAATCGATTTTAGAAAGATTTTTAAATGAGTTTTCGTCCATTATCGGCGCGCAAATGTAAGGCACGCAAATGTAAGGCACACACATCCACACGCAAGATGAGAGCTTAACTGCTTAACGAAAGTCGCCATCAATATCTTTTCACTTGCGCTAACGTTTTCAAAGCGCTTAAGATATGAAATTGCTTCCAACTACCGGCAACATGTTCTTTTGAACATTAGTTAGTCACTCACTTGAAAAAAAAAAACCCGAAACATGTAAATAATTCGCAAGCTCCATCAATTAAACAAACGCACCAAGTCTTTTGACGTTCGACTTTTGACGACCCATTCCTATCGAAGGCTGAAGAAAAACAAGCGAGAAGCGGTGACAAATAAAGAACAAAGGGTGGCCACCAACACCAACAGCAGCGTCTGTTCAAGTAGGCCAGCATTGCCAGGAAACTACAGCTACTTTTCTAAGTGTTTGCTTAAAATTTCATCACAATTGGTAGCACTAAGCAGAAGAAAAAAGAACTAAGCTGAAAATAGAAAAATGGGCTGGCCCAATGCATTCTCGTCTGATTACAATACATTTGGGAAATATTTTTTTGAATGCTTGTAAAAGGAATAGAATAACTTTTAGTAAAACTGAAAATAAAAAGAAATGTTCACAAAAAGTTGCTCTACTCGTTGGTGTACTTAGTTTTAGTGAATTTCAAGGAACACTCCAGATTATCCAGCATCATTCAAACACGACCACTTAATATGCTTAAAATTGGTATATTTCCCCTACCAAAACTTCCTAGCCAAAATCTCGGAGCGTATGATGATGTGTCCCCACGATTCTTCCTCCCCTATACATTCAGAATTGTGTTGTTGTATGCCCACTCCGTGCTCAATCAAAAACTCAACCCACTTCAACAAATCAGCTCTCTGCGGTAAACTTTACGCAGTAGGCCTGGCCGCTTTAAAGTCGTCTGTGATGCAATGGCGCACTGCAAATGTTAATAAATTACAAGACGATGGGGCTAGGCGTAATCTAACCTCAGGCTTTCTCCAGGATCCCTGCGAAAGATTGGCAGGTTCGATCCCCCGTCCTTTGGAATGGTAAGCAAAAATGCTAACCACTAGACCAGAACGACTTGGTGAACTTGCAAATATATCAGTTCCTCTTAGATTCCAAAATATCCATAGGGACGTGGCGTCACATCGTGCTGCCATCTGGTTAGCCACCCAAAACCCATTCCCTTCCTACTTCTTGTCTTCACACCAATTTCTCATTACTGAATTCAGTTAAATTTACTGAAATCTGCACTACCGAAATTTTCAGTAAATGAAAACTTGCTGAAATTTCAGCAAACTTTGACAGCCTCATACAAATTTTAACTGAAGTTCAGCGAAAAACTAACTGAAAATTTCAATAGTGCAGTTTTCAGTAAATATTAACTAAAAACGAACATCAGAATTTGCTGTGTTGAAACATCAATCCCCCACTCAACCCTTTTAACCCCGAGCGGGTAATCGACTCCCACTCCCACAAGATTCCTGTAATTACTCTTAACTTTAACATAAAAATAATTAGCCGACTCGGTCCTAACCAGGTCCCGGCACCGAAAAGGACCTAATAAAAATAATTTTAATAGGAAAAAGAACAATTCTAGAGTTTTTTTTAAAAAGGTTCAATAAACCAAATTTTCAGTTTTTGCTTTTTGGGTGTTTTTTGATACCCCTGACTCAAGGCGGTTTCCAAAACACCCAAAAAGTAAAAACTGGAAATTTGGTTTATTGGACCTTTTCAAAAAAAAACTCCAGAATTTATCATGTCCGCTGCATACCAGACTGACGCGCAACCGTTTGTTGTGTTGCACAGAAATGTTGCATCCCCGCATCGTGACACATCGCGCGCGCGCCTCTTGCGACACAGTCTGGACGCAAACCTCAAGCCCAAGCGTTTGTTTTTTTTATGCTTTTGGTCTGATTCATCATGTCGAACAAATCGGTTGTTTTCTACTGAATAAAAAAAAACATTGATAAAAACATTCCACTATAACTTATTTTTCCGTTTCCGTAGCGTAATGATTGGCCAACAACGCATAGTTTGCCTTGCCATATTCTGTCAATCGCTATTGGAACAAAAAAATATTTCAAATATACGTCTTCGGAGCATACTCTGACTACAGATTGGACTTTTCAAGAACATCTCTTTTTATTTTATCATGAAGGGTCCTAAGGAAAATAACCTTAAGGGACCCGAATTATTATAATACAAAATTATATGTAAGAATTGATTGTTCATCATGATTTGAATTTCACTGTTTGATTGCTGACAGAGATCAATTAAAAATATTTTTTTTTTCTCTCTCTCTCCTCCCCCCGCAGGGTCACCGTGGAATATCAACATCATGTCCTCGCCGGGGCTGACCGCGCTCGGTGAATCCACCCGGCTGGTGCCGGCCAACGTGCCGGCGGTTTTTGAAGTGCTGCCGCCTCCTGGGGCCTCGATCCGGGGCAGTGACTGCGTCGCGACGGTGCTCTCGCCCAGCAAGAGCAAGGTCAACGCGCGCGTCACCCACGAGGCGGCCAACGGGGCACTCCGGATCGAGTTTGTCCCGGCCGAGGTCGGCACGCACATTATTGAGGCCTCGATTGGGGGCACCACGTTGGTGGGCGGGCCACTCATCGCCAAGGTGTACGACTCGAGTCTGATACAGGTGACGGACGTCAACGGGGGAGTTGTTGGGCAGCCGTGCCAGTTCCGGGTGGATGCCAGCGCTGCGGGCGAGGGTCAGCTGGAGATTTCCATCAACGAGGGAGAAGTGCCGAACCACGTGCAGGTTGTGGGTGGTGGGAGATGTTTAGTTTCGTTCACACCGGAACAGGCCAAGCCGCACCTGATCGATATCAAGTTCAACGGAGAAACCGTCATTGGATGTCCGTTCGTGTGCTCCGTGGCCGACACTAGCCGAGTTCTGCTCAACCTGTCCAACCTGGAACTGATTCCGGTAAACCGACCTGCCTCGTTCCACATCACGGTCAGTGGTGGAGGAGCGGCCGAGCTGGCCGTTAGCGTTCGTGGACCCCAGGGAGAACTGCCGGTTCGCGTGACCGGAGATATTCACGCCGGCTTCACGGCTGAATTCACCCCGAACCATGTAGGGGCGCACACGATCAACGTTGAGTACAACGGCTACCCCGTACAGGGAACGCCCTTCGTGGCCAAGTCGTACGACGCGACCAAGGTAGCGGTCGGATCAGTGTCCAAGGGCACCGTTGGCAGACCGGTTCAGTTCACCGTCGATGCCGGAGACGCCGGCGAAGGAAATCTGGAGATTACGATCTCCGCCAAAGGCCATAACATCCCCACCCAGGTGCACCCACAAGGAAATGCCAAGTAAGACCACCAGCAAAAACTCAACCAATCAAACCAAGTTCTAACCTACATCTTCCATTCCAGGTTCGCCGTCTCGTTCGTCCCGGCGGAACCGTGCGAGCACATCATCAACGTCAGCTTCAACAAGATGCTCGTGCCGGGCTGCCCGATCACGGTCATTATCAACGGGGGAACAACCGGACCGCAGGTGTCCCTCGGGGGACCCGGTCCGCTCCACTTGCCCAATTCGCTAATCATAAACCACGCCGGAGGCCGACTGGAGGACATCGAGGTCAACGTCGAAGGTAGGCCCAGATCGTACACCATTTCTATCTAAAGTGTTGTGTTTTTAATATGAGTTTTTCTCAGCCTCGTACATATTTATTCAATTAGAACCTAGAACCAATTCGACCGTAATCATCTATTTGGCCACTCTTTGCCCCCACCTTTCTTTTTGCTCTTTATCTTTTTTTTACGAATCTTTCGGCTGTCTTCGCCCAATCCCCTGCAAAATTGTCACACCGAAGAAAAAAGATGATTCCAAATTGTTAGCAGATTAAACTGAGCGCACCACCGTTACTGGAGATATTAATCAAAATAACCTCCACCGGAACTGCACCAAGAAACGGTACCAGAGAGGTTCACGGTGGCACCAAATTGGTCACGAAAAAACCGCGGCGAAACTGATTCCGTTCAGTAAGGGTTTGGTTTTGGTAGTCGTTTCACAAGTTTTAACAATAACGGAAATTATAAAAAAAAAATTAAAAAAAAATCACGCTTGCATTGGAACCGGTGTCAAAAACCATTTCAAAATGCGCCTGAATTTATGTTTCAAGAGCAAGTTCCAGTTCAAATGGAGCCTACAATAATCAAAGCATTATGAAAAGCTGGAAAAGCTCTCAGCTCGCTGTTATTAGTACTGCCTACATTTAGGACTATGATTGAAAACAAGATTATCTGGATCCGATTACCGGATGGTCTCGGGATATTTCTCTGGAGAAGTAAATAGGGGAGATGGGGGTAAGACGGCCACCCTAAGGGAGAAGTCTAATAAAATTTACACAACAGATTATTTTGATCTCAAATTACGTACATATTGTTCTACTACTAGTCCATTATAGAAATGACACAAATTAGTTGGTCTAAAAACCAATTTTCAATACTTTTCAGCAATTTTAAAAAAAATAATTGAAATCGTATATATATGAAATACGCGGGGTAAGACGGCCGCCACTGTGGGGTAAGACGGCCAGTGCTATAAATTAACTTAATAACTTTGCTAAATCCACCCAAACACCTACATGGTTGGTTCAACAGACTTCTCTGAACATCATAACTATTTTGGTTGAAAAAAATCAGGTTTCAAATGTGAATAAAAATGCTGTTTAAAAAATTTCATATTTTGGCTCAGTGAATTTCATATTATTGCGACCACATTTTATGAAAAACTATGAACTTTTACTACAAAACAAACACAATTTGATACAAAAAAATAGTTTGTGTATTTAGATTAGAATAAGTAAATCATACTTATGTAAACAATATTAAATTAGCGATTTTTATGAAAAGTTTGATAGGATTTCATACTATTCAATGAGTTTTGCTATATCTCAGTAAACAATGTTGTCGAAACGGTAGTTAACAGCATTTTGATTAAAAATTGATAGTTTTATTGAAAATGCTTTTCCTTTATCTACAAATATGTCTTAATAGCCAAAAACCGTCAAAAATATAACCTATATCAAATAAAATCTACAAATTACGGGTGGCCGTCTTACCCCCGGAGGAGGTGGCCGTCTTGCCCCCAAATAAATTATTTTTTTAAACATTTTTTGTAAACAGTTCATCGCATTTTTTGAACTTTTTCGAGGGACATAATCTAGGGAAAACTTCAATTTAACATGAAAAAATATTTCAAGACAGGAAAACATATTGTTATTTAACAAAAATGCTTAAGTTGTAATTAATGAAAATTACATCCAGTTTCAAGTTCAAAAATTATTTGTTTATTTTGAGCTATTTTTATACTATTTCAAACAATATTTCTGGCAAAGGTGACTCCATATGCATTATTTAGCATGAGGAACAGTATTGCTAAACATTTTAGTAATATTCATTAGTATACTTATTAAAACAGTGGGGTGGCCGTCTTACCCCGCCTGGCCGTCTTACCCCCAGCTCCCCTAATTGAATTTTGAATTTATTATTTGCGTTTTTTTTCAGACCATTGAAGTTTTTGACATGAGATCAATTTGAATAATACAAAATTGCATAACATTGTTGTTTTTCGAACTGGTTTAGCAGAAATGAGGACCGAGGACGTTTGATTAAAGTTTTTTAAAAAAGGGAGTTCTACTGCAATCAAGCAACAATAAGCTTAACCCAGTGATACCCAAATTTTCTATCGAGAATTTTGATTTTTTCAGGAGGTCATTTTGAGTAACTTTTGTTCTACGAAAACTATACTCCTCTTGTTTTATATCAAGTTTCTAGTATTTTAATCTAATTTGGTCTTGTTTATTATAAGTTTTAAGAAAAAAATTCACAATCATTTTTATAAATGAACTTTCATAGAATTTATCAGCCAAAATAACGTCATGATTCGAAATCCGGACACTTAGTAGCATATCATTTATGTTATAGCTGGCAAAATATCATGTATTGACAGTCATTGACAGTCAGATCAAGAGTGAAAGACACCACCTACGACCTTAAAGAGCCATTTAAACAGTTCTTTTTAAATCTTTCGAAAATTATTGATAAATTTGATTGTTGAGAAATGCAGTTGATGATTTCAATCAATTTATTTATCTTCATAATTCAAACAGAAGTGTGAAACGACTACCAACACCGATACCGAATCAAATGCAATATTTGCACAGCAATCTCTCTTCAGTTTCCACCTCACGTGTACACAGCCTGCAAAGATTTAATCTGATCAACTCTCTTCACCTTTCTTGTTTTTTCCACGTGTATATTTCAGGCCGACGTAGACTTTTGTACTAAGACCTCTTACTTAGCACGAACTAAGTTGTTTTCCATGCTAGCAAGAGAATGAGAGAGAGAGAGAGAGGATATATGAACCGAAAGTTCAAGATCAATTTATATATTTTTGCTCGTTAATAATTTATACCTTTTGTTACGTTTAATGAACGGATGTTAATGGTTACCCTTTCCCTTAACTAATACTTCTGGCATAATTATTTAACAATCGTTCCATAATTTCAACTAATCGGAGAGTTGCAATTCGACACAACCACGCGAGTGAATCAAATCACTCAATTGGCATAACAAGACTAAGAAGTTCAAACAAATTCAGTTAGGCAATCCTTGGTTGAGGTGTCTAATCTTTGGGCCATTGCATGCTGCATGCTAAGCATAGGTTAAGTTCGTTTAGTAGAAATAACTCTACCCTCAGTAACGCTTCGTCCTGTCTGTCGGCTAACACCAATTTTACCTTTCCCTTTCTTACTTCCCCTTAACCCTAGTTGGTATCTGAGCACATTTTTTATGATTTAATACTTGATTTATTTTGTATAAAAAAACAAACAACCTTGAAGAAGAATAAAACAAACTTATTAAACAAGACTACAAAACGCTATCTTTTTGACGACCCCTTTCCACCCCGAACCAAACCAAAAAAAATCCCAAAACCCTTGCAAACTCCCCCAAAACCCCCGTTAAAACGGTGACACAAAACACAGGACCGTCCGGCCATTCGGTGCCAGCGCAGGTCCTGCAGACGGCGGATGGAGTGTTCAAGGCGGAGTTTGTGCCGCGGGTCGTTGGAGAGCACCGCGTCAGCGTGACCGTCGAGGGACAACCGACGGTGGGCAGCCCGTACTCGGCGAAGGTAAGCAGCGCGAAACGAAAAACCTGGTTTGAGTCTTGGGTATATCGGACGGTGAAAGGCTTGGCGTGAAGCTGTAAAGCCTCTGTAGATTTGAATGCTTGCATACTAAACGGGCGCAACTTGTTGGACCTTGAAAAACGTTACTTAATCCACCCTTAGGTGGTTGGCGCCTTCCTCACATTTAAAGGGTGCTATCCAAAATGCAAAAAGTGCGTAAATAACACTTAAGTGCTTATAACTTTTGATAGGGTTGTCAGATCTTCAATGTTTTGGACGCGTTGGAAAGGTCTTTTGAATACCTATCCAACGATAGGTCGCATGAGAGATCCGGACAACGTTTTCATCGACATATCTAAGATCCGGCCTCCAAAAAGCGTATAAATTACACTTAAGTGCTTATAACTTTTGATAGGATATTCAGATCTTCAATGTCTTGGACGCGTTGGAAAGGTCTTTTGAATACCTTTCTGAAAATGTATAGCATGACGGGTTTTCTTACAAAAACCACCCTTTTTACAATCTTCCGGACTTTTGCTAAAATCGTTTTTTTATCATAACTATTGAAGTACTTAACTAAACTGCATAATTTTTAATAGCGACTTATGGGACCTCAAGACGGATCGAATGACGCCAAAACGGACAAAATCGGTTCAGCCAATGTCGAGATAATCGAGTGACAATTTTTCGATCAACATCCCACCACACACACAGACATTTGCTCAAAATTTGATTCTGAGTCGATAGGTATACATGAAGGTGCGTCTAGGAGGTCTAATTGAGAAGTTCATTTTTCGAGTGATTTTATAGCCTTTCCTCAGTAACGTGAGGAAGGCAAAAACTTACTGTGAAGCTTTATCGTTTTAGCAGAGACACCAACCAAATCAATGCATAAGCTGTCAAGGTCGTTTTCAACTTTATAAAGATTAAAAGATTTTGGCTGAATAGTCCAAATTAAATAATTATAGTAGATTGTTTTAGGTGGATGATTCTCCGCCAGCCAACTAACACGATATCGGAAAAAGTTGCCCCGACCCCGACCTTGCGACAAAAGGTCGAAGGACATAAGGTCGAAAGACATGAGGTCGGATGGACCAAAGGTTGAAAAGGGACAAAAGGTCGAAAGACAAAACGTCGAAAGGACAAAAGGTCGAATATGAAAAAAAGAAACAAATCATAATCACACCGACCAACAAAATTTCTGCGCAGGCTCAACTCGGCATAAAGTTAGGGGTCCCAAGAAACACGTGCATTTTGAATTTTTCAAAAATAGTTTGGCTGGACCGAATGGTTCTTCTCCAAAGTTTGTATGGAGATTTAGTGCGGTTCGGTTCTCCTACATATTGCATGCAATTTTTGGGTTGTATGCAAGAGCGACAAACCGCCCGAATTCTCCATGAGGAGAAGAGAGAGCTCCAGGCTTTTTCAAACTTAAATGTTATTTACTGGGTGCTGAATAATGGTTCGCAAAACGGCCTCAATTTTGAACTGTCAAAGTGGAACTAATTTACTGTTCGCCAAAAGTAGAGAGTATTGTTATCGATCATTAAAAAATGTTTTTTGAATGAAAGATGTGTGGCTTTTCAGGACCTGGAGTTGAAGTCAAGAAATCTTAAGAATGTTGAAGGCGAGATCGTCATTTTTTATAATTATGAATTGAAGTTGTTTATGGAGTCGATGCGATTGTATCCACCCAGATGCTGTCTTTATTGTTTGTTTCCGTTTGAAAATCTGGTTTAGTTAAAATTCTCTCTGCTTGTTGGATCAGCTTCGCTAGAAGTAGCGATGTTTTTTTCGCTGGACCAGGAAGAGCTGCAGGATTCCAAAATCAGTCAGGGAATTTATCTACGACATCGCAGAATGACACTCTCGCCGCAGTTCTTCGTCAACCGTAAAAAAATCTCTTCTAACCGATCGAAACGCGACAATTTTCTAGCAAAAAATGTCAAAAATTAGACAAAATAAAACACATACTACTGATTATAGAGTTATCTACGTGTGCATGTATTGCGTGTACGTACACGAAAAAGATTGAGGTTAAATTTTGTACCCGCCAGCAAAACAAATGGAGTGCTAGTGTGCGTGAGCTCAGGCTTAGATAACTCTATTAAACAGCTCATTTACCAGCAAGAAAAAGCCATGCTTGGGCTTGAACAGCCGCCTACTTTGTAGATGTAAACAAAGTGGGATCATTCGAAAATCACGTTACGCATTCTCTCTATTCATCACCCAGGTTATACATACCAAAAAATGCGCAAGGATCTGGCCTATACGCCAGTGATGTTGAAAATAAACGCTTTAGTGGCCAAAATGCCCCAAAATGTGATATTTTTGAAAAAATATTTTTTACGGGTCAAATCCCTTTAAAATTTAAATGCAAAGCGCCAACTCCTGTTACGCCCAATCAAGCTCATATTTGGAATTTGGGCTCAGTATGTCCACCGGAACTAATTCTTGAATGCCCCCCAAAAAGTCATTTTTGTTACATTCTACCAGTCGTCCCAGACAAACTATTTTTTTGAAAATTCAAAATGCACGTGATTCTGAGGACCTCAAACTTTATGCTTCCCCTGGAGTTGAGCCTGCGCAGTCATTTTTGTCATTTTTTGTAAGTCAGTGTTATAGGCGATTTCTCAATTTTTGTTTCCATTCAATAAACAACCCATTTTTCCAAACACACATCGTTTGAAAAATCGAATTCTAATTTTTTTTTTGAGTTTTTTTTCAAACTACCTATTTATGACTTTTAATTTTTCCATACTTTAAAATTTCCAAAGAAAATAAACATTCTTGACTGTTTGAATGTTTTTGTAAGGTTTTCCATTCTTTCAAATATTAACAGTTCTCGACTTCTAAATATTTTGTAAGTTTATATTTTATTTATAAAAAATAAATAATGGTTAGAATATTTAAGTGACTTTTCCATTTTTTTTCAAGTATAAAAAGTTCCGAAATCAGAAAAGTCTTGCTTATTAAATATTGTTGCAAGTTTTCTATTCTTTTTAAAATCTATCCTTCATGCTCACATCAGATCCTTAGAAAAATCTGACTTCAAAAGTTAATCTGCATATTTAAAAAGTTTCGATCGTGTTCAAAAAGTCTCCAACAATCCGGGGGGGCAAGATTTTATTCAGAAGACCTCTAAATTTTTAAGAATATAAAAGTGCAGTTAATGAAAACCCTTTAATAATCCTTTCGATAGTTGTTTTTCAATATTTATGCATTTTGGCCAGCATCAAACGTTTTTTTTGTAAAATTTTATTTTTTAAATCGACCTTTGGTCCATTCGACCTTGTCTTTCGACCTTTTGTCCTAGATTTATCGATTTTTTTAATATTTCAACTTTTGATCAAAACTAAATCTTCGATAAACACTTCAAAAACCGACTTCCAACTGTTTGGCATTTGGCACCAAATAAGTGTTTTGTTTTTCGAACTTAATGATAAACAATTTCACACACTGCTGTAGAAATCGAAGGCAGACCAACATGTATGTCAGTCAGTGCAGATTGTGCTGTTGATAACAGTGCAATATCTGGGATGTTGAGTTTCTTTTAACGATATTAAATCCAATCGTAAACAAATGTGATATTGTCTCTGCCTTATACGGTAATGATTCCTCCCTTCAATTAAAATTTATTTGAGCTTTGAAGATTTTTGAGATTTTTCTCTGGCACAATGAACTACAATAAAAAAAAACAATATCAAATTTCTAACGTAACAGTCGAAATTCCATACTGAATGAAAAAAAAAGCAATACTCAAAAACTTTGTATGACTCAAAGGGATAAACTAAATAACTTTTTGCAATTCCGTCGTGAAACTACTTACTTTTCCTGTCATTCTTGAACGACGAAATAGCCTAATTTTCTGTACCAAAAATAACAGAATCGAATAGCGACACTTTTCAAAATAAATTCTGAAAAGTTCTACTTTTCGGCACTGAAACGGGTGCTGAAAAGTTGATCTTTTCAGCAGTTGTTTCGAAAAGTAACACTTTTCAACATTTTTTTGATTTGAACGATTTATTGACAAAATACATGAAAATTTGACTTAAAATTTCACTCAATGGGTGTTTTTCGGAATTGCAAAAAATATTGTATGGAACTCGTTGCAAAACTTGATTTTTTCAGCACCCTTCGTATTTATCCAACTCGGTGAACCTCGTTGGATAAATGTACGACTCGTACTGAAAAAATAATCTTTTTGCTACTTGTTGCATTAACTACTATTGTAACATACACGAGATACACTTATGCTATTTACCTTGCCTTTCGTACTGATTCCATTGCAATAGTTTTCTGTTGTAAAATTTCAATGCATAAGAATGCATTTAACTTTTCGTGTGAATTTATATCCTTTCCGAATTAAGAAAGGCATATCCCGAGTAATTCAAATTTCTCACAGTATTAAAAGTGTTAAGGTACCCTTGTGCTGAAGTTTGTGTTAGGGAAACCGTCAAAGCTTCTATTGGTTTTGAAAAATGATACAAACTATACCCTCCAACCAAGCGTCCAACTAAACTCGACCTGTAGCCACTTTGCTCGGGCGAGTGGCTAGCCATGAGCTGAATACTAATGACCGGCTTACATTCTCCATCCACACCCCCGAAACTATGCGCTACCTGTCGAGTCATGCTGCATTTCCGGCGAAAGCTTTTGTTGACAGAACGACTTTTAAGGTTGTTCACGATACGTCATCAACTACAACGGGAAGCGGTTTCTTAACCCCTTCTACGGATGAACTCAGGGTTGAAGTTTTGAAGCGTTCAATTTTTGAAAGCTATGATAATCTAGCCGCTTACACCCCTGGTACTGTACTCAACCAAACCGCGTATAATTACCGTTAATTGTGGACGCGACGACGACTTCGCGTGGTGGTATTTTTTTGCGCGACCTGCACTCTAACCGCAGTTTTCTTGTCCATTCCATGTATCACGGTTGTTGCTTCCGTCATTTGTTCTAACGCCGCCGAAACATCAACACCACAACCCCACGACACGCAACACTCCGCGCGATGAAGGTCTACGACGTCACCGCGATCAAGGTGAAGAACGTCAACAATGGTACCGTCGGCAAGCCGGTCGTCTTCTTGGGTAAGTTGGCGCTTTATAGATTCAAGATTGTATCTAATCTCTAATCTCAACTTTCTACAGTGGAAACCTCCCAGGCCGGGCCCGGAAATCTGGAGGTGACGGTCAACGGGGGGCGCGTGCCGACGTCGGCGCAGGCCCAGGGTCAGCACACGTACGCGATCAGCTTTACACCGCGCGAGGCCCAGAACCACACCGTCGAGCTGCGCTTCAACGGGCAGGACGTGCCGGGCAGTCCGTTCACCTGCAAGGTGAGTACCGAGTTGCTGAGTGTGAAGTGTGTACAAAGATGTCCAAGTTTTAAGCAGGTTTTAATCTGGGTGCTGAATAGTGGTTCGCAAAACGGCCTCAATTTCGAACTGTCAAAGTGGAACCAATTTACTGCTCGCCAAAAGTGGAAAGTATTGTTATCGATCATTAAAAAATGTTTTAATTTTTGCAATAATGAAAAATGTTTGGATTTGAGGACCTGGAGTTAAAGTCAATAAAACTTAAGAAAGTTGAAGGCGAGATCGTCGTTTTGTTATGATTATAAATGGAAGTTGTTTATGGAGCCGATGCGGTTGTATCCATGCAGAAGCTGTCTTCATTGTTTGATTCCGTTTGAAAACCTACTGGTTTAGTGAAAATCTTCGCTGCTTGTTGGGTCAGCTTTGCTAGAATTTGCGATGTTTTTTTGCTAGACAGAAAGAGCTGCAGTATTCCAAAATCAGCCAGGGAATTTATCTGCGACATCGCAGAATGACACTCTTGCCGCAGTTCTTCGTCACCCGTAAAAAAAACCTCTTATAACCGATCGAAACATGAAAACACACACAATTTTCCATCAAAAAATGTCAAAAACTAGACAAAATAATACACACACTACTGATTATAAAACAGCTCATTTACCAATAAGAAGAAGTCATGCTTGTGCTTGAACAGTCTGCTACTTAGCAGATGTAAACAATGTGGGATCATTCATAAATCACGTTACGCATTCTCTCTATTCATCACCCAGGTTTTAATAAGTGCGCTAAAAACTCTGTTCTGTTTCAAACTGTAGTCCCGTTTAGCCTAATTGTAATTCAAAAGTCATTTGAAAACTTCACATTTATTTTTCAATAAGGTGTAAACAAGCCCAAATTTACTCATTTTAAGTCAGGGAGGTCACCAAATTTCGATTTTCAAATTACAGGTTTTTTTTCCTCTATTCCAGCTCGTGAGAACCGAGTCCAAAATTATTTTCCCGGAAAGTTTTTACATCAATCTACAATGCTTTTTGATCAGACCTAAATAGCAAAATACCTTTAAAATTTAAATTTGGTACAGGTATTTTGATTAATACGTTTAATTCTTATGATAGTTTTCAAAAGACTGCTCTAGTTGTAAAGGAAGTTGATTTTGCCTTCCTCACATTACTGAGGAAAGGCTATAAAATCACTCTAAAATGAACTTCCTTATTTGACCTAGACCCACCTTCACGTATACATATCGACTCAGAATCAAATGCTTTCAGGGATTGTTTGTACATATAAAACTAGCATCTGGCCAAAATATGAGCACTCTAGGTCAACGGAAAATGAGGCAAATCGGGACACAAAGGTTTATGGTTCAAAAACGTCAAAAATCTTAAAAAAGTAGTAACTTGGGCAAAACTTAATTAAATTTCAAAAACTCGATTCGACCTGCAGATTGTAGGGGACATCTGGGGCTACTATCTGAGACTTAAATCGCTTTGGGTAAGGCAGTTTAACACATAAAATAGACATTTTTAGATCAAATTTTCCGGTGATAGATTTTCATTAAATGTGATTCGAAGACTTTTTTTAACTTTAATTTTTTTAAAGGCTAAAATAGATGAAAATAATCATTTTTCTGCTCGGTTCTATTGTAAAATTGTCTCAGGAACACGAATATGATCAAATTGCGAGATTGTTACGTCACGCTAGGTATTTTTATGACTGCATAAGGCTGGTACAAATATTTTTAAAAGTTTTTGTCCTGCGTTTAAAATCATTTTTAGCATGTTTGGGTTTATTAAAAAATCTTAAGATTTTTTGAAAATTTTCGATGCAAAATCTTTTTTTTCGATACAATTTTTGTTTTTGTCAGATCTTAGATTTTTTGAAAACTAATGATTGCAAAACAACTGAACTAGTGTAAAATGCATTTTGAAACACTTTTTTCATTTAAATGTGAAGATTATGGCTTGTTATTTAATTTTTTATATTTTTTTTATTTTTTTGCCCCCCCTCCCCTTTGACCTCGGCCAGGGCCGAGGGACAAAAACTTTTTTAAATATTTGCATCGGCCTAATATTAACACACAGTTAAATTAAATCCACTTTTCTAATATTGTTTGCTTAGAAAACTTTAATTTTCGTGTTTCTTTTCCTTTAAACCGCTGTATCTCAGCAACCAAAGGTCCAATCTTCAATGTCTCTTTGACAATTTTATAGAGCAATTCCAGCTCAAATCAGGAATTTTTCTGGTACTTTTGTACCCGACCCTCTCCGATTTCAATGAAAGTTTTTATACATGTTATCCTAGGCCTATATAAGCCATTTTTGTGTATATGGAGCCAATAGTACTCGAAAATAACATTTGAGAAGCGCGTAAGGTATTTAAATATTTTTGTATTTTGCAATTTAAAAATTACTGTGTCTCGAAGCCATTGCGTCGTATCAAAAAGTGGTCCAAGACAAACTTGTAGGAAATTGATGGGCTTTCTGAAAAAATACACTGAAACAAAATACACGCCACTTCTATGAGATTTTGATTTTAAGTCTAAAACTTAAATTTAAAGGTGTTGTCACGATTTTTTTTCGTTCAAAATTTTTGAGGAAATAGCCTAAGATGTTACCAAAAGACTGACGAAAAATGCAGGATGGTATGTCTCTCCTAAAAAAATACAAAAATCATTTACTAAAACTGTTTTTTTGAAAAGTGGTTTAAACGTCAAAATTAAAAAAAAAACCCATAGTGGGAATCGGTTCCCCAGACAATTTTACATAAAAGTCTCCATATTGACCATTGTCCTATGTCCAATCCTTGGGAAGATACAGCGGTTTTAAAAATAAAAATCATGAAAAAATGGGTTTTTTGGTGGTTTTTGGCAATTTCTATATGACAGACTTGGTTTTTCAGTCTCGTAAATATTTTTACCGGAAAGCTCGTCCAATTTCCCATAAGTTTGCCTTTGACAGCATTTCAATTGGATGTAAGGGCTTACAGTTATAAGCTTAATTACATTGTTAATAACTGAAAAGAGAATATTTTTTCAGTGTGGTAGAAACCTGGATAATAAATTAGCTTACGTAAATATCAAAACGAGTCAAATCAAAAAGCTGTCAAAGGCAAACTTATGGGAAATTGGACGAGCTTTCCGGTAAAAATATTTACGAGACTGAAAAACCAAGTCTGTCATATAGAAATTGCCAAAAACCACCAAAAAACCCATTTTTTCATGATTTTTATTTTTAAAACCGCTGTATCTTCCCAAGGATTGGACATAGGACAATGGTCAATATGGAGACTTTTATGTAAAATTGTCTGGAGAATCGATTCCCACTATGGGTTTTTTAAAATTTTGACGTTTAGACCACTTTTCAAAAAAACAGTTTTAGTAAATGATTTTTGTATTTTTTTAGGAGAGACATACCATCCTGCATTTTTCGTCAGTCTTTTGGTTATATTTTAGGCTATTTCCTCAAAAAAATTGAACGAAAAAAAATCGTGACAACACCTTTAAATTTAAGTTTTAGACTTAAAAATCAAAAAATCTCATAGAAGTGGCGTGTATTTTTGTTTCAGTGTATTTTTTTCAGAAAGCCCATCTAATTTCCTACAAGTTTGTCTTGGACCACTTTTTGATACGACGCAATGGCTTCGAGACACAGTAATTTTTAAATTGCAAAATACAAAAATATTTAAATACCTTACGCCCTTCTCAAATGTTATTTTCGAGTACTATTGGCTCCATATACACAAAAATGGCTTATATAGGCCTAGGATAACATGTATAAAAACTTTCATTGAAATCGGAGAGGGTCGGGTACAAAAGTACCAGAAAAATTCCTGATTTGAGCTGGAATTGCTCTATAGTTATTATTATTATTGTTGATCTGCGTTGGAAGATTCACAAAGGTAAAGCTTCAATGTCAATCTTTGAAGAGAGTTTTAAGGCTCTTTGGCGTTTGCGTTTTCATCTTCTGGAAAAAAAAACTAAAAATAAAAATGATTCACTAATCAAAACTTATGAGTCAATAAAAGTACGCAATTTCATACGTTTTTCTCCCCTCGCAGGTATCCCCGGCGGCCCGCATCGTCACGAACGACCTGATGGACAAGGTCAGCGTGGGCCACGTGTTCGAGTTTCTGGTCGAGTCGGACATTTCACCGGTGGTGGAGGTCCTCGGACCAGCTCGTCGAGCGGTTCGCGCCGACGTGGTTCCGGCGCCCGCCGGCTACAAGGTCAAGTTCGAGCCCATCGAAGTGGGCGATCACTCGGTTGAAGTGCGCCTCCCGGGCAGTGGCCACGTCGAGGGCAGCCCGTTCCTGCTGAAGGCCTATTCCGCGGAGAAGGTGGTGGTTACGGATATCCGGCCGGGGGTTGTCGGGAAGAGCGTCAGCTTCGGGATCAACGCTAGCCAGGCTGGAGCGGGAAATCTGGAGATCATCGTGGCGGTTGGCGGGAAGAACGTGCCGAACTTTGTGCAATCGGAGGGCAATGCACGGTTTAAGGTGAACTTTAAGCCGACGGAAGCGGCGACGCACTCGCTGTCGGTCAGGTTCAACGGGTACCCGGTGCCCGGGTCGCCCTTTGCTTGCCACGTGACGCACGCTCCGGTTTCGCTGTCCAAGGCGATCGCCAGTGGGGAGTGCTTGCGTCAAGCTCCGGTCAAGTGCGAGAACATATTTGAGCTGGAGGGATTCGACGGGATCGATCCTCAGGTGTTGATCACATCTCCGTCGGGGGATACCGTTTCTTGCCGAGTGACTTGCAGGGATGAGGTTCACTTTGCTTCGTTTGTACCGACTTCGGTTGGGCGGCACTTGATCAGCGTGACGGCGAATGATCAGCACATTAATGGTTCGCCGTTTTCTTGCAACGTCTTCGACGTCTCACGGGTTGCGATCAGCGGGCTTGATCATCATAACACGATGGCTTCGTTGGGAGTTCCACTGACGTTCAGCGTTGACGCCGCCGGTGCTGGCGAAGGAACGCTGGAACTGGTGGTATCAACGGCAACAAGCACGGTTAAGGCCGAAGTTACGGCCTGCGCTAGAGGTCTGTACGACGTAACGTTCGTGCCACAAACTTGCGAGGCCCACTTTGTCAACATCACGTTCAACGACTTGCCGGTGGATGGAAGTCCGTTCCGCTGCGAGGTTCAGCAAAACACCCAGAACGTCCAGGTCGGCAACAGCACCTTCATCGAGCTGATCGGCGACGATCAAACCGTTGAGATTTACGACCCGGAGAACAAGATGGTACCGTTCACGCTGTCTCGCAAGTCGGCCGAGTTCAAGGCGACCAAAATCGGCAGCTACATCATTCGCTACGTGGACGCGGAAACGCGATCGTTCATCGCCGCTCGCACCATCAACGTGTTCGACCCGTCCATGGTCAAGATCATCGAGGTCAGCGAGGCGTACTGCCACAAACCGGCTTCGCTTGCGGTTTCGATCGCCGATGCTGGCACTGGGACGCTCACTTCGGTGGTTCGCTGCGGAGGGCTTGAGGTTCCGCACTCGATTCGGGGACCCACCAAGAACGGAACGTGGGAGATTGTGTACCATCCAACGCGCGTCGCTCCGCACAAGATCATGATCCTGTACAACCAGGTGCCGATTGCGAGCAAACCGATTGAGATCAACGTGTTGGCGCCGGCTATGAGCAAGGAGGTAGGATCACCAACTAAATATTCATTGCATAATTTCTCACGAAACATATCTTGCAGATCACCGTCAACGGACTGGGGCTGTACCAGGCCCGCGTCGGCAAGACGACGTCGTTTGCCATCGACACCGTTGGTCACCCGGCACGCGAGTTTGACGTGGTCGTGTCCGGCCCGGGAGGTCAAGCGCTACCGGTGCGTTGCTACCAGACCAAGGGTGGCCATCTGCAGGCCGAGTTCACCGTGCAGAAGGTTGGGCAATGCTTGATTGGTAAGGACGATCGCCCTCAGAACTCGCAAGATCAAGTGTTACTAACTTCGTTTCTTTTTCAGACGTGCTGCATCAATCGAAACCTTTGCCGGGAAGCCCGTACACGTGCGAGTCGTACGATCCTTCCAAGATTCACCTGCAGAATGTGCCCAAGATGAACCTGTGCACCAACTCGCCAATCTCCTGGCACGGTAGGGCATCAACCCCTTTTATATTGTAACTCTTCCTAATCTCCGTAAATTTCCACAGTGGAATCCGAAGCGGCCGGCGTAGCGGAAATCGAGGTGACGGTACTCTCGCCAACCGGCCAGAACGTCCCGGTCAAGCTGACCCAGCAGGAGGATTACGTGCACCAGATCGAGTTCTTGCCGCTGGCTGCCGGTCACTACAAGGCGACGGTGGTCTATGGAGGGGAAACTGTGCCCGGATCGCCGATCACGTTCGCCGTGCAGGCTATTGGCAGCAAGACCGACAGCCACGCGTCCGGAAATGGGCTGGAGGTGGCGCACCGCGGCAAGGAGACTTCGTTCGTGGTGTTCTGCCCGTCGATGCCGAACGTGCAGATCGAGCGGTGCGACGAGCAGGCGGAGAGGATCGAGCCGAAGATCAAGAATTTGGGCAATAACGAGTGGAAGATCTTCTACACCATTTTGACGGTCGGGGAGTACGAGATTAGGGCCAGTTGTACGAATCGTGGGCCACTGCCGGGATCGCCGTGGACGATCGCGTGTTTGGATCCGTCGAAGGTGGCCCCGATTGGAGGTTGGGGAAGTCTGCTGGATAGCAATGGTAAGCTGCTGCTGCCGACGAAGATCGCGTTCGATACGAGCATGGCTGGACCGGGAGAGTTGACCTGTTACGTGGACAACAACGAGATTAGCGTTGAAAAACAAGGAAACGGAAGAAGTCTGATGTTTTTGACGGACGACGGGCTGGCCAAGGGAGAGCACAGCTTTGACTTGACGTGGTCGGGACTTCCGATCTCGCAGAGTCCTGGCTATGTGTTTGTCACAGGCAATTCATCCGCCGCCGATAAGGTGGTCCTCACAGGTCGAGGACTGACCTCCGCTCAAGTTGGTGAAATTTCCCACTTCACGATCGACGCCACCGAAGCGTTATCCGGCAAACCCGAAGTTCAGATGACCTTCGACGACGGCGAAGCCCTTTCGGTGACCCTCCTCCAGCCCCGCCCCAACGAACTGATCTGGCTGGCGTCGTACAACCCGCACAAATCCACCGGTGGTCCGCTCAACCTGACCGTCGAATGGAACGGTCGCATGATCAAGGGCTGCCCGCTCACAATCTCCGTTGGACCGGCCGTTGACGCGGCCAAGGTACTCTGCTCGGGCGAGGGTCTTCGCAACGGCGTCGTCGGTCGCGACATCAAGTCCTGGATCGACACCCGACGGGCCGGTCCCGGCGAACTTACCGCACACTGCTCAGGCCCGCGCAAGGTCGCGTACTGCGAGTTGTACGACCACGGCGATGCCACGTTCACGCTGAACGTCAAGCCCCAAGAACCCGGACGGCACACGCTCACGATCAAGTACGGTGGCCAACACGTGCCCGGATCGCCGTTTACGCTGCGAGTCGCCGGGGCTCCCGACGCTAGCAAGGTGCGCGTGTACGGACCCGGAATCGAGCACGGCGTGCTCGCAACCTTCCAGTCGAGGTTCATCGTGGACACGCGTGGAGCCGGGGCGGGTCAGCTGACGGTGCGCGTGCGGGGTCCGAAGGGAGCGTTCCGCGTAGAGATGCAGCGGGAAAGCCAGAAGGATCGAACCATTTTGTGCAAGGTATGAATGAACTTTAATTTAATCGACATTTGCTCAACCTTCTCCTTTTCTTTGCAGTACGATCCCACCGAGCCCGGAGATTACCGCGTCGAGGTCAAGTGGGCCGGCGAGCTGGTGCCCGGATCGCCCTTCCCGGTGCTAATCTTCGACACCCAGGAGGAGCTCAAGCGATTCTTGCACGTCAATTAATTGTATCGTAACATTTTTAAAGTATTTTTTGTGCAGTTTATATTTTTACGCGTAAGATGTTGACTAATTTATTAGACAAGAGTTACGAAATATTACAAAATAAAAGAAAAACAGAAGAAAAGACGTTTAATATTTACATCGATTACATTTATTGCATAATTTAATTTTTTTTGCTGTAATAAAAATGACCAATTAGATTAAAATTTCAATCGTGTCCCTCGTAGAACCGTGAAAGAAAATCCTTCGGCTTCGCCTCAACCCCATCCTTCCAGTACCGCATCAGATGGCTCTTGTCCTTCCACCGGTTGACCGTCTCGCGCAGCTCCATCTGGCCCTTGATCAGCAGCATATCAATCACCCGCAAATCGGTCACCTTCCGGTGGCGCAGGAACTCTTCGCGGATCTTCGCCCGGCACTGTTCCCGCGACTTGGGGATGTCGTACCTGTGGATGATGGCCGGCACCTCGCGGTACCACGTTTTGTACAGGCTCAGCACCTTGCGCCGGGCCTCGTGGTGGTCCATCGATAGGAGGGGGCGCACCTGTTGCAGCGCAGATTCGGCGGCGATTCTTCCGGGGGTCATTTTCGGTTAATTTCGTGTTGTCAACGACTAGAAAAAATAAGATGCAAGGCCTACTGCTTTAGAAAAAAAATCACAAACGATTCGATGTTAGGATTAAAAAAAACCTCTTATTTTGTATGACGTAACAGGGTCTTAAAAGGTAATGGCCTATCTACAATCACTTAACTTAGAAAATTTCACTTAGCTTAGGAGTTTGAATCAATGGAAACTTGAATGGAAATGAATCTCTGTAGTTTTTTTTTTTTTGAAAAGGACCAATAAACCTTTTTTTTTTTTTTTTTTTTTTTTTTTTAGAGCGAGTTGTGGCGCTATAACCACGGCAAATAGTGTCCAGGGCATTCGTGGAAATACAATGTCCCATCCCAGAGGGTCCCGGAGTACCAAACCTTCTTAGCATGGTGCTCCCAACGAATACAACCAAATCTCGGAGCGTATGGTGGTGTGTCCCCACGCTTCTTCCTCCCCTGTCGATTCAGAATTGTGTTGTTGTTCGAACACTTAGTGCTCAAACACAACCCAATTACGAGTCATCTCTGCGATACGGCTTTACGCAGTAGGCCTGGCCGCTTTAACGCTTGTGATGTTTCAATGCATTCCGGTGCAATGGCGCACTACAAATGTTTATAAATGACAAGAAGAGAGCTAGGCGTCATCTAACCTAAGGCACTCTCCAGGATCCCTTCGAAAGATTGGCTGCGCTAGGGTCTGATTAGATTAGATTAGATTAGATTAAATGGACCAATAAACCAAATTTTTAGTTTTTGCTTTTTGGGTGTTTTTTAATACCCCTGACTCAAGGCGGTTTCAAAAAAACCCAAAAAGCAAAAACTGGAAATTTGGTTTATTGGACCTTTTTAAAAAAAACTCCAGATCTGATCTTCTACAATGAAAAGGAATAAAATTAGAAACTTGACGTATGGTTTGGAAAATTTCAAAATCTACGGTAAGTTGACGTTTCCATATCAAAGGTAAACAAACAACTGCATAGCAACGTATATCAGCCCAGCAAATTTTTTAAGTTGATTGTGGATGACGGCCGTAAGTTGTGTACATTTTCTAAGTTTTACTTTACTTAACTATTCTAAGCTAAGTGATTGTAGATAGGCTATAACAAAAGCCCTATGCAAATTTGTATGTACAACGTTAAAAAACACGACTAAAATCCATTTCTAACCACTTTTTGCCTTCCTCACTGAGGTAAGGCTATAATCCTGCTCTAAAAATGAACTTTGAATCAAAACGTCGTAGACCCACCTTCATGTTTACATATCGACTCAGAATCGAAAACTGAACAAATGTCTGTGTGTATGTGTGTGTGTATGCAATGTGTATGTGTGTGTGTATGTGTGTGTGTATGTATGTATGTGACCAACAAACTAGCTCATGTTTCTCGGCAATGGCTGAACCGATTTGACCCGAACCTGTTGCATTCGACTTGGTTTAGGGTCCCATAGATCGAGTTTTATACAGATTGAAGTTTTGATAAGTAGTTCAAAAGTTATGTATAAAAATTTGTTTTCACATATATCCGGATCTCACTTAAATGTATGTAAACTATGTCCGGATCCACCATCCGACCCATCGTTGGTTAGTTTATCAAAAGACCTTTCCAACGAGTTCAAAACATTTGAGATCTGGCAACCCTGTCTCGAGATATGTACACTTAAGTGATATCGATGTACTTTTTTACTCCGGATCTTAAAAAGCGATGAAATTTTTGTATCTGAAAGAGATGAAATTTCATATCAGCCATTGTTGGTAATAAGTGAGGAAGGCTCCAACCACATAGGCGGATTAAGTTAGTTTTTTTTATTTTTATGCAATAAAATCTAATTACAAAACAACATTTTTTCGATGGATCAACTATGGTCCCCTTAAAACGAACTGTCAAGTAGGACCTTTTCTGTCATGAAAGACCGGGAGGGTAATTTTTAAAAATGATTGCGTCATTGTACGCAGAAAAATAAGCTTAAGGTTGTGAACAATAATATTGCACAATCAAGTTTAATGTTAGGACCTAATTGGGTACTAAAGCCATATTTAATGTACAACCAAGTGTACAACGGTAAAAATACGATCAAAAACCATTTCTGATCACTTTTTTTCATTTTAATGCAAAAAAAAAAAAAAAACAAAAATTAAGACAAGACCGCGAGGTTAATTTTTCAAAATTGATTTAAAAATCCATTTTAAACTCTTTGTGTTCGTACAAAGGGTCAATGTAGGTACTCAGAAAAAAAAGCTTTATCGCTGTAAAAATTAATATCAGCAATCTTAGCTTCAATTTAGGACCCAATTGGATTGTTTTCTAATTAAAATGAAATCCCTTAGCTTGGGAAATAAAGTCGCCCAACATCTTTGTTTTCATAGCATCATTTTCCGAAAAATCCCAAAATCAATCATCTCATTCAAAAAAGTACACCGATACTTGTCCTCGAGAGAACTACACTACACCTTCTGGTTTTTCCCCCCCAAAAGCACCCAAAGACGCACCCCACAAGAACGATGATCGTGCAGGAAATGAACGGGCAATAAATCTGTCTAAGCGCACACTAATCCGGACCGGATTTCGATTTGCCATTTCAGGTTTTGCCCGGTCGGCACACCCCCACCCAAACTCATCTGTCCCATCCGCCCTGACCCCGATTCTGCCCGACCTCCGACACTCCGGCTGTCAATAAATTATACTTTGCTTGTTATAACACATCCCTCCCCTTTACCGTTTTTTCGGAAGCTCCCCTGGACACAAAGGGTATCCTTACGATTTTCGGATTCGGTTTCGGTTCGTTTTCGAGCGTGTAAAATTTACAAAATGTTACTCCAGGGGGGACATTTATTAGGTTGAGGGGGGTCGATGGTTTGCCTGTGCTTGCTTTGGGCAGCAGCCTAGATCTGTACTTGTACCGTACGTACTAACGAGCACTCTCAAATCTTGGCAATCAATTTTGGAAAAGGGAACCATTTGTAAAAAAGGGTTTCCGGGGTGTTGAAACTTGAAAAGGAAAAGGGGGTTGCTAAATTTTTTTAGGCGATATAAAAAAATCCATTGTAGGTATTTTGTAGGATTTTCCTGTTTTTATTTTTTGTTGATTTTGAGTTTTGCATACGTTTTGCTGATTGAGCACTCGACTCCACACGGCTTTCAGCACAATAAGATATCCGGTTCCCCAGCATAGATCATTTCCCAGAAAAAGAAGAAGAAGTTTACACTTTTTTTATAATTTGTCTTCAAACTACATGGAAAAGTGAACCTATATGAAATAAATAGCTCTTGTTGAACATCCTTTTGTTAATTCTTCAAGTCACACAAAAAAGAAAGGGTGATCTCAATGAATTTCAACCAACACCAAAACCAAAACCAAAACCAAAACCAAAACCAAAACCAAAACCAAAACCAAAACCAAAACCAAAACCAAAACCAAAACCAAAACCAAAACCAAAACCAAAACCAAAACCAAACCCAAAACCAAAACCAAAACCAAAACCAAAACCAAAACCAAAACCCAAAACCAAAACCAAAACCAAAACCAAAACCAAAACCAAAACCAAAACCAAAACCCAAAACCAAAACCAAAACCAAAACCAAAACCAAAACCAAAACCAAAACCAAAACCAAAACCAAAACCAAAACCCAAAACCCAAACCAAAACCAAAACCAAAACCAAAACCAAAACCAAAACCAAAACCAAAACCAAAACCAAAACCAAAACCAAAACCAAAACCAAAACCAAAACCAAAACCAAAACCAAAACCAAAACCAAAACCAAAACCAAAACCAAAACCAAAACCAAAACCAAAACCAAAACCAAAACCAAAACCAAAACCAAAACCAAAACCAAAACCAAAACCAAAACCAAACCAAAACCAAAACCAAAACCAAAACCAAAACCAAAACCAAAACCAAAACCAAAACCAAAACCAAAACCAAAACCAAAACCAAAACCAAAACCAAAACCAAAACCAAAACCAAAACCAAAACCAAAACCAAAACCAAAACCAAAACCAAAACCAAAACCAAAACCAAAACCAAAACCAAAACCAAAACCAAAACCAAAACCAAAACCAAAACCAAAACCAAAACCAAAACCAAAACCAAAACCAAAACCAAAACCAAAACCAAAACCAAAACCAAAACCAAAACCAAAACCAAAACCAAAACCAAAACCAAAACCAAAACCAAAACCAAAACCAAAACCAAAACCAAAACCAAAACCAAAACCAAAACCAAAACCAAAACCAAAACCAAAACCAAAACCAAAACCAAAACCAAAACCAAAACCAAACCAAAACCAAACCAAAACCAAAACCAAACCAAAACCAAACCAAAACCAAAACCAAAACCAAACCAAAACCAAAACCAAACCAAAACCAAACCAAAACCAAACCAAAACCAAAACCAAAACCAAAACCAAACCAAACCAAAACCAAAACCAAAACCAAAACCAAACCAAACCAAAACCAAACCAAAACCAAACCAAAACCAAAACCAAAACCAAAACCAAAACCAAACCAAAACCAAAACCAAAACCAAAACCAAAACCAAAACCAAAACCAAAACCAAAACCAAAACCAAAACCAAAACCAAAACCAAAACCAAAACCAAAACCAAAACCAAAACCAAAACCAAAACCAAAACCAAAACCAAAAGCAAACCAAAACCAAAACCAAAACCAAACCAAACCAAAACCAAAACCAAAACCAAAACCAAAACCAAACCAAAACCAAACCAAAACCAAAACCAAAACCAAACCAAAACCAAAACCAAAACCAAACCAAAACCAAAACCAAACCAAACCAAAACCAAAACCAAAACCAAAACCAAAACCAAAACCAAAACCAAAACCAAAACCAAAACCAAAACCAAAACCAAAACCAAAACCAAAACCAAAACCAAAACCAAAACCAAAACCAAAACCAAAACCAAAACCAAAACCAAAAGACGGACTCAGCGACAAGTCCAAGAAGCAGAGAAATTTTAAAATAATGATCTACTTTCGCAACAAAAACAAAACAATTTGTTCGGTATAAGTCAAATGATAGACGTGTTAAAATATTAAAAACTAATTTTCACTAAAAATCATCAACATAACATAAAGAAACCTCAACAAACTTGACTTTCAAATGCTTGAAACAGAATAAAAAATCGTTAGCAAAGTTCAAAAGCTACCGCGAGATAACACACAAAAATAAAAGTGCTGACCGGAAAAGTTTTCCCCCAAAAAGTTGAGACAAAAACATCATAAATCGTGACTGTTTTTATCCCTAACTATAAATTCCTGGCCGCTGCCGCTGCTCACTGGAATTGGGCCAATTCTTTTCCCATTTTCCTCCCGTCCACTGCCGGCCGATGAAAAAGGACCTAGGGACGTCGCTTCAAAAGTATAAATCCATCGTCCAGCAGTCGAAAGAGAACTTTTCCCGTTGGCCAAAAAGCAAAGCTCGCGCGCGTGGAAAAGCACTCTTTTTGGTGGACGGTGGTGGTGGCGGTTTTAAAGCTCTTCACCACAAAGTGGTACAAGTGGATTTTTGTCACACTGCTGACTGAAACCAGTTTGCCAGTTTTCGAGGGAAGGAAAAACGCCACAAATTCCTTCATCCAAAAGGCAGATAAATCTCCCAGCTTTGGCCGACCGGCAGGAGACGAGACAACCTCCGAGGTTTTTTTTTGTTGTTTGTCTCGGCCAAGTCTGGCACAGAAGCCAACCCGAAAATTATTTGCCGGAATAGAGGCAAGCCACAAATCCGATTGCTAAATGAAGATGTGGCCAAGAACAAGAAGTTTGGGAGCGTTTTGGAATTTCAGGCGAAGGAATTTGATTGCTCAATTTATGGCCGTGTCCGAGCAGGTAAAAGAGTTGAATGGTATGATGTGACGAAAATGAAATTTTTAGAATAAATTTGGAACGAAAAACGTTCTATTAGAAGTGAAATTTATTTGTAGAAGTATGTTATGTATGAGAAATTCTCTACGAAAGCGGTCTTTTTTTAAGAATTTGAATTTTTGTATTTTTTTATCCGGCAGAAGTTTTTGCGGTGCTTTTGGTATGCCTAAAGAAGCCATTTTGCATCAATAGTTTGTCCATATAATTTTCCATACTTATTTGGC
The DNA here is from genome assembly GCF_015732765.1 of Culex quinquefasciatus. Lineage (NCBI taxonomy): Eukaryota > Metazoa > Arthropoda > Insecta > Diptera > Culicidae > Culex > Culex quinquefasciatus. Next base: position 119,452,137 of record NC_051863.1, on the reverse strand, counting down.
AGCTGTCTACACCAAAATGATACATGAAAATTCCAAAATCTGACCTTTTGAAGGAATTTTTTGATCGATTTGGTGTCTTCGGCAAAGTTGTAGGTATGGATAAGGACTACACTGAAAAACTAACTTAATCCACCTACGTGGTTAGAGCCTTCCTCACTTATTTCCAACAATGGCTGATGTGGTGGAATTGTACAAACATTTCATCTATTACTTAGATCCGGAATACAAAAGTACATAAACATCACTTAAGTGGCCATACCTCGAGACAGGGTTGCCAGATCATCAATGTTTTGGACTCGTTGGAATGGTCTTATAATAACTTAACCAACGATGGGTTGGATGGTGGATCCGGACATAGTTTACATACATTTAAGTGAGATCCGGCTTCCAAAAAGTACATCAATATCACTTAAGTGTACATATCTCGAGACAGGGTTGCCAGTTTTTCAATGTTTGGGACTCGTTGGAAAGGTCTTTTGATAACCTAACCAACGATGGGTCAGATGGCGGATCCGGACCTAGTTTACATACATTTAAGTGAGATCCGGCTTCAAAAAAGTACATTAATATCAATTAAGTGGGCATATCTCGAGACAGGGTTGCCAGATCTTCAATGTTTTGGACCTGTTAGAAAGGTCTTCTAATGACCTAGCCAACGATAAGTTGGATGGTCGATCCGGACATAGTTTACATACATTTAAGTGAGATCCGGCTTCCAAAAAGTACATCAATATCACTTAAGTGGGCATATCTCGAGACAGGGTTGCCAGATCTTCAATGTTTTGGACTCGTTGGAAAGATCTTTTGATAACCTAACCAACGATGGGTCAGATGGTGGATCCGGACCTAGTTTACATACATTTAAGTGATATCCGGCTTCAAAAAACTGCATCGATATCACTTAAGTAGGCATATCTCGAGACAGGGTTGCCAAATCTTCAATGTTTTGGACTCGTTGGAAAGGTCTTTTGATAACCTAACTAACGATGGGTCGTATGGTGGATCCGGACATAGTTTACATACATTTAAGTGAGATCCGGCTTCCAAAAAGTACATCAATATCACTTAAGTGGGCATATCTCGAGACAGGGTTGCCAGATCTTCAATGTTTTAGGCTCGTTGGAAAGGTCTTTTGATGACCTAACTAACGATGGGTCGGATGATGGACCCGAACATAGTTTACATACATTTAAGTGATATCCGGCTTCAAAAAACTGCATCGATATCACTTAAGTAGGCATATCTCGAGACAGGGTTGCCAAATCTTCAATGTTTTGGACTCGTTGGAAAGGTCTTTTGATAACCTAACTAACGATGGGTCGTATGGTGGATCCGGACATAGTTTACATACATTTAAGTGAGATCCGGCTTCCAAAAAGTACATCAATATCACTTAAGTGGGCATATCTCGAGACAGGGTTGCCAGATCTTCAATGTTTTAGGCTCGTTGGAAAGGTCTTTTGATGACCTAACTAACGATGGGTCGGATGATGGACCCGAACATAGTTTACATACATTTAAGTGAGATCCGGATATATGTGAAAACACATTTTTATACATAACTTTTGAACTACTTATTGAAACTTCAATCTGTATAAAACTCGATCTATGGGACCCTAAACCAAGTCGAATGCAACAGGTTCGGGTCAAATCGGTTCAGCCAGTGCCGAGAAACATGAGCTAGTTTGTTGGTCACATACATACATACACACATACACACACACATACACACACACATACACACACACATACACACAGACATTTGTTCAGTTTTCGATTCTGAGTCGATATGTATACATGAAGGTGGGTCTACGACGTTTTTATACAAAGTTCATTTTTAGAGCAGGATTATAGCCTTACCTCAGTGAGGAAGGCAAAACATGATGCACGGTAAAAACAAATTTGGTGATTTTTTATATATCTTTTTGTCACTAAAACTTCAATGTCAAAGCCTTAAAATTCCAACTTTTCAGATATTTCCAGGTTGTGCAAAAAATCTTTAACCGAGTTATGAATTTTTGAATCAATACTGATTTATTCAAAAAATCGAAATATTGGTCCCGAAAAATTTTCAACTTCATTTTTCGATGTAAAATTGAATTTGCAATCAAAAAGTACTTTAGTGAAGTTTTTATAAACTGCACCGTTTTCAAGTTAAAGCCATAGTTATTTATTTAACTTTTTTGAAAACAGCCGCAGTTTTTCATTTTTTGAAATTAGTGCAAATGTTTGCCCACTTTTGAAAAAATATTTTTGAAATGCTGAAAGCTGATTCTCTATATTTTGCTTTTTTGAACTTTGTTGATACAACCCTTAGTTGCTGAGATATTGCCATGCAAAAGTTAAAAAACAGGAAAATTGATGTTTTCTAAGTCTCACCCAAACAACCCACCATTTTCTAACGTCGATATCTCAGCAATCAATGATCTGATTTTCAATGTTAAAATATGAAACATTTGTGAAATTTTCCGATCTCTTCGAAAAAAATAATTAAAAAAATAAATCAAGACTAACATTTCAAAAGGGCCAAACATTTAATATTGTGCCCATTTATGATACTAGTCTTGATTTCAAAATATTTTTTCGGAGAGATCGGAAAATTTCACGACTGTTTCATGTTTTAACATTGAAAATCTGACCATTAGTTGCTGAGATATCGACATTAGAAAAAATGTGAGTTGTTTGGGTGAGACTTTGAAACTTCAATTTTTCTTTTGCTTTTTTTTAAGCCGCTGTATCTCAGCAACCAGAGGTCCAAACTCCAATGTCTCTTAGAAAACTTTATAGCAAAGTTTCTGAACATTTCAAAAAAATATTTTTTGAAATGGTCACTCATGGTCCCTATTCAAAAAAACGAAAAACTGCAAATATTTCGCAAAAATCGAACTTTTGATGCATATATCTTGAAAACAGAGCCCTTTATCAAAAAATCTGAAATAACTTTTCGATTGAAAATTCCATTTTACATTTATATATTACGTCAAATTTGTTTTTGCATAAAATTTCGATTTTTTCCAAAAATACGTATTTTGGGAAGTTGAGTTTTTGTAAAAAAAAAGTTGATTAAAAAATCTGCAATTTTTTTTCGTGTACCTATTTTTTCTCAATAGTCCTCAAAAATACCTACAACTTTGCCCAGGACACCAAATTGATCAGAAAATTTACTCAAAAGCTGTTTGAATTTTTACATACTACGGAAAAATCGTGTAATTTTCCGTCATATATGATGCACATAACTGCACAGAGAAAAAAGAGTTCCCAAAATCGTGAACAAGTGTTCATGGAAATGAAAACCTCGAACAAAGTGTTCAAATCCCATGGTACGATTTTAAAAAACGTACCATGAAATTTGAACACTTTGTTCGTGGTTCTCATTTTCATGAACGCTTGTTCACGATTTTGGGAACTCTTTTTTCTCCGTGTGGAGCGTCAAATATGACGCAAATTTACATCAGTTGTAAAATTACACGATCGAACCAATCGATCTTGGTCGTGTAAAATTACATGAAACGCAATGCTGGTGGGAAAATATTCCTATTGGAATTGAGAATTTTTTATTGGATGGAAGAAATCATTGTTGTTTTCAGTTATTAACATTGTTTTTATTCCTCGTCAATGCACTCACAACAATTTGTACAGTCATCCCACATATTCGGAACACTTTTGTGATAATTTGTCAATAGCATGCCAAAAGAATCTTTTCTGGCGACCCTTCTGCCGCCTGCAGAGAAAACCCAAACAAACTATTTATTGATTTGATTTCTACGGAAACACGTTATATTTACCATTGCTTACACCTGAATAAAATGTCCTCGTTGATCAAAAGAAGCAGATTCTGATAAGATAGTGGAAATATTTGAGTAGAAAAGTCGATCCAACTTTCAATCTTGTAAACATGGCTGACGTTTGTTTGCTTGACACATTTTTCAATCGTGTAACAAACAAAAAGCGTGAAATTCTGTTTTATCTAAAAACACGTTCCAGTTATGTGCATTACTTTTGATGTAATATTAGGTTAAGATTGATGTATTATTAGATTTCGAATATTATATTTTTTGCAGACGCATGCTAGTGCAAATTTTGCCATATTGTGTCAAAACAAATGCAATTTTACATCAAATTTTCTTGTACAAGATAAATCATTCCATCAGATTGACGATTCCGATGAATGTAATATTCCATTTTTTTAAGTGTGTACGTACCATTTTTGTATGGACCGCAACCAAAATTGTATGGAGACTTGTATGGGTGAACCAATGACACAAAATAGCTTTTTTGGTCGTAGGGAAGGCCACCACAAAGTTTGAGCCAAATCAAAAAATACAAAAAAATAAAAATGGTTGGAATCGGCCGATTTCGTAAAGAGTTGCTCAAATGTTTCATGTAAGTGTGAAAAAGAACAACCCACTAAGTTTAGTTTTATCGGTGTGCTCACTGCTTAAAATCCTAGAAACTTTTTTGCAGCTTAAAAGTTTTCTCCACCAGGTTCAAAAAGGTAAACCAACGACTCCGAAGTGCACCAAGTCACCAAAAGCCCAAGATTATACACAAAGTTATTCTGATACCCTGGAAAAGCTGCCGGAAAAACAAAGGACTTTCGCCTCGCCCCCCCACTCCACTCCTTTGTCTTCTTTGCGTATAAATCTCTCGCAAAATAAGGCAGATTTTGTTTCACTTCCTTTTTAAAACGGTGTCTCCCAGTTTGGCCTCAAGATGCTCCGGTTCGGTGTCTTCTAGCTCTCACTCTAAGCTAAACACTGATGTGGATGATAAGAAACACCGCTCACTTGGGACGATTTTACAGTCTTTCTGAGAAGAGAGAGAAAAAAAAACAGTAAGATACAAATCCTTTAAACTGCGCTGCCTTATTTGAGTCCACACACACTGTTTTCATGAAGCACTTTCCACAGTAAATCCGGCAGGGATTTTGGGGGTGGTCTTCCGTTGAAGGGCGATTCGGTGTGGATTTGTCCAGATAAATCATGTGGAAAATTTCAACAACGGCTGAACTGATGAAAGCGGAGTAATTTTCCTGTGAACGGTTGGATTCAAATTCAATAATCGATTAATGGTATTTCACCGGGATAAAGGCTTTAATTTGGGATTCTTGTTTCTCGTGGGTGTAGAGAATGAGACGAGAATAGCCAATATAATGAAAAAATACGAAATCAATTGAATTATTAAATGTTAAATAAGTGGTAAAATTGATACTGGAAAATCATCACATTAGCATGATGAAATCCAGTATTCAACCTGCTAAGATCACTATCTCCATGCGAATGCGAATGAATTATTCAATGTAAACTTAGTGCCACAAACTATATTTGGCCATTTGAAATGTTGGAGTCGAAACTCTAGTGTTCCTGAAGGGATTCAAACTGAATCCTAAAGGGCATAAATGTCAAACAAGCAAAGCGAGGAGAAAAAAAGTAAACTTGCTCGATGGAACGTCATTCGATAAACGATTGTGCTTGCGATAAGTGGTGTTTACTACAGTGGGGACAAAAATGAAAAAAATAGCAATTTAATTAATGGAACGATATTTATATGAAGCAAGAAAATAAATAAATAAATTTCAGCATTATATTTAAAAGATGTGCAATTAATGTCGAATTCAGATTTCGATTAAAAGACTCCTGCAGGCTCCTGACCAGAGCTTTTTTTGAAAATGGTTTTCAATGGTTTTAAAAAAGCCCGTAAAGTTTCTCAATTTTTTTTCTAAATTTAACTGGTCAGTCCAAATGATGTGGAATTCTGGACTTTTTTTTTTAATAGAGCTATACATTTAAACATGCAAATGTAAACATTGAGTATATCCTTTCCACACCTTATGTCAATGTCCATCGGAACAAGCGGGATACACTCAATGTTTACATTTGTTTATAAGACCTAATAAAAAAAAGTCCAGAATTGATTAAAAATAGTGATGTTAAATTAGACAATCGTGATAAGTAGGCAGTGATTTTTCACGCGGATCATAATTCCAAAACTCTAACGAAAATTTCACGGATCGTAAAAAATGTTATAATAAATTAGAAAATCTAATGTAAAAAATACAGAGAGTACTATTTCTACAATATTTTATATTTTTATTCTTCAATCAAACTAAAAAATGGATCACTTGTTTTTAACGTAATGCCGTCGTCAAGGGTAAGATTAGGTCATAACAATTGCAATTTTTGTATGACTTAATGTCCCCCCCCCCCTGATAACGGTTATAATAGAAAAGTATAGTGGACCCTCTGAAGGGTTTTTGATGAAAAAATCAATAAAATCCCAATTTCAAGCGTGTTTTTGTCTGCAAATCTTTTATTTGGCATGTTCAGCATGATTTAAAACAAAGTTGACTGACATTGAATTGTCCTTTTTGCCAAAATAAGTGTTTTGAGGTCGACATCTGAAATCAGACATGGCCACTAGCATTTTCACAACAAAACAGCATTTCTATTTTATGATTGAATTAACTATCCAATCATTTTTTGACTGGTTATTTAGCTTCAGTAAATCGAAATAATGTATGTTTAAGGAACTACAGTCAAACCTCTTTTTTCGCGACCTCCATTTGCGCTAATTTTTTTTACGCGGTTTTTTTTACGTGAAGAATTCAAAATAACGCGAACTCAATTTACGCGAAAAATTCAAAATAACGCGATCCGATTTTAAACTGTCGGAAGTCTTAACCATTATGGTCATATCTTCCTGTTCAACGGGAACCACAATCAGGGTTTTTACAATCTGTAGCTTCAGTGACCTACGGATACTCTGCATCATATTGGGATGTTCTGGACAACTAAGAACATCCAGAAGTCACGAATAGAATATATATCTGTTCAACGGGTGTTTGTACCGGGGTATTCACCATCGATATAGCTTCAGGTATCTTCAGTGAGCCACGATGGTCTCTCTGCGATCTGTTAGAATGTACGAGGTCATCCAGGAACTCCCGGATGACATGGCCTGGATGTCTAACTGATCAACGGGGGTCTATATGGGTGAATTAACCATCGATATAGCTTCAAGTAGCTTCAATGGACCACGATGGACACTCTGCGGCATGTTGGATTGTTTTGGGTCATCCAGGAACTCCCGGAAGTTATGGTCTGGATATCTGCCTGATCAACGGGGGTCTGTGTGGTTATATCAACCATCGGTGTAGCTTCAAATAGCTTCAGTGGTCCCAGATGGACACTCTGCGGAATGTTGGAATGTTTTGGGTCATCAAGGATCTCCCGGAAGTCATGACCTGGATATCTAACTGATCAACGGGGGTCTGTATGGTTATATCAACCATCGGTGTAGCTTCAGATAGCTTCAGTGGACCACGATGGATACTCTGCGGCATGTTGGATTGTTTTTGGTCATCCATGAACTCAAGGAAATCAAGGCCTGGATATCTAACAGATCAACGGGGGTCTATATGGCTATTACATCCATCGGTATACCAACAGGTTGCTTCAGTGGACCACGATGGACAATTGCGCCATGTTAGATTGTGTTGAGACATCCAGAAACTCGTCTTCAAATGCGAATGCTAATTCTAATGGGACATTTATGCGATGATCAGGAAAATATTAAGGCCAGGACTTCCGGGAGTTCCTGGATGACCCCAAACAATCCAACCAGCCACAGAATGCCCATCGTGGTCCATTAAATCTACCTGAAGCTATACCGATGGTTAATGTAGCCATATTGACCCACGTTGATCGGTTAGATATCTGGGGGGTTCTTGGATGATCCAAAGCAATCCAACATGCCGCAGAGTGTCCATCGTGGCTCACTGAAGCTACCTGAAGTTATACCGATGGTTGATATAACCATACAGACCCCCGTTGAACAGGTAGATATCCTGGCCATGACTTCCGGGAATTCCTTGATGACCCAAAACAATTCAACATTCCACAGAGTGTCCATCGTGGTCCACTGAAGCTACCTGAAGCTATAGCGATGGTTAATTCACCCATATAGACCCCCGTTGATCAGGTTGATATCCAGGCTATAACTTCCGGGAGTTCTTGGATGACCTAGTACATTCTAACAGATCACAAGGTAACCATCGTAGGTCACGGAAGCTACCTGCAATTATTACGATGGTGGATACACTGGTACAGACCCTTGTTGAACAGGTAGATAATCAGTTCTTTACTTCCGGAAGTTCTTGGATAACCCAGAACATCCCAAGCTGCTGTATATTATACAGCGTAGGCACTGAAGCTATTTTGAATAACCTGGAATTACATTATTATTAGTAAAAAAAAATACAATACTTTATAAAACTAAAAAATACTCAAAACTCTTTTTACGCGAGCTATTCAAAATAGCGCGAACTATTTTTACGCGAAAAATTCAAAATAGCGCGAACTTTTTTTACGCGATTTTTTTTACGCGAGAACCAAAATTCGCGTAAAAAGAGGTTTGACTGTATACTAAAATAAACCGACAAACTGCTCATTTTCAAGCAAAAATTAGGGGGATCCATTTTTACAACGAAAATCCTAACTTTTCCAAAATGCAGCATGCATCAAAACACCAAATATCGGTTAAATTTGGTATAAAAATAAAAGTTTTCCTATAGTGGACCCGGGTCCACAATCGGATTATGGACCCGGGTCCACTATAGGAAAAGGGGGTCCATAACAGGCAAAAAAAAACTTTTTTTCAAATAGCTATTTTTCTGCTCAAAAACAAATTACTGATGAAACAAATAATCAAAATTGTTCAAAAGACTTCAGATTTCATTGTTTTGTACAAAGGGTTATGAAAAAGTGCTTAAAATATTGAAACATTTAGAAAAATGCGCGTCGGCTCTACTAGGGGGTCCACTAATGGTTAAAATACCCTATTTTATCTTTTCAGTTACGAAAGATTGTTTTTAATATGACATTATTTACCAAATAGAAATAAATAAAAGAATAAGAGGAGAGGGTGACGATTCTCGAGATTTTCAATTCCCCGGGAATCGAGAGTTGAATGTTGAAATATCCCGGGAATTCCCGAGACCCGGGATTTTTTTAACTATGCCAATAGTGCCACTAATTTCAAAAAAATGTTATAAATTTGTTGCTTTTCAATGAATTCAGTGTGAACTTGCTATTAGATTAAACAAAAATAGCTAATGTATATATTTTTTCAAAATATAATTTAATATTGAGATTGATGCGAAACATACAATGACTTATTGACATGAAAAAAGGAAATTACCTACCAAGAATTAAAAAAACTAGATTATGAGGATTGCTATGCTCGACAGAGGATACGAATATTCTTTGAAAAGGCTTTTCCCTGTTAGAAATAAAATATGAAAATTATATTAAATAAAACTAAGTATGCTTTAAGGTTCAATTTCTTTTTAGCTTCTCTCAATTGTAATTATTGGATTTTTCGACAACTTAAATTTACATTTTCATTAGTTTATTTGAACTTAACGTAACTTATCTTAGAATTATTCAAATGTATAGTTTAGTTAGTACAGTTTAGTTTTTATAATTTTGCTTCAATATAGTATAAAGTATAAAAATTTCTGTGAGTCTCAACCAAATTTCCCGGGAACCAAGAGTTCCAAAAATAATCGTTTCTCCCGGGAATTCCCGCTTGTCACCATCTTAATATGAGTGATATTTGTAAAACTGATTTGATATAGGCATAGCAAAACAAGTTTGATCTTGTTCAATGATTTGTATTTTCTAGTATTGCTTGATTTTCAAATATTCGTATAATAAAAGGTAAAAGTATTTCGCTTCTATTCAATCTCAATATAAATATAATAATTCAGTAAGAAAATTGACAAAAACATATAAAAAAAACTAACTTAATCCACCTATGTGGTTGATGCCTTCCTCACTTTTTACCAACAATGGGTAATATGAGTGGTTTGGACACATATTCCAGCTATTTTTTTAGGTCCAGAAAAATAAGTACACAGATATAACTTAAGTTGTCATAACTCGAGACAGGGTTGTCAGATCTTCAATTATGTGGACTCGTTGGAAAGGTCTCTTGATTACCTAACCAACGATGGGTCGGATGATGGATCCGGACATAGTTTACATACATTTAAGTGAGATCCGGCTTCAAAAAAGTACATAAATATCACTTAAGTGGTCATAACTCGAGACAGGGTTGCCAGATCTTCAATAATGAAAACTCGTTGGAAAGGTCTCTCAATTACCTAACCAACGATGGGTCGTATGATGGATCCGGACATCATTTGCATACCTTTAAGTGAGATCCGGCTTCAAAAAAGTACATAAATATCACTTAAGTGGTCATAACTCGAGACAGGGTTGCCAGATCTTCAATTATGTGGACTCGTTTGAAAGTTCTCTCGATTACCTAACTAATGATGGGTCGGATGATGGTTCTGGACATCGTTTACATGCATTTAAAAGAGACCCGGTTTCAAAAAAGTACATAAATATAATTTAAGTGGTCATAACTCGAGGCAGGGTTGCCAGATCTTCAATTTTGTAAGCTCGTTGGAAAGGTCTCTCGATTACCTAACCAACGATGGGTCGAATGATGGATCCGGACATCATTTGTATACCTTTAAGTGAGATCCGGCTTCAAAAAAGTACATAAATATCACTTAAGTGGTCATAACTCGAGACATGGTTGCCAGATCTTCAATGTTGTGGACTCGTTGGAAAGGTCTCTCGATTACCTAACTAATGATGGGTCGGATGATGGTTCCGGACATCGTTTACATGCATTTGAGTGAGATCCGGCTTCAAAAAAGTACATAAATATCACTTAAGTGGTCATAACTCGAGACAGGGTTGCCAGATCTTCAATGTTGTGGACTCGTTGGAAAGGTCTCTTGATTACCTAACCAACGATGGGTCGGATGATGGATCCGGACATCGTTTACATGCATTTAAGTGAGATCCGGATATATGTGAAAACACATTTTTATACATAACTTTTGAACTACTTATTGAATATCATCTTCAGTGAACTAAAAAAAAGTTTTGATTGAAAATCTTTGTGAAAATACATTAATCCCAGCTGATAAAATTTATGTAAAAAACCAACAAAATTTAAACTTATAAGACATTTAAACGGTTTGAAGGCATTCGAACAACTGAATCTCTAAAGAAGAAACGCAATTCCATGACAAAAATCAACAAAAAAAAGTCACACCGACTGTATGTTTAACACATTCATCGAATTGTTTAACGCTGAGTAAATAGAGCACTGGCAAGTGTTTTCAACAAAAAACAAAAAGAAAACCTCATAACTAACTGCTATTATGCACTGTTTGCTTCCGACACAGGTCCTCGCCATCCAGTCTCTGTATCAATCGAATAAAACCCAATATTTACTCACTATTTGAACGCCCGCACCTCTTCTCCCGAGCTTCGAGCACACCGATTTGCACAGAACGCCCAACCAAGTTCAGCCTAACCAAACATCGAGCCAATATAAATAAACATTCGAGTGTGGTGGAATCGGCAAATAAATTTAAATAACGTGTCACAGTGGACAAATATCGCATTCGAACGGCCACTCCTCAATCCCTTTCGTCCGGTCGATCCTCCTCTGTTTACCGGTGATGTTATCAAATCTCGCAAAAAACACACAAAACAGTGTCGTAGATAGATGCTCAAAGTACGGAAATTTGTTTTTCTGATCAATCTGTGTGTACTCCTGAATTGCAGAAAAACCAGCGGAGCTGTTTGGATTCGTTTAGTTTAATGCAGAACTTTTTGGATACTGTGGTAATAAATTAAATACTGATTTCTGATAGAGATCTAAATTGGCGATTTCTGATTTAAACTAGTCGATCAGAGCTGCTATCACGGCAGGTGGTGAGTAAAAATAAATTGAATATGGGGTTAGTAAGATACGTTTCGGTTATTTATTCATCAAATTTGTTTTGTTACATTTGTTTCGGATAAGCATCAGTAACGAGTCAGCAGGCGGTTTAATGCTTGGCACAACGAACCTCCGAAGCCTGGTGGTAAAAAAATGAATTAGTTTATGAGAACTTCAATTTATTATTCATTTAAAATGTAAGTTACCCTTGACTCTTGCAATTAACGTTGATGAAATCCTCCGGAAGGAAGTGATCTTCGCAGATGTAACAGTTTTTCGGAGGGTCGTCGTGTTCTGTGAACGCTTTCCATTTAGCACAGTCCCTGAATTGAAAAAAGGAGTTAAATTTATACATCTGTGTTACACATTTTCAGCCCTACCTGTACTTTGCGTTGCAACTAAAAAAGGTTTTGGAGCCACCAAAATACCCGCTGTAACAATCACGGACACTGCAACGTTTAGAACTCATTGTTGAACGAAATTCAAAGCCCGTTGTGAAATGAGCGTTGAATGACAGTTATAACAAGGAAAGTTTCAAAGTCGTGGCCTACATGATATATGTACTTTTTTGCAATTCCGTCTTGAAACTTCCTACTTTTCCTGTCATTCTCGCGTGACGAAACAGCCTACTTTTATCTACTTAAAATAACAAAATTTTTGATTTGATTTTTTCAGCACTTGTCGTATTTATCCAACTCGGTGAACCTTGTTGGATAAATGTACAACACGTGCTGAAAAATCTTCTTACAACTTGTTGCATAAACTACTATTTTATTATAGAAATTGTACTTGATTTTTTTGGCTTCAGCTTTAAATGTAAAATCAAGCAATCGAAAAGTACTTCGAAGATTTTTTGGTAAAGTGCACCATTTTCAAGATTAAGTAGTCACTTAAAGATTAGTTTTTTTTTCTGAAAAAATCAATTTTTTTCGATAAAAAAAGAGTATGCATGATTGTTAATTAATGAAAATATTTTTTTTAGATGGAGAAAATTTCCAATAAAATTGCATAAAAACATTAAAGATTTAGCCTAGTTCCTGTAATACAGCACACAAACAGCACATAAAAAAACATGAAAATTTTATTTTTCAAAGTCTCATCCAAACAGCCTTTTATTTGCTAGTAGGTAATAATATATCAGAAACTAATGGTATATTTTCAATGATGAAAAATGCAACATTTGCAAAATTTTATGAACTCTCCAAATAAGGCCGATGCAAATATTTTTTGAAGTTTATGTCCGTCGACTCTGATCAAAGTCTAGGGGGGGCAAAAAATAATTTAAAAAAGTTAAAAATTGATATTACAGGCCACGGTGTCTACATTTGAATGAAAAAAGTGATTAAAATGCATCATAAATCATCATCATTGATTTCTAAAATTTCTAAATAGTGAGGAAGATTTTATTTTTGCGAGAAAAAAAGTTTTTGCGGTGCTGTACATTGTAATTTCATAAAAGTTCAAAATATTTTTAAACGAGTCCAAACATGTTGAATATCATTATCAATGCAGAAAAAGGCATTTAAGATTGTTCTCAGTTGATTAGACTTCTATTACCATTGAAGCTTTGATATTTTTTTGAAAAAATATTTTTTGCCCCTGATTTTTCGAACCAGTTTTGAAGGGGAAGGCGACATAAACTTTGAAAAATATTTGCAACGGCCTAACATTTTTTTAAATTTTGGAATCATTTTAAAAAGGTCAAATTTTCAATACTACGCTATGAAAAAAAGTTAAGAGATTTTATGTTTTTTTTTTTAACTCTGTTTTTCCATCTTTGTTTAACCCTCAAAAGTATTATTTAAGGTGCAACAAATTATATAAGTTATAAAACGTCCATGACCGAAGGGGAGATTTCACCAAAATAATAACGCCGATGTGGTTAGTTAGACTGTCCAAAATGTTTTGATTTTATTGCAATCAAAAAGTCCCCCAGAGCCTCACACATGAGGTACTGAGGTTTTGCTTATTGAGTATTAATCGAGCAACTTGCTTTAATCGCAGCGAGGTAAACGAAGTTATGCTTTGTTCGCAGTTTGGATAACTGTTGTCGGTTGTGCTGATGATGTTGGTGGCGTCGATTAATTATACGGAAAGCAATTTCCGTAACTTATATAAATAATAAATAATTGTTTTAAAAATGTTGTCGCTGTCCTTCAAAATACATTTCTATCTCACGTAATTTATTAATATTTCAACAACATAATCTTGAACTTATTACAATCTTTTACCCGAAAAATTACAGTTTTTTTATCCTTCGCCAGGTTACACAAAATGATCGATGTTATATTGTTTTGCTCATTCATTATTAGTTTCAGGAAAACGCCAAGAAATATTAGCATATCATTCTTTTTATTAAATCGAAAACGATGTTCTGTGTTCTGCGTGCACTCTCGTTTAAAAAAAAATGCGGTTTTGCAAAAACAAATAACAAAACTAACTTTTAAGTGTATCAAAATTCTGGAGCAACACGAGAAAAGGACGGATAAGCATCTTGAAAGCTGAAACTATTTTGAAAATTCAAAGACAACAAGTAACTTTTTCACAAAACTCAAAGTGCTAAACAATAGCTGGCATTCCCAGCTACCTTCTAACGCTGCAGGTTTTGTTAAATAGCTACATGTTGACACGGAATTTGCTAAATAGTTCTAGCTGTCATAATGCTTATGCGCCCTTTTCAAATGTTGCTCCAGAATTGTAAATTGTAGCTGTTTTGTTCGAAAATTTGATAAAAAAAATAAAAAATAGTGTTTTGCACCATCCCTTTTGGATAGAAATTTCTGTTGCCACCTTTGTCTCCTTGGATTAACCATGGATAATTTCACAGTGTAATAAACAGGGCAGCTACCACCACGCGGCGCCACCGTTTTGAAGAAAAAAAATGATACAGGTTTTTCAGACGAGTTTCAATCCCCTGGTTCTGGCGTAAAGTTGTTGTTTGATTTTAGAATAATTCATATTAAAAAAGAGAAAAATTCAAAATATGTATTCATTTTACCACTGACAATCAAACTAATTGTTTCCGAAATATCTCGAGTTAAAAATGAAGGCTAATTTGATGACACTGAGATAAACTATCTTGTCTCAAAACCCAATTAACAAAACCAAGTTACAAAATGAAAATTGTAAGAAATTTCGAAGCCTTTCAAAAATAGTTTTTACTTGGTTTGCATTTCCTTCACGACATATTTTTAAATTGTTAAAGAATTGAACATTTTTCGAAAAAATATGTTCTTCCGTTTGCAATTGATTATGCACATTAAAGCGAATTTTAAAATTTAGTTTGACAATATTTTCGATCAGCTATCAGCTCAAGTTTTAACTTGTTCCTGCTACTGGCAAGCCAGTTTTCAACCAACTGGACCTTTTTGAGTACAAATTTTGATTTGAGCAACCTTTTTTTTTACTCGGGCTAATGAAGCCTTGGCGAAGCCTATCTGCTAACTGTTTACTTGACTAATTATTTGGTTTACAGATTACAGTTTGAATAAGAACAACAGTTTCCAAAAATCCTGAAAGCTTTAAAATTGGAAAACGAGGCACTATTTTTGTTGTTCTGTATCTATTCTATCTCAAAACCAGTCAAAAATATCCAAATATTGTGCAGTAACAAGGCTAAAACAGCTGTGCCAATGTGCCCCATTAGGATGTAACAAAACCACACTTTTTTGCGGGCATTTCAGGGGATGATCCCCTAGGTGTACTGAGTCAGAATCCCAAATATGAGCTCGATTGGTTGCGACAGGACCTGGCGCTCTGGCTTCAAAGTTTAAATGAGATTTAACCCGTAAAATCGGTGCGTTTTGGTTTTTGCCATTTTTGAGTCCTTCAACGATTTTTGGATTTTTCAAAAACCTCATGAGCTTATAGTTTGAGTTTCAGGGCACAACTTTGCCGAAGACTGTGAAGAGATTTGATAATTAGTACTGCTTGTACAATGATTTGAACATAAAAAAACTTTTTGCCATTAATTTGTTTGATTAGTATTGGCAACACTTTCTTTGAACGCGCGCATCCAGAGCCAGGCGTCGTAACTATAGCAGCGAGAAAACATCCAGCCGGAGGATTTGATCACCGGTGCTGCTCTTTTAATCTGTCGTAGATTCCGGTATTCTATTTGGCAGATTTAGTTTTAAGCCCACCTGGTCCTGTCTTTCACCCGTGTGGATCTTTTTCGTCGCGACCAATTGTGGTGCTGGGGGACATGTTAGCGAACCTATGCTCGAACATAGTGCAATTGGTGTCTAATGAATTCGCAAAATATCTAGCCAGAGAAGTCTGCTGTATGACAATAGTGTTTACTAATGTAGTCAATGCAATACATTTATTTGTTTATGATCGATTTTATTGCCAAATTGCCATAACTCTTTGATTGATTACAAAGCGAGTGAAAACTCTCACTAAAATGCGTGTCTCTCGAAATATCTTCCGGAATACGGAATATTCAAAATGCACACAACATCCGTGCGTAATAAAGCGCTTTCAAGACAGCCGCGTTAGTTGGCACTTGAGCAAGGTTTAGAATCGGTTCTGCCTGGGCATCCACCTGAACCCTGAGAGTCAACCGGAGAGCTTCTTGCAGTTCCATAAGAACTTTCGTTCTCAACAACCACAACAACAAAAACAACAACACGACGCTGGACAAATACATGCCGACGCATCGCGACGCACCGTAGCATGCGTTGCATAGTTTGCCGAAAGCGCGCATCAAAAGCGAGTGTTGCCAGAACATGTTTTACGTTATCAGAGCATGAGCATGAGCATGAGAGACCACCCATGGTTGTCCTTCTCCGTTGCTGAACAGGACCGTAATAACCTGTCAGCACAACCGATCATACGCTTCAACGATCTGGTGATGTTTCTCTTATCAACAGCATGCATGAATGCGCTGAAAAGATAAAACATCAAGATCATCAAAACTAGAACTGCTGCAGAAAGGTAACAGTCGTTGGCCACCAACGGCGCCCGCCATGTCAGTTTGTAGATCTCGAGGGGATGGGACGGGAATGTTAGTTAGCACAGGCTGCTACCAAGGGTGGGTTCTATACGATATCCACACCCCCGCGTGTACCGGAAAACTACTTCTACTTGGGATTTTGTTAGTAGGGAAGGGTAATGGTCAGGATTCATTATAGAAGATGATGATGTGACCCAAATAATCGATAAGTTTTGTTTAATGGGGTGATGTATTATTCCCAAGGCAAGCAATCGGATGCTGCTGTTGAGACTATTCCCGTTTATTTGTGATTTATTTACGATTAGATGGATTATCTTAGGCAGCCGGCTGTGGAAAGATAAAACCACAAAAAATGTATTTAGCAGGTAAGATATTAAACTCCTCGTAAAATGTTTAGTTCGAGTGGATCATAGACGATTTCAAGTTTTGAATAATTATAAGAATAGCGACCGATAACTGATGAGTTACGAAGCTACAAGAAGAGCTTGGCAATCGCGTAGGAGAAATACTACATCGCGTAAACGATTGTGATGAAATTAAAACAATAACTGACACGAACTAAACCGGTGGCGTGCCTTCCGATCAACGATGATAAAAGAAGGACTTATGAAAATAAACCGATTCTATACAAATGTCTTTTGCACCGTGAAAATTTAATACATTATTTGAAAATTTATGCACAATTTACCCGACGCCGTGCCTTCTGATCAACGATGATATAGGAAGGGCTTTTAAAATCACAAAACAATTAATGTAATCTTAATTAAAGCACAAAAAAAAAATCACTGAAAGAAAAAAAAAAATGACGCATGAAACACGAATAATCCTGCAAGGCGTGCGCGCTGCCCCACCAACAAAAATTGACTCAATTCGAAAAACCTGGAAAATAAATTGATAAACATTAAACGAACTCATTCATACAAACGCTTACATATCACCTATGACACCAATAAAATCCAAAATACTTTCTTACCTAAATACTTTTGAATACATTTAAGAAATATCATATCACAAAAACATCGTGTATTTTGCTTTTGAGTTAAATGATATTAAGTTTAGTTTTGAGAGTCAGGTGAAATTATTATTGTTTTGATATGATTGAAACGAGAATCATATTATTTCGAACTCGTATTCCGTCGACGACACTAAAAGTTCTTTCTTAGACAGCCGGCTGTGGAAAGATTGAACCAAAAACAAAATGGGATTTCTACAGTATCAGATCCAACTAAATACAACTTTAAATTAAATGATTTGGCGCATTTCCTGCTTATAAATGATTAGATATTGT
The DNA here is from genome assembly GCF_015732765.1 of Culex quinquefasciatus. Lineage (NCBI taxonomy): Eukaryota > Metazoa > Arthropoda > Insecta > Diptera > Culicidae > Culex > Culex quinquefasciatus. The sequence goes on along the minus strand of NC_051863.1, from coordinate 119,434,081 downwards.
ATCGACAAATTCGGTCTCGCGATGCGTACAAATCAAAATATCAACTACCGCATCTATGTTATATGATAAAAGAACGCGTTTACGCAGCAAAAATAAAAAAGTTGATTTACCCTGATCCGCGGAACATACAGTGTACCAAAATCGAGAAAAAATAAATAAATAAATACGGAAGCTTATCGTGAACTTTCGTCTGTTCGTCTGGCAACACTGCAGAATTGTCTTCCTTTCGATCTCTTACAATCACTCTCTCAACCTCTCCATCTCACACACATTCAAACACTCAAGCACACTGACTCGCACAAAAAGAGCACAAAAGGAACGCGCGAACCGATACTAAAAATTTGACCCCACCGCTGCTCGAGAGCCTCTACCGAGAAGAACACATTCCCTCATCCACGCTTCGTTGTTGCCCCCATCACACGCCACGCAACTTGTCCGCCGAAAGAGCGCGTTTTCTACTCCCGTATGTGTCCACTCTCTACTGGTGAAGTCACCAACACCGATGCAGGGTTATCGCCAAATGAGCACAAACACTCCTACTCCCAGACATGCATCGGCACTAAGAGCTCTTCTTAACGGCACTCAGCTTGTTCCACATGGCATTTTCGTTTAAAGTAATGCTATGCTTGTTGCCAGGCAAAAATCTCTTGTTTTTGGCATGAATAATGTGTAGAAATCATTGGTTCATTCGGAAAAACGATTTAGCGATATTTTCATGGTAATGTTCTCTTAAGCTCTTTAAAAGAACTTCTTATAAGCTCTTTGAGTGCGCTTACAGGTTCTTACGCTATATCTCACTTGGTTTTCAAAATTAATTCTCAGGGTCTTCGGGAGCCTTAAAGATTAGCGTAATTAGTGTACTCTAATCACTGGCACAACATGCTGGGCATCATCTACGTGAAATGCCAAACAAGTTCTTCTAAAAGAGGAGTTAGAGCGGATGCATGTCTGCCTACTCCCTCTCGCAACAAAACTCACGCACACTATTGGCATTCAAAATCATACACACACATCCAACAAAGAACGGACTCACCGGATTCAAGAAATATGACGGCTCCCGCTGATAACCTGACCACTTTCTCCTCTTCGTGGCCAGCATTTCGGCCGTTAGGGCACCAGCACATTCCATGCAGCTCCGCTTTCTCGGTTCTCCAAAAACCGAAGGAGACTGGAACGTGTCATCTTTGCACCAAAGTGAGCACTTCCGGGCCGGTTGTGCGGCAGCGACCACTCAATATAATGCCACCGGAAGGCCACCTAAACCGAAAGCAAGGTGCCCAAAACGACGCACACACACCACCCAAACACCGAGTGGCAGACTTGGGACGCACCAACACTGAATCTCCGTGCCACACACACATTAAAACTCTTCGCTTTTGCTGCCGTTTCAAACTCAAGTAGCCATCTTGAAGTCGTTCGGCAACCAAATTTATTTCCACGAAAATCTACTTTTCTACTTGGGAAATTGGACAAACTCCAACTTATTTCCACACAAATAATCCATGTTTTACGTTATCAGAAAAACAAGAGAAAAGATTTTGTAAATTCTGTACCATTTTTCTGAGCGGTCAAATCTCTTTGCAGTCTTCGGCAAAGTTGTACCCTGTAACACAAACTATAAGCTCATGAGGTTTTTGAAAAATCCAAAAATCGTTGAAGGACTCAAAAAGGGCAAAAACCAAAACGCACCAATTTCACGGGTTAAATCCTATTTAAACTTTGAAGCCGGAGCGCCAGGTCCTGTCGCAACCAATCGAGCTCATATTTGGGATTCTGACTCAGTACACCTAGGGGATCATCCCCTGAAATGCCCGCAAAAAAGTGTGGTTTTGTTACATCCTAGTGCCCCATGTTTCTCTTATTTGTTGAGAAGCCTGCTTGTTACTTTATGCAGCAATACCATTTTTAAGCGAACTCAACAGATATTTTTGTGATGCGGAAAGTTAGCCAGTAAAATATAGGAGTCTTTACGTGCGCAAGACATGTGCTTCAAAATTTATTAAAGCACCCATGCTTGTTCAACCTAAAACTATCACCTTTAACAGATCAGTCTCCTGTCTTGTTAAAGATGATGGTTCGCAGTGCCAACTCTTTAATCTCCTTCTTGATCTTTCTCACAAATGCACATTCAAGCTCGCCCATCGTGTTAGTTTTTTTTTTCAAAAGTTTTCCAACACTTTACAGAGAGACAGTGTGACGTTATCTCACCCTCCTGATCCCATTCATTGGACCAGCATCAGATAATATTAATGAAAAAATATTTCGCCACTAGCAGTCATGACACTTATCCTTTTTTCTCCCCTCACCCGCTCAGGACAGTTTTGGTTCGCTCACTTTTGGCGCGCTTGCGACACGTCACCCAAACAACCAAGAGAAAGAAGCAGAAGAAACTGAGAAGGGTTGTTGAAATCTGGGACCTGATTTGAGCTTCCCCAAACCTGCCGCGGGAGGGGAGACACTTCTTGGAAGGGAATGGAGCGGGGTGTGTATTATTCAGAAAAGGATGTCACATTTTATCGCTTTTCCATGCTCAAGGCCATTTGGTTTTCTTTTCACACTAAAGCGCCCGGGAAAGCCCCTTTGATGAGCCGACCGCCGACGGCTAGCGGGGGAGGCGCACAGTGGGAGAGTGTTATTTGTTTGCATTTTTTTTCCAGTGAGTTCGTGCCATTTGGCTTAAAGTATATATTCTAGTGCAGACAAAATCAATGGAGAAGGCATAACAATGAAATTAGAAATTTCGCAAATGCTAAAAATCAACTATAGAAAACCGCATTTTTCTAAAAAAATATTTTCAGTTTTTTTAAATCAAGACTAACATTTCCAAAGGGCCAAACGTTCAATATTACGCTCTTTTGATATGCTAGTCGTGATTATTTTTTTTTGAAAATATTGGTGCCGGAAAGATTGCAAAATTTCACGAATGTCTAATTTTTAACATTGAAAGTCGGTCCAATTTTCAATGTCTGTTAGACAATTATATAGCAAATTTTCTGAACTTTAAAAAAATATTTTGTGTAGGGGAAAGTGGGGCAAGTTTAACAAACTAAGGAAATGCTCGTAATAACCCATTTAAAACGATGAAAAAATCTGTAGGATTTTTTTAATAATCATCTTATTCAAGGTCTTCACTAAGACTTTGATAGAACAAATTAAAAAAAGATCCAGTTTTTAATGTAAAAATTGATTTTAATTTTTTTGATTTTCCGTACGTTCTACTCAACTAGTGGGGCAAGAGGAACAATGCATGAAACAACATGTTTATTTGCTAACAATTGAACTGTTATCACTTACATACATCAGATTAGAATGTATTTGAAACGTTTCTTTCATTTTTAGATTAAATAATAATATTCTACTATAAATTTTATCGTTTTTACGAAAAAAATAATTACTTTGATGATATGCAGTAATTTTTTATAAAATCACTATATTTTGAGTGGACAATTTTTTTATCAACTGTTTATCAGTTTTTAAGTACTTTTATGTATGTATTTGCGAATAGAATATGTTGTCACAGCTGTTCGTATTTTTCCATACTATAAATCCATATGGTACACTTGCCCTACCTGAACAAGATTTTTTAAAAGCTTTCAACAAAAATAACCAAAAGTTAAATCATACTTTATAATAGGTGCAAGTCATTGATAGGCACAATACTGATCTAGGAAAAATAGCATTTTGATAAAATGAGCCTTAAAACGAACCCTAAGCCTTATTTTGTACTTTCCAAAAAATGTAAGAAAACTAAGGTTTTGACAACAACTTCATTCAATCTTATGCCCCGTTTTGGTGGTTATGTGGTAGTAGAATCAGCTAATTGCATTGCTAGCAACAATTCCTCATACTGGAAATAATCAAAAGTGTAAAAATTACGGCCGTACGAGCGATTCTTCCTCTTGCCCCATATGGTCGTCTTGCCTCACCTTCCCCTAATGGGCAATCGTGGACATTATTTAAAAAATAAAAATGTTGGTCCATAGTTATGAATGGCTTAAAAGATGAGCAGTTCTCTAGGATTTCGGTCATTCGATTTTTTTTGTATTTTTTAATCCAACTGAAACTTTTTTGGTGCCTTCGGTATGCTCAAAGAAGCCATTTTGCATCATTTGTTTGTCCATATAATTTTCCATACAAGTTTCGCAGCTGTCCATATAAAAATGATGTATGAAAATTCAAAAATCTGTATCTTTTGAAGGAGTTTTTTGATCGATTTGGTGTCTTCGGCAAAGTTGTAGGTATGGATACGGACTACACTGGAAAAAATAATACACGGTAAAAAAAATTTGGTGATTTTTTTATTTAGCTTTCTATCACTAAAGCTTGATTTGCAAAAAAAAACACTATTTTTATTTTTTTTTTTGATATGTTTTAGAGGACATAAAATCGACGTCGTCGTGCTATCTTGTCGTACCCGCCATTTTGACGTTCCGAGAAAAACGGGTTTTAATGTTTGACCTTGAATATACAAAAACGAGAGCACGCAATGTAAACAATAACAAACACGTTTTGTTTGGCTGACCATTCTGTGCATTGTCTCGAAGTTTGGTTGAAGTTGGTTGCTGGAGTCCCGAGTTATAATTAAAAATGTTTACGATAGTCTAGCTTGTACGTGCGACAAACGCATCCTGACTTTCCTGGCCTGAAATCCCTATGGCCTTTTGTCGCACTTACATCAATTTTCATGGAGTGACAACATAGCACGACAAGATTGAAACTACTTTCATATGTAAAGTGACAAAATGCACGGAGTTTTTTCGGTTTTTGTTGAATATCTCAGGATTGAAATCGAATTTTGGGGATCTGTGAAGGTCAAAAGGTGAGGCATTGTGAGCTGCACAAAATGGCGTTCTTAACTCAATTTGGCCCAAAATGCACGTACGACAAGTTAGCACGATGGCGACGAAATGCCATCTTTTCAGAAATTTCCAGGCTGTGCCAAAATTCTTTGACCGAGTTATGAATTTTTTAATCAATACTTATTTTTTCAAGAAATCGAAATATTGGTCGAAAAATTTTTTCAACTTCATTTTTCGATGTAAAATCAAATTTGCAAATAAAAAGTACTTAAGTTCAATTTTGATAAAAAGCACCGTTTACAAGTTAAATCCATATTCAGGTGACTTTTTTGAAAATAGTCGCAGTTTTTCATTTTTTTTAAATTAGTGCACATGTTTGCACACTTTTGAAAAAAAACATTTTTGAAAAGCTGAGAAAATTCTCTATATTTTGCTTCTTTGGACTTTGTTGATACGACCTTTAGTTACTGAGATATTGCCATGCAAAGGTTTAAAAACAGGAAAATTGATGTTTTTTAAGTCTCACCCAAACAGCCCACCATTTTTTAATGTCGACATCTCAGCAACTAATGGTCCGATTTTCAATTTTAAAATATGAAACATTTGTGAAATTTTCCGATCTTTTCGAAAACATTATTTTCAAAATTTTCAAATCAAGACTAACATTTCAAAAGGGCCAAACATTCAATGTTTTCGAAAAGATCGGAAAATTTCACAAATGTTTCATATGTTAACATTGAAAATCGGACCATTAGTTGCTGAGATATCGAAAAATGGCTGTTTGGGTGAGACTTAGAAAACATCAATTTTCCTGTTTTAAACCTTTGCATTGCAATATCTCAGCAACTAAGGTCGTATCAACAAAGTCGAAGAAGCAAAATATAGATAATTTTCTCAGCTTTTCAAAAATATTTTTTCAAAAGTGTGCAAACATGTGCACTAATTTAAAAAAAATGAAAAACTTCGACTATTTTCAAAAAAGTCACCTAAATATGGATTTAACTTGAAAACGGTGCACTTTATCAAAATTTCACTAAAGTACTTTTTGATTGCAAATTTGATTTTACATCGAAACATGAAGTTGAAAAAAATTTGCGACCAATATTTCGATTTTTTGAAAAAATCAGTATTGATTAAAAAATTCATAACTCGGTCAAAGATTTTTTGCACGGCCTGGAAATTTCTGAAAAGTTGGCATTTTATGTCCTCTAAAACATATCAAAAAATAAAAAAAAATTTAAAATAGTGTTTTTTTGCAAATTAAATTTTAGTGATAAAAAGTTAAATAAAAAAATCACCAAATTTTTTTTACCGTGTACCATTTTTTCCCAGTGTAGTCCGTATCCATACCTACAACTTTGCCGAAGACACCAAATCGATCAAAAAACTCCTTCAAAAGATACAGGTTTTTGAATTTTCATTCATCATTTTTGTATGGACAGCTGCCAAATTTGTATGGAAAATTATATGGACAAACAAATGATGCAAAATGGCTTCTTTGGGCATACCGAAGTCACCAAAAAAGTTTCAGTAGGATAAAAAAATACAAAAATTAAAATTGAAGAAAAAAGACCGATTTTGTAGAGAATTGCTCTAATATCAAACTGTGTTTCATCAGACGTATTATTTCATAATTTCAAAAAAAGTGATCAAATACTTCCACTTTGCATAGACAAAATCTGCCACCCTCTTCCTAAGCCACACAGATTCAGCGGCATCAAACAGCGATAACATCCAAGCTACTGGGCGGGAGACGACAACAAAGGACGACCAGACGAAAACAGGAAGCATCGCAACGGGATCGTTCACACCCGCCGCCAAAGGTGCAAAACTCGTGGCGTGGCAGAGGTTAGTTTTCAATTTCCTGTCGGCTCCAGTCGTCAGAAGATAACACCTCAACTTTGTTTGGGGGGAAGGGCGGGGAAGCTTCCGCCAACTTCCGGCGCTGTGACACGTTCAATCTCTCTTTAAGCTCTCGCACACGACAACGGCGAAACAGCACAGCCAGGACAACGACTAAATTAGCAGCGAGCAAAAGTGTTGCCGGCAAGTAGCCTTTTGATGGATCAGTGTTGCTAGAAGTTTGTTGGCTGAAAGTGCGCAGACTCACCAAAGGCACGGGTTGGGGTTCAGTTTCGTAGTCGTTCCTCGCCAGGTGATTTTGTTTGTGTTACTGCTGAGACGGTAATTCAAGTTCACATCGGAAAACGGCTTCGCAGGCAGTGTTAGTCTGGGTCAGGGCGACCTGCGGGGCGGGTGTGTTTTTCTGGTTGGGCCGATGGAACTAGGACAGGACAATGTTTCGTAATCGGGTAACGTTTCGAATTCAAGCAGTACAAGTTCCACAACTCATCTAGGTTTTCTACCGAATCCACCGGTTCGAATGCTGGACGTTATTCCGGAATGGTAAAGAAAGGGTTCAAGGTTCATGGACGGCCCCTGAAAATAAGTGGTCAATTAAAGCCAAATTGCATACAAACGAATGTAACAGAAAAAAAATTAAAACGTATTATTAAGAACGTATTTTTAAGACTAATCTATCTCCTTAAATCAACTACGCAAACGCCTGTTTCCCGAAATGAACAATATCATTTTAAATTTCGATACTTTGCAACGCAAAGTTCATCAAAGAGAATTGGAAATATCAAAACGTCCGAATGTGTAGTTTTCTGTTGACATGAATAATTGTCCTTTTTCGTGACGTTGCAACGCATAAAACAAGTATACTTACACTAGCTCGAAAAAATAATAAACATAAAATAACCTTTCAATACTTCACATTTCCGTTTAGTACCTACAAAATGCAATCAAAAGAAAAAATATTGGATTTTATTTGAGCATGAGCATGGTTGACTGCCTATGAGCTGCTGCTCCGTTATTGACAGATCAGCTGAAGTTAAATTATGAATCAAAAATGATCAGTCTGAGCAAACCATCTTTTCACTGTTTAACCTCTGAAGATCCCTACTTTATTAGTCAATACCGGCGCCTTCCCAAAAAGCCTGCAGTTCAACAAAAGGGAGGAATGTTAGTCCGATAGTTCGCCTGTTGTGTGCTATATTGTGACAACGAACACTACAAGATGCTTTAATCCGATTTAGGAAATTCACTTCCGTTTCCCGCAAACACGCTTGTGACATAGTTTATTTTATCATCAAAATGATTGTGCACACTTGTGAAACGTCATACATGTTGTTGGAAATTGTGGAAAATTTGTCTTATTTTTCAAAAAATTGTGTTGATATTTATTTTTTGCAATTCCGTCGTGAAACTACTTACTTTTCCTGTCATTCTTGAACGACGAAATAGCCTACTTTTCTGTACCAAAAATAACAGAATCGAATAGCAACACTTTTAAAAATAAATGCTAAAAAGTTCTACTTTTCATCACTCAAATCGGTGCTGAAAAGTTGAACTTTTCAGCACTTGTTCCGAAAAGAAACACTTTTCAACATTTTTTGATTTAAACGATTTATTGACAAAATACATGAAAATTTGACATAAAATTTCACTCAGTGTGTGTTTTTTGGAATTGCAAAAAATGTTGTATGGAACTCGTTGCAAAACTTGATTTTTTCAGCACTCTTCGTATTTATTCAACTTGGTGAACCTCGTTGGATAAATGTACGACTCGTGCTGAAAAAATCCTCTTATGCAACTTGTTGCATAAACTACTATTTTAGCGGTGCACAGCAACCAAGGAAGTTGTTGTCTTCTTATTTCAAAATTGTCAAATTTACGGACCCAATCCTGCAATAACCTGATTGTTTCCATAATTTATTGTATCTTTTAACTGGTGTAACTAAATTAGTTGAAACTTGTGTGACAATCCGTGGCAGTGCGTGGCCGAATGGTTACGCTGTCCGCTTTGTAAGCGGATGATTCTGGGTTCGATTCCCATCTGCTGCACCCTTCCATCGGATGAGGAAGTAAAATGTCGGTCCCGGCCTTGGTTGTTAGGCCGTTAAGTCATTCCAGGTGTAGGAGTCGTCTCCATGCCATAAGTACAAACAACACACCAAACCAAGCCTACTCCGGTGGAATCGCTGGCGGCGGTTGGACTCACAATCCGAAGGTCGTCAGTTCAAACACTGGGGTGGAAGGTTCCTTGGAGTAGAAAGAGGTTTGGGTGCTCTCCCCATTCAAGCCTTCGGACTCCTAGGTTCGAGCAGAAACTTGCAATAGAGACCACAAAAGACCCGGGGGTCGTTAATGTGGATGGTTTGATTTTTGATTTGTGTGGCAATCGTTTGCGTTTGTTTAGCAATAGTATACGAACCGATTGCTTCAAAAAGTTTGACTCCATCATTCATAGTTTTGAAATTATTTACCATCAAACTTTAAAAATCGATTTTCTCGAAAAGCACTAAATGGTCGTTGTCACAAGAAAGTACACAGCAGACGAGTTGAAGTTGCAGGCTCATCAAGCACGCAGCTTTTCGCTATATACCTGTTGACACCGCATGAGACCGTTGAATACACAGCATCTCCTTCAAGCATCACGGGATTAATACTTTTTTTTGGTTAGTAGGATAAGGTATTGGCTTTTCGATGCCTCCCGAGCTACGATGCCATGGGGAGGACTTTCATAATGGATCC